>NC_032025.1:17913946-17917826 GCF_001865875.1 Lupinus angustifolius | reverse complement strand
GTTATTCAAACTAGAATCCTAATTCACGAGAGCAGTATTAGGATTCTCAGGGGTTTCCAGAATTCACCTTGGGTTGCTACAAAGAGATTGGATAGAAAGATCAAAGTAAAAGATTTAATTGATATTCGTACCACGAGAGTAGGTGCGACTTCAATTGAGTACATGTGCTGGAGCTCGAGAGGGAATGACACATATCAAAGAGCAATTCACCCTCACAACTTAAAGTCCATGAAAAGGAGCAAAACGTAACCCTTATCTTGGGAACTATTCCTAAATTAGATTTCAATCCCTTTTGATTATTTTCATAATTATTCTTGGCAATTGTTCTAAATTCAATTTTATTCCTTATTTGAGTTAGTATTAATTAATTGTTATAATTAAAGGAGTTTTCCAGTCCTCGTGGGATCGATATTTTATTACTTGACGACATAATCGTGCACTTGCGATTTCCCCTATCAAGTTTTTGGTGCCGTTGCCGGGGACTGTGTCAAAATTTCTTTAATTCTCAATTAACTCATTACTTTACTCTAATGTATTACGCATTTTCCTTTTTCTTGGTACCTCTGTAGGTTGCACATTTGGTTTATGCAAAGTTCAAATTACTATTCAGTTAGAAATGACTTTTCGTAGAAGAAGAAGACAACAAAGAGAAAGACGTGTGCGTGTACAAACAATGGTTGAACGAGATGAAAAACCACTTCGTGACTATGCAACCCCTAATGCTCGTAGTTCACGTCCTGGAATAATTCGCCCAGCTATTGAGGCAGAGAACTTTTCTTTGCCATCTGCTCTGATCCAAATGGTGATGCAAAACCAATTTGGAGGTGGAGCTCATGAAGATCCTAATGCACATATTGATCAGTTCTTGGAATTCTGTGAGACACTGAGGATTCATGGGGCTTCTAAAGATGTTATTCGTCTCCGCATATTTCCATATTCCCTAAGAGACAAAGCTAAGATGTGGCTAAGAAATCAAAATGCTGAAATTCAAGCAACATGGCGAACTTTGGAGGAGGCTTTTCTCAACAAATACTTGCCTCCTTCCAAAACTGTGCACTATAGGTACCTCATACAGAACTTCAGTCAAAGAGATAAGGAGTCAATTGTTGAAGCTTGGGAAAGATTAAATGAGTTCACTGAAGCTTACCCTCATCATGGTATTCCACCTTGGATGTTGGTTCAGAACTTCTACAGTGGGCTAGACTTTCCATCACAACAACTATTGGACTCTTCAGCAGGCGGTGCCTTTATGTGCAAAGGAATTGATGTTGCTTCAAAGATCATAGAGAATGTGGTTTCTAATCATCACCAATGGGCGAATGAGAGGAGACACCATCCAAGAAGAGACTTTGGTGCACAGATGGAGAAGGTAATTTCCACACTAGAGAATCTTTCTCAAAGGTTTGAAAAGCTAGAAAAGTATCATGCTAATGCTATTGGGTCTACTGCAACATGTGAGGGGTGTGGAGCAAAAGGACATGAGTGGTCTGAATGCAAACACTTCACTGAACCTAAACATGGAGCATTGACTAATGAACAACCTGAATCATGCAACTACTATGACTACAAGGATAGGAGCGAGCAACAATTCAACCCACCATACAGGCAGAACAATCCCAACCTTTCTTGGAGGAGCAACAACGCTCTAAATCATCAATATCAGGATGGACCAGGTAACAGGAAACCTTCAACAAGGTTTCCACAGGTACAATCTTCTCCTATTGATCCTACTCTTAAAACATTAATGGAAGGTCAGGAAAAATTGCTTGCTAACCAAAATAAATTTCATGAAGATCAAGTCATGATTAATAAAAGTTTTTAAAACATGCTCAATGACTTGAATTCTAAAATAGAAAATCTGACCATCCATGGTAAAATGCTGGAAACACAAATTGTCCAACAATCTAGTAATCCTAATAGACAAATAAGGATGTTTCCAGGACAGCCATAAAAAATCCAAATAATGAACATTGTAAAGTTGTCAAATTAAGGAGTGGAAAGGAACTAAGTGATATTCTTCAAATAAGGAAAAATGCACAAGTGGAAGAGGAACATACTGAGACACAATATGTACCATATGTACCATCAGTTCATATGTACCTGAAGGGGAGCAAAATTTTGAAAAGATGTCTAAGTATGTAGCTCCACCACCATATGTACCATCAGTTCATTTTCCTTCAAAGATTAGCAAAAGCAAAATAAGAAAAGAAATTTGGGAAATTTTTGGATATTCTTAAGAAATTATATATCAGCTTACCCTTCACTGAGGCATGGCAAGAGATGTCTGAATACACAAAATTTCTTAAGGATATTTTATCTAAAAAAAGAAGACTAGAGGATTATGAAATAATCGCTTTAACTGAAGAGTGTAGTGCTTTAATTTAAAATAAATTACCTCATAAATTAAAAGGTCCTGGTAGTTTTTCTATCCCATGTTTAATTGGAAATAGTAGTTTTGATCACGCCTTATGTGACTTAGGGGCAAGTGTGAGTCTCATGCCCTTACCTGTGTGCAAAAAGTTGGAAGTGGGCGAACTAAAACCCACTACTATATCACTTCAATTAGCAGATAGGTCAGTTAAATTCCCTATAGGCATCTTGGAGGATGTCCCTATCAAAGTTGTTAAATTTTTCATTCCAGCAGATTTTATAATACTAGAGATTGAAGATGATTCACAAATCCCAATCATATTAGGTAGACCCTTTTTGGCTATTGTTAGTGCTATAATTGATGTAAAGAATGGAAAGTTTTCCCTAAGCATAGAGGATGAAAAAGTTGAATTTGATATTGCTAAATCTATTAAACAACCTTCTCTTGAGGATTCATGTTTGAGGTTGATATGTTGAACCAAGTTGTGAAAGAGGAAGCAACTAGAGTGCAATCTAAGGATCCCTTAGAGAGATGCATAGTAGATGGTGACACTTTGGACGTTGATGAGGAAGTGGTTGAGGTTATTGAATTTATGAATGCAAGTCCAACACTTCCTCACAACCTGCAAGATGAGACCTTGAAGGTAATGCCCAAATCTGAAGATTGGGAGGAGGGGGAAGCACCTAAAATTTAATTAAAAACACTCCCCTCCACCCTCGGGTATGAATTTCTTGGACTTAATTCATCTTATCCAGTTGTTGTTAATGCTAAATTAAATAATTTGGAAACTGAAAAAATTGATAAGGGTCCTGAGAATGCACATGAAGGTAATATGATACACATTAGATGATATAAAAGTTATAACCCTTCTATTTGCATGCATAGAATTTTCAAGGAACCTAACCATAAAACTTCAATTGAAAACCAAAGGAGACTAAATCCTAATATGAAAGAAGTGGTTAGGAAAGAAGTGATAAATTTTTTAGATGTTGGGGTAATATATCCTATATCTGATAGTGAATGGGTGAGCCCAATTCATGTAGTTCCTAAAAAGGGAGGATTGACTGTTGTAAAATATGAATTAATACCAACTAGAACAGTCACAGGTTGGAGAATGTGCATTGATTATAGAAAGTTAAACACAGCCACTAGGAAATATCACTTCCATCTCCCATTCATTGATCAAATGCTTGAAAGGCTTGCTACACATGAATATTTATGCTATTTAGGTGGGTACTCGGGATTTCATCAAATCCCCATTCACCCTAAAGATCAACAGAAAACTACTTTCACATGTCCTTATGACACCTTTGCCTATAGGAGAATGCCTTTTGGGCTATGTAATGCCCCAGCCACTTTTCGAAGATGCATGACTACAATATTTTCTGATTTTATAGAAAACATAACGAAAGTTTTTATGGATGATTTTTCTGTTTATGGACTTTCATTTGATGACCGCTTAACAAATTTGACAAAAATATTGCAGAGATGTGAGGAAGTGAATCTTGT
>NC_032025.1:17891345-17913846 GCF_001865875.1 Lupinus angustifolius | reverse complement strand
GAGGAAGTGAATCTTGTATTAAATTGGAAAAAATGTCACTTCATGGAGCGCGAGGGTATTGTGTTGGGGCATTTAATTTCAGGAAAAGGGATAGAGGTGGACAGAGCAAAAATTGTAGTGATAGAAAATATGTCACCACCAATTAACATAAAAGGTGTTAGGAGTTTCTTAGGTCATGCGAGATTTTACCGCAGAATCATAAAAGATTTTTCAAAAATTGCGAAACCCCTTTCTAACCTTTTAATGAAAGATATTGCATTTGTTTTTAGTGCTGCTTGTCTAGAATCGTTTTGTAGGTTGAATGAGGCATTGGTCACTACACCAATATTGCAATCACCAGACTAGAATCTTCCCTTTGAAGTGATGTGTGATGCTAGTGACTATATTGTGGGAGTAGTGTTGGGCCAAAATAAGGACAAGAAGATGTATGCAATCTACTATGCAAGCAAAACACTTGATGAAGCTGAAGTCAAATATGCCACCAAGAGATGGAGCTAGTAGCTGTTGTGTTTGCTTCGAGTCCTACCTAGTAGGTTCTAAAGTTATAGTTCATACTAATCACTCAGCCCTGAGATACTTGATGAGTAAGAAAGAAGCCAAACCATGTCTCATCAGATAGATTCTCCTTCTGCAAGAATTTGATCTGGATATTGTTGATAGAAAGGGAACAGATAATCCAGTTGCAAATCACTTATCTCGGCTTGAACATCCAAGGGGGGAGGAGGAGGACATACCTATTGATGATTCCTTTCTTGATGAGCAACCCCTCCTCCTCGACACTGTAGAGACACCTTGGTATGCTGACTTTGTAAACTATTTGGTCAGCAAAATTCTTCCACCTGAAATGACACCGCAATAGAAAACGAAATTCTTCTCAGATCTGAAAAAGTATATCTGGGATGATCCTTACCTCTATCGACTCTGTGCTGATGGTATTTACAGAAGATGTGTTCCAGAAGAAGAAGTGTCAAAGATCCTTAGTTGTTGCCATTCTGCCTCTTATGGAGGTCATGCCAGTACTTCAAAAACAATAGCAAAAGTATTCCAATGTGGTTTCTTTTGGCCAAACATATTCAGAGATGCAAGGAATTTTGTTTTCACATGTGATTCTTGCCAAATGGTAGGGAACATTTCAAAAAGGAATGAAATGCCAATGAACCTCATCCTTGAGGTGGAGATATTTGATGTATGGGAAGTTGACTATATAGGACCTTTTCCTACTTGATCGAGGCTGTACCCAATACAAATAATATAACAATTAAAACTGCAGTACTAGGAATTGACTCCTAGGTCATTTCCCAAGGATTATCTTTCAGGCAAAGCTTCAAACACCTTATACTCACACACACAATGAGGTTTTTGTTGTTGGATAGTATGAACATAAATCAAATTCAAAAACAATAGTTAAGCAATGTAATAAAACGGCTAAATCCCTTTGGTTCATTTGTTCACAACTCAATCCTCGGTTTCAAAAGATTATTTTCATATTCCAACCATTAACTTCCAAATTTGTTGAGAATCAATTAACTAAGCGATAATCAATTAAAAGTTCCAGAACCTAAACCTCTAACTAGACGAAATCAGTATAAGCATGAAACGATTAACAAATTCACACGAACTAAGCATTCATGCACTAGAGAGAGTAAATCAACTAAGTGAAGATAAATTCAACCAACCAGTTTCTAAGAAATGGAATTAAGCAAACCATATTCAGAAATAAGATAGAAGAAATCAACAATAAAGAAACCGAAAATGCATTAATAACAAAACCTCAAGAGTTGTGATACATTACCAAAGGAACTTAGTCCAAAAATTTAGCCTTCCATGGCATTGGAAGAACAAACCGAAAATGAAAAATGAAGAAGAAGTGAAACCCTAGCAGAGCACAAAGAGGGAAAACGGAAATGTAGTGTATTTCAAAAATGAGGGAAAAATGAATTGTGTGTGTTTGAAGTGGGGAACCTGAATTTAACCCCTCCAACACACATAAAACCGAATTGAGCCTAAACAATAGGCCCAAAGCTAAATTACAATAAAAACAACTCCTAAAATAAAAATACAATCTTCACTTCAACACATATCCTCGACTTCCATAATGCCCAAAGTGCCATTGGTGCCAAATGTGATCTGAAAATGGTTATAGATTTAATCAGGCCAAATAATCACAAATTAACTCATTTTAGGAATATTAGTCCAATAAAGTCTAAAATACTAAACCATGTGAAACAAAGTCAATTAGGCACCAAGAATTATCAATCATGCTAAATTAAGGTTATGAATAGTGTGTAATATATTGCTCATCACTACTTCAAACAACAACAAATATATCTTGGTGTCAGTCGATTATGTTTCTAAGTGGGTGGAGGCAATTTCATCTCCACACAATGATGCTAAAACGGCCATCATACTGTTTACCAAGATCATATTTCCAAGGTTTGGGGTCCCGAGGCTGGTTATTGGTGATGGAGGCTCACACTTCATTAAAAGACATTTTGAAAACCTCTTGAAGAAGTATGGTGTTTCTCATCGATTTGGAACCCCTTACCACCCTCAAACAAGTGGTCAAGTGGAAGTATAAAATCGTAAGATTAAGAGCATATTAAATAAGACAATGTCTAGGAGCAGGAAAGATTGGTCCTCAAAGCTTGATGATGCTTTAAGGACTTACCATACTGTATATAAAACACTTATTGGTATGTCACCATTCAGGTTGATTCATGGTAAGCCTTGCCACCTTCCAGTGGAACTAGAACCACCTTCTAGTGGAACTAGAGCATAAGGCGTATTGGGCAGTCAAGTTGCTAAAATTTGATTTGAAAGTTGCTGGAGAAAAGAGGAAATTCCAACTGCAAGAGTTGGAAGAACTGCGATTGGATGCTTATTAGAATGCTTGTACTTACAAAGAAAGAA
This sequence comes from Lupinus angustifolius, assembly GCF_001865875.1. Taxonomy (NCBI): domain Eukaryota; kingdom Viridiplantae; phylum Streptophyta; class Magnoliopsida; order Fabales; family Fabaceae; genus Lupinus; species Lupinus angustifolius. The sequence continues at coordinate 17,910,936 of NC_032025.1, read as the reverse complement.
CAAAAAGATGGCATGACAAACACATACTCCGCAGAGAATTCCAAGTAGGGGAACTGGTTCTCTTATTCAACTCCAGATTGAGGCTCTTTCCAAGGAAGCTAAAGTCTAGATGTTCAGGTCCGTTTAGAGTCACCATGGTTTACCCTTATGGAACATTTGAGATATTGAATAAGGAAAGGGGAAACTTCAAGGTGAATGGTCAACGTCTGAAGCATTATCTAGCAGATGAGCGACTGGAGAAACAAACAAATATAGCCCTCTTAGATCCTACATGAGCTACAAAGATCAACCGTCAAGCTAATGACGTTAAACGAGCGCTTCATACATTAATTTTAGTGTTTTAGTGTCAGCTTTAGTGCCTCCCTGAGTTTAGAGCCTTTGTAGAAGATATATATAGTGTCGGTAAAAAAAATGGTGTTGTTGCCTAGGATATTTGCACCTAGTCCATCTAGGACATATGGCCATTTGGGATATTTTTCTCTTCTTTTGTAGGTACTTCCACTACACAAAGCCAACCACTTATAATTTGCACATGAGTTAAAGACACTTCATACCTAACCCATGAGTTTTCTTTTTCTTTCTCTTATTGTTTAGATTTTTACATTGGGGACAATGTAAATTTCTAAGCTTAATGGGGTTTTGCATTTAGATATTTCATTCATTTCATGTATACCATATAGATTTTAAATTTTTTAGGTTGAATATTCATATTATCATGCATTATCATATGTCGCATATATCATCTATCCCTTGGTTTGTTCTATGTATTATCTATCTACTTTAAATGAAAAAGTATGCATGAATGATGATTGTTGATCTATGACCCTCATTGAAGAAAAAATTGCTGAGAGAATAAAAACATGAAAGACATTAGATTTGACAATTGTGAATTAAATTTGGTTAAATAAAGGTCTTTGTTTCATAACTTTTGCTGAATGTACAAAATGCGAGAATCTTGAGCCAAACATAATAAGGGTTATGATTTGAATTGACAATTACATAAAACTCATTTTTTTCTTTCATGAGTGCATAATTTTCTATGATTGTATATTCTAGAACTTGATTTGTGACCGTTTCAAGATTTAAGTCTGTCTGTATACATTAAAATGATAGAGGCAATTAGAACTTTTTCTTTTGACCTTCAGCTGTTTGCTATAAACATCGAAAACTCATTAGTTGTCCACTTTTGAGCCTGAACTTTAATGATTTTCATAGCTACTCAAATTGGGGATTGGGGTAATTTATGATATTTGGTTGAAGCAATGAAAAAGGTAAAAATACCATGTGCGATGAAAGAATCCATAAAAAAGTGAAAAAGAAAAAAAATAATTTTCATCCTTCTCTTTTAGAAAATCTCAACAAAAAAAAGAAAAAAAGAAAAAAAAAGGAAAAAAGATGAAATACAGAGTATACTAAAAGAGAAGGGACTGAAAAAAAAATGTTGTAAGGAGAAATGTTGATTAAAAAAAGGTCATATGATAAAGTAAGACCTATCAAGGTAATCTCAATGTTTCAATCAGATGTCTAAAAGGTTTAAGTATTTTGGGAAACATTTGTAAGTCTTTTGAATTATATTTTCTTTGACTATCCCACCTTAAATCATTCACCTTAGCCCCATTACAACCATTTAAAGACCTCTTGATTTTTGCATGCATTCAAATACAATCAGTGGCGATTTGGTCTATAATCAAGCCTACGGTAATTTACTTTCATGAAATCTTTTGAGCGAAACACTGTGACTCATAAACACATGAGAGTGATGAGCGAAGAGTAACCCTAATTCATTCAATTGTTATGACTTAAGGACTTAGCTTGAATTAAATTTGTTTATGATTGTCTTGTTTTGATGTCTGGATTATTTCAAAATAAACATGAGATTGCTTGTTATTTTGGGTCATAGTTTCTATATCATCATTCATGATTGTGAAAGTTAGACATAATACTTACTTGAGGACAAGCAAGAGATAAGTGTGAGGGGATTTGATAAGTATGAAATTATACTACACTTGCATTGTATTTAACTTGCATTTTAGGACATAATTAGGACTTTATGATTGTTTTTACCTTTTATTTCTCTTTGTTCGGGTTGAGCGGGTGTTTTTAGCTATGTTGTGCAGTTTGGATGGATTAAAGCAAAAAAAAGAGTAGAGATTGGGTGCAAGAAGATTGAATTTAGTGTTGAGGCTATGCAAAGAACAATTGAAGGACCAAAAGAAGTCATAGATGTTATATTATATTCCTAATTTTTAGATTTGTTTTGTTGGGCTTAACCCAATATTTTATAATTATGATAAATAAGGATTCTCTCTCAAGGATTTTTACATTACAATTCTCTAATTTAGAATTTGGGATTCTCTTCTACATTATGAGTGAGTAATTCCCTTTGTTTCTAGGATTGGGGCTATGCCCTTTTACATTCAATAAATACTTGTTCTTACTTTTATTTCATTGAGTGTTGTGATTTGAATTATTAAACTGGGTTTTATTCGTGTGAGTTGTCTGGCCAACATATTACATCTCTTAGATACATTGGGGAAGGACCGAGAGGTGAACCCAACTATCCGACCATTCAGTTATTCAAACTAGAATCCTAATTCACGAGAGTAGTATTAGGATTCTCGAGGGTTTCTGGAATTCACCTTGAGTTGCTACGAAGCGAATGGATAGAAAGATCCAAGTAAAAGATTTAATTGATAATCGTACCACGAGAGTAGGTGCGACTTCAATTGAGTACATGAGCCGGAGCTCAAGAGAGAATGACACATATCAAAGAGCAATTCACACTCACAACTTAAAGTTCATGAAAAGGAGCAAAACAAGAATTTGCGAGTGTAAAGGCGGTAACTCTTATCCTCGTGGGATCGATATTTTATTACTTGACGACATAATCGTGCACTTGCGATTTGTCCTATCATATATCAGCTTATTAGTTAAAATTGTTGGGAGATATTCATCCATGGGTTACAACATTCCTCCATGGGCTAAGTGAAAGAAACATATAAGTGGGCTTGACACCACATCTTGACCCCAAACCTTAAGGCATTAAGGCATTAGGTCTATGGTTCCATCCACTTATATGTTCCTTAACTCATCCATTTTTGCCAAATGTGGGACTTCTTCATTCACACTTGGAATACCCAACATGTGTGAGTTCCCATTTGAGTATTGGATACACCAAAGCTCAGCTCTCTACCCACTTGCACCGCCGTTGGCTTATCCTTTCATCAACGGAACACGCCGCCTTGACCTCTCATCAGGAAGACTTGCGACACAAGGATCCCACATGGATCTATCGACCACTTGTCGCTTCAATACTCCATTGAGCCGTCGAACCATCGGCTCTGATACCACTTGTTGGGAGATCTTCATCCATGGGTTACAACATTCTTCCATGGGCTAAGTGGAAGAAGCATATAAGTGGATTTGACACCACATCTTGACCCAAAACCTTAAGGCATTAGGTCTATGGATCCATACACTTATATGTTCTTTAACTCATCCATTTTTGCCCAATGTGGGACTTTTTCATTCACACTTGGAATACCCAACAAAAATTGTAGTTGAAATGAGCAAGAGAAAAATATGTATGCACTAATAGTGTATAAATTTTATAGACTGTCATCGCATCATCCACCATTGATATTTAATTATGATTGACTTTTCAAAAAAATAATCCAAATGGATGGTGGATGATGAGATGCATGTGTATAAATCTTTATACTATCAGTGTATAGATTTTACACTCAATGAGCAAATAATGTGTTATGGAATATAATTTAAAATACTACTTGATTTATTCAACAAAAAAAAAACAGGCAAACTATGGAGTTGAACCAGACAAAATTCTTCCAGGTTAGTTCAGTTTAGATCAATTCCTAAACAAAATTTAAACATCAATCAAACTAAATTTAGCCATGTCCTTCTATTATGATCTGTTTATGAATTAATATTGCATCAAAAACTAAATCAAACCATTGCACCCCTAATTCGCATAAAATTACAAAATTTAATAAACAAAAATATTGGTGTTCCGAAATAGTATTATAAAGACTTATTTTTATATATATACAAATAAAAATAAGAAATTGAGAGAATAATAATAAACGAGTTGAGACAATAGAGTATTTTAAGGTCATTTATGTTTGATTTTTGAAGAATTTTAGTTTATTTGTGAAGAAAATAGAAAATACGAGTATATCATTTTAATTCGGGATTTTGAAATAATAACCAAAGTTGAAAAATATTGTTTGATTAAAAAATAAAATATGGATTTGTTTTAGAAAAAAGCAAAAAATTAAGGATCTATTAGTCAAAAATAAGAAAATAAAATCAAAAGTAATATGTTCAATAAACAGAAAATTCCATCTATGAATAGGGAGATGATTCACTTACTCCAAAAGTAAGTTTTTTAAACTTATTTTACATCCAAACCATCAATTATAGGGAAATCCAATAGTTTAGATCTACTTACTAATTCAAACTATTAGATTTCCCTAAAATTGATGGTTAAAATGTGAGTAAATGGATCCCCACTCCTATAAATAACATGATATACAAACTTTTTCATACATAAATAAAATTACAAAAATATAAATTTTCTACATATTCAACCATCAAATTCTATGTCAACACATTTCTCTAAAAAAATCTACATAGTAAACCCTAGTGAATCATTGCATGAACAATGCAACAACAACTCATTAGGTCTACTCTGGTTTTTTGCATGTTGCGGGTGAACCAACCCTTTTTGGCTTTTTATGGAGGTTTCGTTTGACTCATGCTTCATTCTACATATGTTGAAGCCATTGTTGTGTACATTTTAACATTTGTTTCCTTCTCCTCACTATATATACATGTTTGTTTTATGGATATTCTTTTTTATCTTTATTTGTTCATTTTCTGTTTTATAATAATATTTTTGTATTAATAATATTAATATTAATAGTAAAAGTAGTAATAATAATATTATATCTGCCATCTCCTGGGCCAAGGGGACAATTCACTATTAATGTTGCCATTTCCTTTTAACCTTTTTCTTAAACTTTTTTAAAATAATTATTTTAAAATTTTATTCTCAATTCAAATATTACTCCTATTAATTAATCACTCAAAATCATTTTTATTCAATAATATTTTATTAACTAATATAAAGTTAGGTTTTAATTACACAACTAATTAAAAATTAATTTGGCTATTTAAAATAAGGTTATAACTCATGTCATACTTTCCCTTCTACTCTAAGTTGGGAGACGGACATGGTCATTATATTTGTAAAATGGTCCACGATAAATATTGACTCTTCTACTAATTCTCTTTTAATTAATTAAAATAATTCCTTAAAATATTTCCATAAATAAATAAATTCTACTAAATTTTATTTATTAAATAAAATTGAAGATTCAAAGAATGATGGCAATTAGTATCATTTTCTTCATTTCTATTCGAGCTAAGAAGTAGTAGTATTCATTAGTACTACTCATGATATCTCCAAAATTAGGGAGAGCAATCTATGACCTACTTCTTTCCTTTTAACTTCAATAAATTAAAATTAAACCAACACATCAAATAAACAATTTTCTATCAAAATTATGTAATATTGATTTTCCTATTGCACCTACGTATATGTATGAACACGATAAACTCTTGTCGCATATATATTTTTCTCTTACCTATTATTTTAATAATTAAATGTTTAATCGAATGAGTATAAATTAGTTCATGCAATTATCAAAGATATCATTTTAATACGACGAGACAAAGCGCTAATTATTTTTTCGATCAATAATTGACTCTCAAACTCAGAACTCTAATTCAACAACCATATTTTTCAAATTGGGGAATAAATAGAGTTTTTTGTGCTTTGTCCATAAAATATTGTGATGGCCCCAAATCCTTTAGTATAAGGTAAATTTCCTTTCTTTTTGTCAAAAAATAGGGTCACAACAAGTATTAAAGTAGAATTGAACTTTTCGGTAATGTTTGAAATAAAGTTGATATGACATTTGTCTATTTGAAGTTTTTGCATTTAGTTGTCTTTCCCATGATAATTGCTTTGATATTGTTGGTTCTACTTGTGTTGATTTCTCATGTATTATATTTCCTCCTCATGTGAGATTGAAGAAGCACAATAGTTGTTGGGGTTGTCTCCAAATCAAACTTTGCATATCAAGACTTGTTGGTTGGTTGCTAATTTTCTCACCCCTTTAAGTTGTTTTGGGAGGTTTATTTTCTGCTTAAGCTTCTCTTCCACTTGTCGAGTCAATATTTTTGTTCTAAGCCAATAATGCATCTTGAGTTCTCAATTCTAATACTCCTCGCTTTGGTGAATTTCCTCTTTCATGTTGGCATTGTTGATCACTATTGGTCATTGCTTCAATGATTGATATGACTTCTTCATAACTTTCTCATCACCGAACCACTAATTGTAGCATTTAGGATCAGTTTGTGTTGTTTTTGCAGTCCATTGTGGAAAATATGAATTTGTATAGCTCATCAAAGCCATGATTAGGTTACTTCCTTAGCAATGATTTGTACATTTCCCATGCATCATACAAGGATTCATTCGCTCCTTGAGTAAATATCGAGATTGCTATTTTGGCCACCATGTATTTGGAATGAGAGAAAAATCTATTTAGGAATTTCCCTTCTAGTTGATTTCAGTTTGTAATTGTTTCAGTAGGTTCATTTAGTAATCATTCCTTTAATTTTCCGATCAAAGAGGAGGAGAACAACCTCATAAATATAGATTCCTCCTCATCTTATGAAGCTCCCATAGTTTCACATAATACATAGAATTTGACTAGATGAACATGTAGATCTTCATGGTCCAATCATGCAAATGAGTTGGCATAGATGAGTTAAAGAAGTCATATCTTAATCTTTGTTTGTCTAGTATTTTGGGGTGCGCTAGAAAAGTTGTTGAATTGTTTTAGACCATTATGTCCAACGATCCCAAATGTTCTCCTAGTGTTTTTGTTGTTTCTATCCTTCCAATGAATCATATCAGCCACGGTTCACTCTAGAGTCTTTTCCTCTTTGATTGAGGATAGAGAATAATTGTTAGTTGTGGTGTCCTCTTGTTGTCCACTCTCTTTGGCTAATTGTTTCTTTTTCTTGGTTTGGCTATTGTCCCTTGTACTTGTTCTTTCAATTTCTTTAGTTGATCCTATAATACTTTATCTTGCATAAAAAATTAATACTACAAAAAACAAAGTAGATGATCAAGAGAATAAAATAAGATGAAATAAACATGAAATATACATGAAATAAACATGCAATTGAAAATACCTAAGAAAACAAAATTTGGTAAAAATAAATATCTAGACGTAAGTCCCAAAGCAACAACACCTTTTGCTAGACAATCAGAGATTTTCTGTTACCACCTGTCACGTTGGTTAATTGGGTGATCCCTATCAATGACACCATTTTGCTAATCGACAAATTGGTTATTATTTTAACCAAATAGATTGTCAAAAAATATAAAGAATTATTGTATCTATAAGGATCTAGTTGATATTAAATTGTTTAGCAAACTTACTTAAATTGAGTTATAGATGATTTTGTTTGAAAGATTTAATTAATGAAACTAAAATTAAAACAAGAGTAAATGATTAACTATAGTAGATTGAACAGTGATGAACCTGAGATTAGACTTCATTATTTAATCTTTAGTATCTAATATATAATGATATAATAAAGATGATTATTCATATGAACTCTCCATCATCAGTTATTATCTATTTATCAATTCTTTGCATAAACAGATCAATAATTGAATTAGCTAATACTAAATCTCTTCACAAATTAATCATTCGATCCTAATAAATTGGATGTTATAATGACTAATTCAATTAATTTTGTTCATAGAATTAACATGTTACTAGATAACATACTCAGTTTAAACATCGAATTTCTATTATGCACATTCAAACCTTAAATCATGCATTTGGGGTGATCAAAACAAACAAGCATTAGAAAGAAGAGTTGACATGAAAAATAATGGAATAATATTAAAATTAAAGCACAAAGTTAAATAGAATACATTGAGTTTAAATAGTTACATCTGATCTCACACATAAGGGGTTTAGCTTCTCATTCTCCTGAAAATCAAAGCCTTAAGTGTGATTGTCATTCTTCTTCTTCGTCTAAGCAAAGTTGCATAAAGTTATTGGTCATTTGCGATCCTAGTTTTCGTGCCTATTACAACTCTCATGGTCTCCTATTTATCTTAATCTAGGATTAACTTCAACGATTCTGATTAGATTTATCTTATGTTCCCATATTTATCATTTTTTGAGTAGCTTGTATACCTTTAATGATTTTGTTCAAAATTACCTTCTACTTTCATATTTATCCTCTTTTCATATTTAATTCAATACATAATATGAATGACATTTATATAAACTTTTAGAGGAAAAATGCAAAATTCTTATTATTATCTAATATAATTTTCAGACATAACATTAACTTATCAAAAATGTTATATAACTAATTGGTGGAAAAGTGAAGATTTTAACTTTTGAAAAGAGGTACTATAAATTAGTGTTGAGAGTTTAATAAAAAAATCATTTTTCCCGTAAATGATAATTTTTTTACCTCCAAACCAACAGAATGTTATATATTTGTTTAGTTATTTAAATTTTTTTAGCTCATTATATGATCTATTTTTTTGTAAAATAACTACATACCTATAAATTTTAACCACATTATCACAACTATAAGTTAGAGTTAAAAAATACTTTTAGCAACTATCAAACAATTTTAAGCTAGTTTTGCAAAATTAAGCTCAAATTAGTAAATTCAAACACTAACATAATTTGTTAACATCATTTAAAAAATCTTCCTGCAAGAAAACTATCATCTAAAATTTTTCAGATTTATTCAGCCAATAGAAATATGAAGGTGTTTACCAAAAAAAATAAAGCATAACTATGTAGCCTTCATATCAAATTACTTTTTTCTGAAATTTAAACCGACATTCTCACATGACATAGTTGACAATTGAGATTACTTAACATGCGGATCTACACAACATGCCAATAATAATCTCATTTTATTTATTTTAGCTAGACAGAGAGTAAGGTACAATTATCATCACATTCATTTATTTATCAAACTATAATGTATAGATGGAAAGACTATATAATAAAGATCAATGATTCAAAATAAAGTTTAAGAAAATTGGGTTTCACATTGACGTCGTGCCTATGGAAGAATATTCTAGGATATATTCTAGAATAGAAAACGTAAATTTGAAGTATAAAATAAGAGTTTAATATCTACTCATTATCTGATTTATACATAATCAATCTCTTATTCATCATTGATTAGTATTATTAAAGTTATATAAAACTCTTAGAATGTGGATTCACATATCATAAGATGAAAAGCTTTTGCAATTAACTTGAGATATTATATCTTAATAAGTTTTTGCTTAAAAATATTTTAAAATCTAAATTATCAATTTATTTTAAAATCCACGTGTCACTCACACTCTTATGTGGTATTGAACTCTTAATGGAGAGATCCATTTTCACTAACGATTGACTTGTCACTAATTTTGTTCTGTTCTTCTCAAAAGGTTACTACTTTCCCTCTCTCTTCTAATTTCTTCTTATTAAAGTTTCTATCTTCATCTTATTGAAATCAATTCTCAATTTGTATTTTCTGTTCCTTATTTGGGTATATGAGCATATTGGTTTCTCAACATCCAAGTGCTTTTACTCATTTCTATGTTTTTAAATTTAGTTTGGTATTGATTCTCTATGTCTTTCTTGCTTAATCTTCTTGGAATCTTAGTTTATTGACATACACAAATTTAATACTGTGATGAATATGCTATAGGATTAAGGAGTATTTTCAGATGATGGAGAAGTCAACAATGGTATTTTTGTATTTGCTTCTTATGGCAACTTTTCAGAAAGCAGTGTCAGATGATCATCAACCCCTCTCAAAAGTTGCAATTCATAAGACAGTATTTGCTATTGATGAACATGCTTATATCAAAGCCACTCCTAATGTCCTTGGCTTGGAGGTAACCTTTCATTCCACATTACTTACAAAATTGTGTTAGGTTTATTCAAGTGTCTGAAGTCCCACATCGGATATTAGGGAAAGAGTGAAAAAGTTCGTAAGTGAAAAAGACCCATGGAACTAATGCCTTAAGGTTTTGGTTCAAGACATGGTGTCCCACTTGTGGCTCTTTCCTCTTCCCATGCCTCGGTAACAATGGAACTTTCCGATGGTTGGAAGCTCTCTAGTTGGAATTTGATCCAACAATTGTGGTGTTACCTATTTGAAAATTGAGATTTTCTATCATTTATTTAACTTCTACCTGCTTCATTATCTGTCTATAACTTCTTGCTTAAGATGGAAACAATTATTGATTGCTGAAATTGATGAATCCTCAACCCGAAATGTTTTAGGGACATTATACCGAATGGGTTACACTGCAATATAGTAATAACAAACCAACGATAGATGACTGGATTGGAGTATTTTCTCCTGCAAACTTCAGGTACGCTGCACATCATGACCTCATTCATACATAATCATTTTAAATTTCGGTTGTTGCGTTAGTGTGATTGCCAGAAAATGTAGTCGATCAGTCACAATTGCGGTTGATGAGGCTCCAAAAACTGCAATACTTCACCATGATCATAAATTACAACTTACAAGTCAAGAGTTGCATTAATTTGGGAATCTCTCTTGTTTCACAATGTCCAGTGCTTCTACCTGCCCTGGAGAAAACAAAATGACGAGTCCTCCATTTTTGTGTTCTGCACCAATCAAGGTTCGTGTGGCACAAACTCTGTACTTTGTGCTCTTTTCGTGTTAAATAAGGCTTTAAAGTAAAATACAAAATATTAAGCTGTTCTTTTTTTCTTTCTTTCAGTTTCAGTATGCAAATTTCTCCAGTCACAGTTACAAAGATACCGGAAAAGGTTCATTGAAGCTTCAGTTGATTAATCAGAGATCAGACTTCTCATTTGCTCTTTTCACGGGTGGCTTAACTAATGTATTCTCATAAACTCTACCCTTCGATTTTCTTCTTTATCAAATTAACTGACATATTATGATTGTACAGATTTTCTAAGTCACGCATTTTAGTTTCCCAAAATTTTCTTTTTCCTTCTTATTAATTGAGAATGTACTATTAATGATCACTAGCTGTGTGGGAACTTCATCATGAACATTATATCTGCTCGCATTGATGACCAATATTTGTTCAAGAAAGCAATAAAAAAACAAACTATTTGGAACTTTTTTCATCATATAGAACTGTTTAGTTCTGTATTGTTTGCATCTGTCACCCTATTTTTACTTAGTTAATCAATTTTACGCATAAGGTTTGATAGTCCAGAAATGTGATTTTCTTCTGAACTTTATCTTCTGATTTCTTCCTTTTATTTATTTTTACAGCCAAAGCTCATTGCAGTGTCAAACAAAGTTTCATTCGTCAATCCAAATGCTCCGGTGTATCCACGATTAGCACAAGGCAAAACATGGAATGAAGTAAGTTTATGCTCTCTTTACATTTAATCATAAAGTAGAATTTTTTTCATCCGTGGAATCATTGTCATGGACTGTTATGCAGAACATGTTTCTCCTGATTGCAGCTTGAAATCTTTCTTTTCAATGATATATGCCAGTAAATGCATGTCTGCATATGCAAATTAACAATATCTGGTATTATCAGAATATTATTTAATACATTGTTTTAACAGATTACTGTAACATGGACAAGTGGATATGATATCAGCGACGCTGAGCCTTTTGTTGAATGGGGCCCAAAAGAAGGAAACCTTGTGGAAACTCCTGCCGGGACATTGACTTTTGATCGCAACACAATGTGTGGTACGTAACTTTTTCGTTATTTTTTTAAGGTGTTTTTCGCCTGTATTTCAAAGTCAGGAAAAAAGTTATGTTAGATGGCAAACCATACTCATCTTGATAATATAGTTCTACCCGAATTATAATATCTGCATTTCTAAATACTGGTCGGTAATTGCATATTTTGATCCCAAAAGGGAAGGGATAGAAGTAAACATAATGAATCTTATTCATCTGTATATAAAGGTGCACCAGCAAGGACTGTTGGATGGCGTGACCCTGGATACATTCACACCAGTTTTCTAAAGGAGTTGTGGCCAAATAGAGAGTATGTTGTGTATTATTACTCTTATATATATAAGCTTCATGAAACTGTTTGCATGAGACCTAATATTATGGATTTGCAGTATTCTAGTTGTTGAGTCAGCTACATGGATAAAAGATGCCATCTTGTTCTGTTAAAAACCAAATTTTCGGAAACAGCATTTATTGTCCATGTTATCAACTATTCTTACTAGGGCATCTATTGGTCTTCAGCTCACCTAACCAAACCATCTTAAGCGAGATTTTGTGATCAATTCCTCAATAGTTGCTACTCTAACTTTATCTAACTTGTGATCTTATCTTTAATGTTATGTCCGGCTTGCATTTTACCATCCAATATTCGGCACCATTTTGTAAAGTTTTCCTTTGAGCTTGAGAGGCACCTTCCAATTACAAGGATATAATACATAATCCCTGATAAAAATTGAATTCCTTTTCACCAATTCTTGTAGAACATAATTCAAGATGTAAGAATTAACTGACAGTTGATGTTGGCTACTGCATGCTAATGAGTACTATACCTCTACCATATTAGAGACAAGAAGTGGTAAACGTAACCATGTGGTGATGAGTAACTTTGTTAAATGAAAACGAGAAAAATCTGTCATTGAAACTTAAAAACTTCGAACTCCTAGTCGGTGAAAATGGAAGCATGGAGGCTTAGGAGAAGGATACTTTCATTGCTGATAAACTGTATCATGCAATCAAGAGATTTCTGTGCAATTTTATTAGAAAATATTGGTATCAATTTTAAATCTTGTTTTCCTAAATCGCTAATAATGTTATAATAAGAAACCGAGCTCTGTATTCCTTGATACTTGGGGTTTAAATATTGACTTATGGCGCGATGAGACATATTGAAATTATTTTAGGAACGGTTCAGTGTAAATGAGCCTCAACTAGCAATCTTTTTTCCTATTTGCAGGTACACATACAAGCTGGGTCATAGACTATTTAACGGTACAACAATTTGGAGTAAAAAATATCACTTTAAAGCATCTCCATATCCTGGTCAAAGTTCAGTGCAACGAGTAGTGATATTTGGTGATATGGGAAAGGTGATTTGCTCTCTTTTTATTTTCATAAGCCTCCTAATTCTAATCATGTTCTGAGGATACAATTTGATCTGATATTTGTTTCCCAATGTATAATGAAACCTTAGTCTCTTCTTTAGGCTCATCTGTTTGTTGAATTGAAATGATTATAAGTTGTTTTGTCAATATATAATACCAAGAAAATATGTCAGTATTCGCATGTAATTGAAATTACTAGTATCTCAAGGTTTGGTTTTATTATCCGACAAGCAGGCAGAAGCTGACGGATCGAATGAATATAACAATTTCCAGCCTGGCTCACTCAACACTACTAAGCAGATTATTCAAGACTTAGAGGACATAGATCTAGTCTTCCACATCGGTGACTTATGCTATGCTAATGGATATATTTCACAGTGGGACCAATTTACGGCACAGATTGAGCCAATTGCATCAACGGTACCCTATATGACAGCAAGGTTTGTCATGTTATGCATGCATGCATTTTTGTATGGTTATAGCTATTCTTCTTAATTTTCTTATTTTTTTTCTTTACGTTATGTTCCTCTAGTGGCAACCATGAGCGTGACTGGCCAGGAACTGGATCCTTTTATGGGAACTTGGACTCGGGTGGTGAATGTGGTGTACCGGCTCAGACTATGTTCTTTGTTCCTGCTGAGAACCGGGAAAAATTCTGGTAATATGTCAATAGTTTCAACCATTTGCATAGACCATACCCCACATGTTGTTGTGGGTTGGTTTAATAGATTCGCTTTTTAGAACATGCATGTATGCATTTTAACAACTTTAACATTTGTATGTAAATACATGCACAAAACATCAATGAATATCAAGCAAACATCAAATTTTGTATAGGCATGCATGTTTTGTTGCATAAAATAGAACAACTATTAAACATTACATGAACAAATATATACTAATAAAGATTGTTCATAAACAATTTAACATTGTAAACAACTCCTTGTTAAGATACCTAGCAAATATTAATGATATTGGTTCCTCTTAAAATTGCTTTGAACATTACATTACTTTACTTCGCTAGGTACTCTACGGACTATGGCATGTTCAGATTCTGCATAGCTCACACAGAACTTGATTGGAGAAAAGGAACAGAGCAGTATGAATTCATCGAAAAGTGCCTAGCATCGGTTGACAGACAAAAACAGCCATGGCTGATATTTCTTGCACACAGAGTACTTGGTTATTCTTCTGCCGAGTTCTATGTGCAAGAAGGCTCTTTTGAAGAACCAATGGGAAGAGAGGACCTTCAATATCTCTGGCAAAAATATAAGGTGGACATAGCCATGTATGGACATGTCCATAACTATGAAAGAACATGCCCAATATACCAGGTATTCCCCTAGATACATAGTTATTACTTTGTTCCTTTACTCCATTGATGTTGTCCTCACATACTGTACTACATGTTATGCCATGAAAGTAGCATTACATAAGAAGTTCAAATACTTAGTATAAAACGGGTATGATACATTACATAGTCTAGATACACTAACACATTTATAAAAAAAACATACCTTTTTTAGATTCAAAAATATTTGTAGACGCATTGATTAATTCTCATTAATGCATTACCATGATGAACATGACAATTTAGAAAACGATAAAGATACTTCTGATTAGGGGTGAGCGTGGGTCGGGTTGGAATGAGCTAAGGCTTGTCCTTACCTGACGCTAAATATTGGTCGGGTCATTTTTTTAACCACCCTCGACCCAAAGTTAACTCGACCCTAAATATCGACCGGATCAACCTTTAAACCCGAACCCAACCATAGACCCGATTAACTATAACGCATACCCATTTTAGATAAAGTTTTCTTATGAATATGTAATTTAACATATAAAATGATATAAGTATATATATTATTAATCATGTATATATAATGAAAAATTAGAGAATCAATGATACTTTCAACAAAAAAGGTGACATTGCTCTCTAATCTATATACATTTGAATGGAGACACATATAAGCATGATAAGTGAGTGACCATGGAACGGTCGGGATGGGTTAGGACGGGTCATGTTTGGTCCCTACCCTACCCCAAGTATTGACTGGGTCTAATCTTTAAACTCGAACCCGACCCTAGACTCTATGAGACCCGACCCTATTCGGGCTCAATCATGATCGGGCCGTACCGGGTGAGTGGGTAAGGCAGGGTCCTACTCACCCCTACTTCTTATCATGACAACAACAAAAAGCAGTTCCTGAGAGAGATACTTGTTAGATATTATCATGAATACATGATTCGGAGTTGGATACATGTACAAGATTGATACTTTCCCATTTTTGGGTTTCACCTTATTTGGAACTACTCAATTCATATTAACCTTTTCATGTTGGTTGCTCAAATTATGAACACATTTTTTGTACTTGTTATAATGACATTACAAATTGATTCCTCTTTTTTCCATGTTCCTTTAGAATGTGTGCACCAATAAAGAGAAGCACAATTACAAAGGCAACTTGAATGGGACAATACATGTAGTGGTTGGAGGAGGAGGAGCATCCCTTGCTGAATTTGCTCCAATCAACACAACATGGAGTATCTTTAAAGACCATGACTTTGGATTTGTCAAACTTACAGCATTTGATCATTCAAATCTGTTGCTTGAATACAAGAAGAGCAGTGATGGACAAGTTTATGATTCTTTCAGTATATCAAGGGATTATAGAGACATCTTGGCTTGTTCTGTTGATACTTGTCCAAGTACAACACTTGCATCTTGATCTAATGAGAAAAATAAAGTGTTGATTTAGTTAAATAATGATGGTTTAAATAATGATATGGATGAATGTGAATTTCATTCAACTTGATGCTTATATGTTGTAAGAGCTAAATGAGAAGTTTTGATATTATTATTTTGTTGTCTCTTAAGATAGACAAGAAAATGGCTAGATTATACTTGGGAAAGATAGAGTTGTAATTATTCATTATTGCTTTGTTTCCGAGTTGAATTTTGGAGAGGAAAAATGACAGAAAAGAATTCAGAGCGATAAAATACACATGGGAGATGAACTCAGAAAGAAACTCGGAATGAAGCTTGAAGCATTGAATACATTTTTAGCCAAAAACGCTAGAAGGAGGGTTCGAACCTCCGACCTTGTGGTTAACAGCCACACGCTCTAACCAACTGAGCTATTCCAGCAGATGTGAGACTTATTTATTATATCACTTGTAGTTCATTTCAAATCCACCAATATGTGGAATGAATTTCAATCTTCATACTAATGAAATCAATTTTACTCTTTTATACTTTCAAGTTTCAACTTACCATATTTCATATCTTCTATCTTTCTCATTTCTATTCTAAAACCAAATCCTCCTCAAATTTAAACCCATAAAATATTATGGACAATCATCACGCTCTACACCTTTTCCATAATTGCAAGGGGAAGGGGGTTCACACTACCTTTAGATCGTAGAAGTTGCAATTTTAGAATTGGGTTTCAATGTTTTAGGAATTAAAAAATAGATTTGGTGGAAGACGTGCAAGATAATTATTTTATTAGTATATCTTGGATTATATTAAAAAAAGGTGGCCCACTAGAAAAATGTAGCCAATACTTATTATTAAAATTGAATTTTCTTTTTCTAAAAGTGTTTGGTTAACAAATTTGAATATTATCGAAAAATTAAAAAAAAAATTAAAGATAACAAGTCAACAAATTTAATCGATCAAATCTAGTGTCCCATTTTTGTGTCCCTCAATGTACCATAAACTCTAATTGATTAAAAAATTTATTTAAATTAAAATTGTAATTATTAAATATATTTCTAACTAATCATACCTTCTAGCATATATATGGAGTGATACAAAGTAGTGGGACAAAAGCCTATTATAGCCATTCAAAATGTTCACTATATCATTATCATTTGACACTCATTTTGTATTTTTGTTGGGCATGATGGATTATATGTATAGTAACATAGCAACCTTAATTAACTCCTAAAAGCTGCAACAAGAGCTTTTTTGCATCTGGATCAACACCAAACCACCAAGGATTGTTTCACTGATGCCAGCATTATCATTCTACACTACCCTTAATAAACTTAGGAATCATATATATGGATCTTGTTTTCGCAATATGCCTCAAGCCCTTTCCATACCCCAATTGCCACTATCTTAAGGCTTAGTTTTTCATCTCATTAAAGTATTTGCCCTTTTCTCACATCACATTCCCAACCCCAACTACATCTAACTCTACTCTCACTCTCTCCCCATGTGCCCATTAATTGGATAATTTGGTTACTCTTATTACCAAAACTTCAATTTGATGGAGAAAGATTTGTTGTCTAAAGTATATTTCAAACCAATGAAAATATATCATATCAATTAAAAAATTAAATATTATATTTTTTATATTTCATTCATTATCATTAGTATAGAACATGATTTATGATATATTTTGTACAACATATCTTGGTTCCAATTTGATTAGTGACTTTGCATATTATCATAGTTATATTAATAGATCACATCAAGGATTGAGTTGACATTTTTATAATATTTGTGATTCAATATAACAATTTAATGATGAATTTGAAATTCTATGTCATTTTTAATTTTTTGCTCCCTGCCTAAGAATATGCTGGTTCATGTCTTCCTTCAAATCTCCTTTCCCTATATTTGATACATAGACAATAGACACTAGACTAGTCATAACAATTTTTTCTTTGAAGAGTGTTCCATTTTAATATACAAGTACATGTATATTTTGAAGCTGTCATCTTCTCAGGAAACCTATAATAATAAATTAAATTTAGTACAATGTCGGGTTCTAAGTCACAAGTCACACTGACTAGTAAACAGTAACAAGCACACATGTATTGATCCATTTGTTTAGCTAACCATGATGTTTTGAAGAGGCATTGTTTGTATTCATGTGTAGAGGGGAAGTTAGGTAGAGTTTTTCATCAATGTAGTTACTATTTAATTTTAAATTTAATATGTATATTGACAGTGTAACTGTTTTTATATTGTCGGTATGTCATTCATAATTCATATATTAAATATCATTGACTTTTAAATAAAAAAATACAAATCAATAATAGATGATGTGATGTGAGTGTAAAAAAGTTTATTAGAGAGTTCAAACATATTAAACTCTTTAATTTTTGTGAAGTGATTAATAGTAAATAGAAGTCAATGGGAGAGGTTAGAAATAACATCAATGTAGTAAGACTATTATATGCACCTTCCTTCAAAATCATAACTTTACTTAAATTTCAGGGTTTGCTACCTTTGAATTTGTTATCTCCATTTTCCTTATCCATACAGGTTGGTTATATTATTATATATTTAACTTTTCAAGAAAACAAAGCTATTTATTTACATGATGAATTGAACACTTAGTACAAAATTTCAAATAATTTAATTGCTTTGATGAGGAATTTAAGGGAAAGTGTTCTTACCATGAACAAGCCGTTTTCTCAGTTGTAGCCCACATTGTGGATCTTAATTTCCAAGTTTTTTTCGCCATTTATTCTTTCTTTTATATTTTATAAGTTGAATTTTCAAAGGCATTGGGTTGGTTCATTGATTTATGTACATTTTTTACTACGTGTCCACTGTGCCAATGCCACAAAAGAAAGAAAAGATTGAAGAAGACATTGTCAAGAACATCATGAAACATATTGTTATACTAATAATTATGTCTTTCATTGTAATGTGAAACTAAATATATCTACATCAAGAAGTCCAAAAATAAAAACTTTTAGGTGGAATCTATGACCCTAGCCACTCTTGAAATGGGAAAAAAGGGTTATCATGTACATAAAATAATGGCCAACAACAACTTTCTTAATCATTACTAGCGTGTTGACAGATACTCTCGTGTCTGTCAACCCGCATTCTTATTTTCTAATGCAGAATATGTCTGTTTACATGTATTTCTATTTTTTAATATTGAGTATACATTTTTAGAAATGATGTACATTATTTCTATCTGAAAACTAAAAAATAACTAAATTAAAGAGTGTATAAATAACCACTTCTAAAGTATTTTGATTAGCAAGAGATATTAACAATTTGGAATAAGAATAGGTTTGTTGATGATGGGTTATTCTTTGTATGTATCATATCTTCTTGTTTCTACCACAAATGCTTACATAAATGTGGTAAAAAATTTGTATGTATCATATCTCCTCGTTTTTGTTCCTAGCATGTTGGCAAACACCATACTAAGCCTTTTGACTACATATTATCTCTCTGCAGCATTTTGACTCTCTTTTTCCAAAAGTTAATCCAAGCATGTAATAAACCTAATGATTATGATAACTATATAATATGATAATTTGGTAATAATTCTAAGCCTCCTCCAAGCAAACATGTTTTAATTATATTTTGAAGTGAACACAAC
>NC_032025.1:17890987-17891245 GCF_001865875.1 Lupinus angustifolius | reverse complement strand
TGAGGATAGGATGGGGATGAGGAAGAGGATGGGGATGAGGAAGAGGAAGAGGATGGGGATGAGGAAGAGGATGAGGATGAGGATAGGATGAGGACGAGAATGAGGATAAGGATAGGATGAGGACGAGGATAAGGATGAGGATAGGTTTACGACGATAATGAGGATGAGAATAGGATGTGGATTAGGACGTGGATGATGATAAGATGAGGACGAGAATGAAGAAGATGATAGGATGAGGAGTACAATGAGGATGAGGAA
>NC_032025.1:17839933-17890980 GCF_001865875.1 Lupinus angustifolius | reverse complement strand
GAGTTATAATCTTAAGTGCATACCTTACATTTCTAAATACCATCCAGATGGAACTTTTGTTGATGTCACATTCTTCTACACACCATCCATATTGATTATAATGTAAAATTGCATTATATCCACGTTCTACCTGCAAAATGGAAAATGAGAAATGATAAAGTATCATGAGAAAATAAGAATGTGAAAGGAGGAAGTAGTGAGTAGTCATGTTGGCTTTATAATTTATTATAGAAGAATGTGAAAGGCTAAAGTAGTGAATGAGAAACCCATGCCCCAGCGGGTAGTTAAAAAGTAAAAAATGGGAGAGGGGTTGAAGAACTGCTGCAGTTTAGAAAAGTAACCGTAAATTTATAATAAGAGAATAAAAAGTTTATAGAAACATAAAGTTAGAAATTATAAAGGGTAAAATAGACAACAAAAATTACTCCATGATAGTTATTTTAAGTATTTGCTTTATATATTAGTATAGATAATGAGTTTTACAAAAAAACAATAATTCAAAATAGATAATGCAATGATTATATATAAATCTTTATAATGTTAATACATATATATTACAATATTTAATTATTACGACGATTAAGAGAAAGTCAAAACTGCAGTCATATTGAATTTTTATAATGTTAGTGGATAGATATTCCAATCTTTAGTTATTACAACCATTAGGAAGAAAGGCATAACTGCAATCGTATTGAAAGTGATTATAATGTGGACTTGACATTCATTGCCTAGTGGTATTTAAATTTTACTTGTCACATTCTTTAAGGAAGAGACAAACAGAAAATATAATTTAAAAATGATATTTTCAATTTTCGAAAAAGTTTGCACTTGGTATTTCAAGATTAATTGATTCATTTTTTTGCATTATGCTTTTATGATATCCGGTGTTGTTAAATACCGTACTAGTCATCAAATCGGTTAGGGTATTGGTATAGTGATATAACGGTTCAACCAGTGGTTCAAAAATTAAACTGCATACCGGTGAAATTAGATATAAAAATATAATATAATATCATTAATGTTAAAAATCAATAAAAAACCAATATTTTTTTTCATTTTCATTAAAAAATTAATTTTAAATAAAAAACGGTCGGTATGACTGGTACAGTTCAATTGAAAATCGGTCAATATGATTGTATGACCGGTATAATTACTGTATCGTACCGGTATTGAGACCGGTTCACCGGTTGAACCAGCCGACACGAACCGGTTTTCATAACACTGATGATATATGTTAACCTAACCCATATATGAACATCTTGTTCATGTACATGGATCGTTTGTCCCGAATAGTGTCTCACTCTATATACCAAACTAATTAGAGTGCTACTTTTTATTAGTTTTTGTTTTTAGAAAATATTATTTTATTCACGTGTCAACATATAATTAGTTTGGGATAGGAAATAAAACATGGATGGGAAGAGGTAATCCCATCTCTTATTCATATTCTTGACCTAACGTTCAAATCCTATATATGTTATTATAGGGTTTGAGAATAAGGTATACAAAGAAGTGTGTCTCGGTCTAAGATCACCCACCAAAGTTAAAAAGCAAAAAATGGGTCCTTTATTTGGATTACTTTGGCGAGTCTCTAACTTAGATAGGAACTAGTACCAGATTTCGAAGGCCCTTAAATCAGACTCAATTGCACTTGTATATCATCCAAAGAAGGGTCAGTTTTATTTTTCATTCTTCAACTAGCAGTATACCCGTGTACTTGTATGAGTCGCTTCTTTGTTTATGCATAATGCAAATATAATATACATATACTTTATAATATCAATAAATCATGTATTGAAACATTATATTTCCAATTCATATATGTGCAATATTAACATTGATTTTTGAGTGTATATGTAGAATATTAACAATTATAAATGTGTTTGTATAAACATTTATTTGTTGAAAGTGTGATTATAGAAAATATTTGATTCTTAAATAACTCAATAAATAAAATTCAAATTGTATTGGATAATATCTCACCTCTATATTCTCTATATAAAATATAAATATAATGAGTTAATTTTTGCATCATATTTTTTGTGATTACGTTTATAAGTATCATATAAAGTCATAAGGATTTTTTAGCATATCTCTTAAATGCTTATGTTTTATTTTAGATTAATGTTCATTGTGTATAAATATTTGAATATATTTTTAGCATTCAAATATTGTATAATTAAATGTTATTTATTTGATTATGTTTTAGCTAATAATCATTGTATGAAAATAACTCATAAATTAAAAACACACTAAGTTAGGATATGACATATATTTTTCTAATAAATTTAATCAAAATAATAAAAAGAGTCTAATAATTGATTTGTTATATTACTAATTAAAATACATATATTTTCATGAATATATATACCATTGTTATCTTTATTAAATAATATAATGATAGTAATTAAATATATGTGACCCTTGCATTCGCATGACTAAAAACATACATGTTACTCGTACATTCGCGTTACTAAGAAAACACATGTTACTCATGTATTCACATAGTTAAAACGCACATATTACTCATACATTCATATCATTAAGAATATACATTTTGCTTGTGTATAAAATATATTAATATTAAATTAATATTAGCATATAAAATATATAATATATAAAAAGTAGGAAAAAAATATGTGAGGAGTAGGTGACATGTGGCATGAGGGAAGGAGAAAGCGACATGTGGCATGGGGAAGGAGAAAGTGACATGTGGCATGAAGGAAGGAAAAAGTAACATGTGGCATGAAGAAATTTTTTTTATTATATTGTTAATAGATTCCTATAGCATTGAATGGAAAGAAAAAAAAAATAAAGGAACAAGAAAGTGAGAGAAAAAATAGTGTATTTGACTCTCTGTATCTGTGAGAGCAGATAATAGAAGACTCAAATACGAGAATAAGGACCACATCTCTAATCATATTCTACCAAATTATATAAAAAAATTATTTTATGTTTTAATAATTTTAATTTTAATTTGATAGCACTTTTTATTAAATTGAAAAATAAAAAAAATGGGTTAGGTAATCTACCTTTCAAATAGGAACAATGTACAATGTTGGAGAAATTGATGTTACTGTACTGAAAATGACGTTCCCACTTTGCATTTAGTCAGTAATCATTTAATGCAAGTAAAGGTGTAAGTTAATCAGCAGCACCTCTACTCTATGTCTCAATCATAGAGCGTGTATTATTTTTTTCCAAAATTTATTTAAAGAAATTTATATAATTAAATTATTTGTATATTCAAGTTTCATATAGTTAAAGAGAATAAAGTATCTCATATTATAAGAAGATAAGTTATTTTCTACAACCACTAAAATCATGATATATGTTATTTTTAATTATTTTTTATAAAAATATTTTTAAAAGTAAATAAAATAGCACACATATCATATTTTTATTGCTTATATGATATAAATTATCTCCTAATTTGATGAGATACTTAAATTAGGAAATCATTTTTTTTCTTCCACCATGCATACAAAATATTAGCAACAACACTACATGGTTGTTTGGCATAGTTTCTTTGGATTATTAGGTAATCGTTCATCTCTGTCCCACATATTTTTACTATAAGAATTTGTTAGTTCAATAGAGATGGTATACTTCGTTAGTGTGATGTTTATGTAATGCTTCAAATAGTTATTATTTGACTAAATTACACTGATACCTCCTGAGTTTTAGTGAAATTACATAAACTACCATTCACTTTTCTACACCTACACAAACCTCCTCTAGTTTTATACTTTCATTACACTGACCATCCATGTATAAGAAATAAGTGTAATTTTTTAAACAAAAAATGTGATAAATGCAATTAAGTTAAACAAAACATGATATATTGTGTAGACAAATCTAAATAATATACAAATCAATGTATCTTTATTATTTTTGGTTCGTTACACTACATTATAAGAGTGATTTAAACAATATTTCTTTATAATTGTTGATGCATTTTGTAACAAAAAAATAATAAAGATACATTGATTTGTATATTATTTAGACTTGTCTACACAATATATCATGTTTTGTTTAACTTAATGAAAGTACAAAACTAGTGGAAGTTTGTGTACGTTTAGAAAAGTGAAGGGTAGTTTGTGTAAGTTTAGAAAAGTGAGGGGTGGTTTGTGTAATTTTACTAAAACTCGGGGGTCAGTGTAATTTACTCTTATTATTTAGTTTCATATTAGTTAGTATTGAAACATAGTAGAGTAATTAAAGTTATATATTAGATTTAAATTCTTTATTATAATGCACTACATTAATTAGAAACACTTAATTGGCATTTGAGTTTATGGGTGATATAGTTTATAATCCTTATTCTCTAATAAAGTAATAATATCTTGATAGTTGTTCAGTACTCTTGGATATATAGACACAGTTAGTCGAACTTCATTAACAATTTATTTTGTCTTATTCTCTTCTATTTATTCTTATGTTCTTTATTTGATTGTTTATGGCTAACAATGTGCAACGATTGCTTCCATTATACCAACAATTGGTATGAGAGTCAATTGATATATGGCTCTTAGCCCAAACGTCAAATTGTGGCAAAGGAAGGTAAAGAACATGTTGACTAGACAAGGTCTATAAAAGGCATTATGAGAGAATAAACAAGATGAGTCGAATAAAAATGAAACAAGGTATGACTATGACAAGGACCATAATTATGTTGAATTCATAGCCACAGAAGTCCATGCATTAGAGTGGACCAAGGTTAAGATAGAAACTCAAATGCTCACTTAGACTCTGAGATGAGTGTTGTAAATATCTCTCTAGATGTTAGATATGATGATCTCATTTGATGTGATAAGTGGAATATCCTAATGATGTGTCCGCCACGTCATGTTGAAGGATATTAATTACTAGGAGATGCACAAAAACATAGAGGCACTCGCTGACTTTGATGCAAGGTATAACACAATTATTGACTTCAATTCAAGGTGTAACATGATAATTGGAATAGATAAGAGTGTGACACGTGCATTAGCTTGCATGCAATGGTGGGAACAAGCATGGGTTGACATTGATTTAAGGTGTATCCTATGGGTATATTCCTTATGATGGAGTATAATAGTTCTTTTGAACTATAATTGTCAGAGTAGATAATGGTAGTAGTGGTTGAGGCTTTCAAAGAAACTTCATGGTTCCGCTAGCTGGGTATTGAAGAAGACGGTTGTTGGTGAATTTTGGTGTGATGTTTGATAATATCGAAAGACGTCCTAGCAATGAAGAGTTATGTGGCTTCTTTCCTTAGATGGCGGAATAGGAAGCTGCACTGCAAGTTCGGAGAGTTAGGCTCTTGGTAGTATCATCAAGGATACACAGAAATGCTTATGTTGAAGGGGAGCAAACTCTTATATGGAGAATTTATTAAAGAGAATTAGACATTGAGAAATGTGGAGCGGAATATTCTCTAAGGTTGAGATTCATGTTTAGATTTCTTGACAAGTGAAATATTATTTTATCTTAATCAAGGTTGAGATTGTTGGGGATGCTTGAAATATGTTATTGTATTAGTCTCACGTTGCCTAGTCTTGGAATTAGTGATGGCAATGGGTACTCTGATTCATGGCTACCCGCAAAAAAAAATACCTACAACGGGTTGGGTCTGTATTCTTGGACTCATGGGTATTTGGGGCTAGGTATTTTTCAGATCCGTTGTTGAATGAGGCGGGTCTGGGTAATGGGGTCCCCAAACCCGCACGTAACTGGACTCGTTCTTATATATATAGTAAACTGTAAACATAACCCAATTTCCTTATTTTCTAATTTCTAACCCTAGCAAGCTATTGTTCCTTCCTAAATCCTAATTTACTTATTTTCCTTATTCTCCTCATCTCTTGTCTCCTTCGCTCCCTCTTCATCACTTATTCACTCTCCAGCGTGATCACAAATTAGAAGTTAATATTCTTCAATTGTTACATATATTAGTAATTTTTGTAAGGGTTAAGATTATACTTATATTCTTATTCTCCATAAATGAAATATTGAGGTAGTGAACACCTATGTTGTATGCATGTTACTATTTATATATATGCATGTGACTCACTCAATATGATGCTATAATTTTTTTTGGTTTTTTATAATTTACCTTTTTGCCCTTCCATCTCTTTGCTCTATAAGTGTATTATAGGAACTGGAGGAATTTTGGTCTATAGCGACTTCTATGAGTTTTCTCATTGTCTAGAAACAATATTTAGTTATAGAGGTCTGATTGTTCTCGATTTTCTACGAACAAAATATTTTTTTCTTCTTAATTGTTCAATGGCATCAACACATTCATTCATAATTCATCTTGTCCTATTTAATTAACCTGATATTTTTTTTAACTTTGGTTTGGTTTTTTATATTGACTTGGTTTCTCATAAAGGAATGATGATTACAGTAAACAAGATTGAATTTATGAACATAGAGCCATCATTGTCACACAAAAAAAATAAACACTTCTTTAAAAACTAGATTTTGGTTACTTTATAATACATGTATTTCTCAACTACATGTTTCTATAAGATTGACAATTAATAATGATATGTTTACTTTTTTCCTTTTTTGAGAATATGATGTATTTCAGGGAATATGTTTACTTTTTTCTTTTTTTTTGAACTTTATTGTCATTCTTTTTAATCTTTATTGTCATTTTATGATTAACTTTATTCCCAATATGTGATTGAATATTTGTAATGTTATATGTAAAATGTTTAATCTAGAAGACTTAAATCCTACACAAGAAGACTTTATTGTACAAACTCTATCAAATGTGAGGAGTCAAATTCAACCCCTATGAATATGGAAACAAGTACAAATCAATATGATACTCAACACTCAGCTAGAAAGGAAATTGAGGTGAAAAAACGAAAAATTTGTTTCACCTATTTGGAAACACTTTGAGTTGGTGGTAATAAGTGGTGAAGAGAAAGTTGTTTACAATTATTATCATGCTAAACTCTTTAGGTGAATCAAATCAAGGAACATCATACTTACGCAAACATTTTGCTAGTTGTCCACAAAGAACAACTCGAGATATAAGACAATGTTTGCTCAAAACAGAGAAACAAGGAAAAATAAAGTACATGTTGGTTACCAAGATGTTTCAAGGATGAAACTTGCCAAGATATTTCAAGGATGAAACTTGCCAAGACGATCATTCTCCATGAGTATCCACTGTCAATGGTTCATCACTAAGGCTTTAAAGAATTTTGTGCAGCTCTACAACCTTCATTTAACGGGATTTCTCGTAACACCATCAAGAGTGACATAATGAAGCCTTATGAGTCTGAAAAGAAGATTACAAAAAAGTTATTGCCAAAAACTTCAAATCGTATTACAATTACCACTAGTATGTGGATAGCTAGCCACCAAAACAGAGGTTACATGATTGTCACTACTTATTACATTGATAATTCATGGATCAAAGTCGAATTGTGTATAACACTAAACTCAATATTATTACTCTTACTTTTGTATTTTTATTAATGGTTCATATCTTTAATATTGAAACATTTATTCTAATGTTCGACTTACATATGTGCCTACTCCACATACTCCCAAAATTATTAGTGATGTCTTGTTTCGATGATGGATTGAAATTTAGATAGAAAGTTATTCATCTTAATCGATGATAATTGTAGTAGAATTGATAGTGTGATAAGGTTCACTCTAGGGAAGCTTCCACTAAGGTCTTTTATCTTGGGTGGTAAAAAATTTCATATGCGATGTTCTAGGCACATTCTGAATCTAATTGTTAAAGATGGGTTGTACATTATCTCTTATGCTACTGTAAAAGTTAGAAATAGTGTTGATTTTTGGACAACTACACCTAAAAGAGAACTAAATTTCCAAGAGACATGTGAGCATGAAAATATTTCATATGACATCTAGATAAAACCATTGTCAAAATTCACAATTGATTGAAAAGAAGATAAGTAAATTTCAGATGTAAAGGTGATTAATACAGTGATATTTCTATATGTATAATTTTTTTAATGGATATCTAACAATTGAGATTAAAAGGAAATGCACATGTTAGAATTTTTTATTGCTATAATTTTAATATTATCCTTATGCAATGACCAATTTCATCGATGGTTAAAGTTTAAAGGAAAATTAGAAAGAAAAAATAATTTATAATAGAAATAAAGGAAAAACTTGTTATTCTCATTGCCTTCACTTTTTATTCTTTTTCTCACTAAAAACCATCTCGGAAACAAGGCTCTTATAATTCTCCCATCAAATAGTAGTGTACCTAATACCACTATGCTCACATTCTTGTATGTAATTCAAAACAAGCTAATATTTACTATTACCTTGGTCAAATATGATCAATCGTTTTTTAGAAGAATAAAAAGTGAAAAGCCAACGCATATTTATTTATAGCTCAAGAAAGAGAGGTATAGCCAAAGTGATGAGAAGACAATGAATGATGAAGTGATATCATTTTCCGATTACGACCTCCTTTGCACGGAGGACACCTCCGTAGTCTTGTCCGTTGAGTCGCCGGAATATTCCTCCGACATGAATTCATGGGAGGAGGAAAGTGTGGCCAGTTTTATTGAAGAGGAGAACAAGTTCGTCCCACCAGTAGAGTACCTATCCAGAATCCAATCTACTTCTCTTCAATCTGTTGCTTGGATTCTTAAGGTCATTTTCTATATTTCTCTTTCTACTCTTCATACCTATTCATTGATAACCAATAAGGTGTCAGTTTTGTAATATAAGGTTATGCTAGATTTCAGTATGACTAAAAAGTCAAATGTTTGATTCTTGAGAGCGACACTGGTTAGAAGGAATAATCATGAGTAATCATGTACCCTAAAAGAGATTAGTTCCTTACTCGAACGGGTCAAGGAATACCATTAATATTACCAAACAAATATTCACTCGTTAACACATGTCAAAACTTTATTTGTTAATGATTAATTTCACTTACAAGTGAACTTGTAAATGTCATAAAATGATATTTTATTTATGAATCGGTGTGGGATGATTAATACATGTAATTGGCAGGTACATGCCTACTATGGTTTTCACCCACTCACCGCCTATCTTTCTCTCAATTATTTCCATCGCTTTTTGGATTCTCACCAATTACAGGTGAACTCTCTCATTTCTTCACCCTTTATAAGTTATATATGCAAATTATGCTATAATTTTGATGTGTGATACTTTTATTTATAGGATTTATTGTAGGCTATATCATTTTTCTTATAAATTATAAAATCCCTTCCTAGAATAAAATATCTATTATTTATTTACCCAAAAACAATTCTCTTATTTATTGTGAATTTCATGCTATGTAGTATTGAAATATAAATTTATATTTTCATCATATATGATTATATAATTTTATTTCACATTTAATAAATTATCATATGCTCTAGTAATTATTTAGTACTCATATTTACAATACATATATTTCAGTCTGGATTCTTCCTCTCATTTCTAGCATCTTTTCATTATTGATTGCTAAAGTACACAATTTTATTACCGAAAAAAATATTTTGTCAAAGAAATCATAATGGAGAAGTAAATGTTTTTATGAAGTTGTACAAAAATAAATGTTTTTATGAAGTGTAAATTCGCCTCGTAAGTAAGTGTATTGGGTGTCTTTCATTAAGGCCCTTTAATGGGCCCAGAAGGAATAATAACAAAGAAAAAAGTTAACGTGAAAAGTATTTATGAAAATCAAATTCTACGTGACTTTGTCATGATTTCATAGTTTTCTATTAAAGCAAAAAGTAATTACTACTCCATTAACCTATCAAATATTGATTAACAAATTTTTTTCGCACGATAATGATTAGATAATCTTATTAGTATTGAAAATTTGAGTTACAATTTCTACGATAATCATGTAAGTTACAAACTTACAATGATTTATTTTTTTTAGTACATTATATCTATGCACTAACAATGCAAATATTTATATACAATCAGTGTATTATCTACCATTTATTTATATTACTTTTATTTAAAAGTCAACAATATAAAAATAAATGTGAATAATGTAATGACACGATAAAAAACTTGTTTGTTATCGGTGTATACATTTTTTTATCACTTTTTAATATGTGTGCATAAACTTTCAGCTAACAAAGGATTGGGCCCTTCAACTTCTATCTGTTGCATGTTTATCTCTTGCCGCAAAGATAGAGGAACCTCTTGTTCCGTCTCTCTTGGATCTTCAGGTATAATAAGGACGTACATTCTTCATGAAAATTATTTAATATTAGGAAGGTTTCACTTACTATAAGTTCCTAATTATTAATTCTTTCTAATGGTTTAAATCTATTCATCAATTTAAAATCATTGAATTTTTTTAGAATTTAAGGTCAGGATGAAGAGTAAGTTTAAAAAACTTACTATTGGAGTAAATGAATCTCTCCCTATTTAATATTTGAACAAACTTTATGTTAATTTGGCACGTCATTGATAATAATGTATAAACAGGTGGAAGGTGCCAAATACATATTTCAGCCTAGAACAATTTGTAAGATGGAGCTACTTGTTTTGGATGTGTTGGATTGGAGGCTAAAATCAATTACCCCATTTAACTTCCTTAGTTACTTTGCATCCAAATTGGATTCAACTTCAACTTTTAATGGGTTCCTTATTTCAAGGGCTACAGACATAATCTTGTCTAATATCCAAGGTATATATATTCTGTCCAAAATCAAATTAATTTTAGCTAAGAATAGCTGAGGTGGTTGGTTAGATTAGTAGATATTATTGAATAAAAGTGTTGGACCAGACTGTAACTGGAAAGCCTCCGATCACTAGGGAGTTCTGTTGTTATTGAGGAAGGGAAAGAGTGAAGAGTATAAGTGAACTAAAATCTTAGATCATTAGTTTTATACCCCTTTTCTGCTTATAAACTCTTTCAGTATTCTCTCATGTCCAATGTAAGACTTCACACTTGAATAAATCTATGAAAAAGTTATGTATGTGATGATGAAATATTAGGAAATATTTGATGTTATTGATGAGTCTTATGTTTGAATATGTTGTCTACAGAGGCTAGCTTTCATGCTTACAGACCATCATGCATTGCTGCTGCTGCTATACTCTATGCAGCTAATGAAATTCCTAATTGGTCTCTCATTAATCCTGAACATGCTGAGTCATGGTGTCAGGGATTAACAAAAGTAAGTATATACTGTGCTAAATTATATTGTTATTAAAAAAATTGTTTGTTGCAAATTCGATATTTTAAATTGTGGTTACGTATTCCAACCCGAAATTTAAAACCTTATAGTTATCTTTTAAATGAAAACAAAAGTAACCATAATTGTAGACATGATTTTGTCAAGGCAATAATTCAATCTGATTGTTGCAGGAAAAAATCAAAGGGTGCTACAAGGTAATGCAAGAACTTATGAATGGCAACAACCGGAGTAAGCTCCCGAAAATGTTACCGGAGCTGCGTGTAACAACCCGAACCCGAATGAGATCAAGTGTATCATCATTACCATCTTCATTATCCTCCCTCTCATTGTCTTATAAAAGGAGAAAAATTGATAATTGTTTGTGGGTAGATGATGAAAAAGGAAACTCCTAGTGGAAAGAAAAAAAGAAAGAAACCTCAACAATTTTAGGTGGCTTGTGATTAAAAATTGACTTGAGTGGTTGTGTAGATTATTTAAAAGTATAGAGTAGCATGGTATTTTTTTTATATTGTATGTATGAGAGAGTTTGATGGGTTTTGATATTTTTATTTTTATTTTACTTTGGTGTGTATAGCCACTCATTAACATGGCTTTACATACCACAAAAATATTCCCTAGGGAAAGGGATTTTGTAACATAGTGATAAATAATTTATGTGGGGAAGGGAAGTTAGTCAGAGATATAGAAGGGAAATAAATACAAGAGATTATGGATGCATTGAATAATGTTGAAGAAAGAAGTAGGGCAATTGGAATTCAAAAGTTAGATTGATTATTGGTGACAAATATGAAGATGGTGGGGCAATTCTCAAGTTGAAGTTGGTTAGTTCATTTTGTGGACTTTTCTTCATTTTTTTGAACTACTAAAAATATTTCATCACCCGTTATATAAAGAATTAATCTCTTTTGAGGTTTTTCTGGCCCCTCCCATCACCCTTTGGCCTAACTGTTCTGTAGATAACTCTATTGATGGATTTCCACGTGTGTGATAGATACAAGTGTTTATATGTTTTTGATCTGTATTTGTTGATTTGTTTTCAGAAGAGGAGAACCCTCTTTTCATAGTGGCCTAATTATTGGCTTATAAAATGGGGGAAATGGTCTTTCAACCCATTTTCTGTGTGCATTGTATTGAATTCATTGGAGTTATTAATTTCATAGATGTATAATTCCACTGATTATTTCTATTTATCTCTCAATTTTAAATAAAGTTGTTCCTACTTATAAGTATCTAGCACTCTCTTTTACTATATGCTTTGGGAGATTCTTGACTGTACTTGATCCAAATGAATCAAACCATGTATCATGAGTTTTGTAATTCACCCTAAATTAATTAATGCGAAAATGGAAGATAAATGTATTTGAATGAATGATTTTTAATCAGAATTAGTATTATAATATAAAACCTTCATTCATGCATCTAAATATACAATTTAAAATCATTATACCTTATAGTCTTATATACGATGAGAGAGATTCATTTACACTCAAATTAAGTCACACTACTTATACTTAAGTTAAGTTAGACTATTTATACTCAATCTCATCCATTGATTTTCTTAAATCCAATGGACCAAATGAGTAAGTGAAATAAAGGATAAGAGGAAGAAAAAAAAGAATATTAGATAACTTTTAAGTTTCACACATTTGCTCTATTGGATTTAAAAAAGTCAATAGATAAAATTGAATATAAGTAGTGTAACTTAACTCGGATATAAACGGATTCTTCAAAATTCTATTGCAGTGGTTTACAGTTAGTTATCAAGGTGACAGAGTCACAGTACATGATTCATTCACAATGTTTGCATTTGGTGGTAGTATTATTGAGTAAGTATTAGACCCTCTATGGAATTTAGTGAGGCAAGACTCTGAAGGGTGTGCACTTCTTGGTCCCTCTACCTATAATAAATATGTATGGTCATTTTGCTTCTATGACTCTCCAATTAAACCCTAGGACCATTTACAGCCTGTATTGTTATGGTATCATATACTTACATCTCGAGTCTTCGAGGACTCGGGATGCAAATATATTAAAAATAATATAAAAAATAAAATAATATAACATTTTTATCCTTTAGATATAAAGATATGATACTTTTATTATTTTAATATAAATATAAAAATAATAATTTTTCTCCTCGATATTAATATTCGGGAGGATTCTTTTAGCATATTGGTAGGACTTCACAATATAAAGTAGTCTTATTTGGCTTCAAATCTTACACCAGTTCTACAATTCCCCCATTCCTTCACTGTAAAAAAAACTTTGCCTATATGGTTTTTAGAATTTCAAATTATTCAAAAGTTATTTAAATTGAATTAATTTTTTTTTCTAGATCAGAATAGCCATAAAAAATAATAGTATGCATTAGCCCCTTAGAAATACGAGGGAACATTGCTCATCAATTTGTGTAATTTTTTTGAACAAAAACTACTTTGTAAATGGTTTGAACAATGCAAATTTAATAAATTATAATATTTTGATCAACTACAATTCTAGAACACACAGATGGCACAAAATGAAGGGTGTGAGTGATGCAATCCCTCCAAAATTGGACATTCCTTGTATTGAAGATAATTTATTTGTCCCTCTAAATTTATTATACTTTTAATTAACCATAGCAAAGATTTTTTATTTTATAAAATTATTATTGATTACTAAAAAAAATGAGTAAACACCAATGAAGGTTGATTTAGATGTTAAAAAATTAGTTGATAATCTACATGATGTAAGCTCAATTCTCGCTATTTTTTGTACTAACAATGATATCTCTTACCTTTTTGAATAATGAACTAATTTATTTTAGTTTTCGTTTTGCTCCTCCTAACAAGTGTCGCTCCTAAGAATCAAACTCTTTAAATTTTGGTGATCCTAAGAATCTAGCGTGACCTTACACAACTAGATCAACACATTGTTGATAATCTCGCTATTGTTATGCTCTAAGTCCTTGAGATTCAACTCACTTAAATTTGTATTAGTAAAAATAAAAAAAATCTAAATAAACAATATTTAACCTTTATGACATTTCTTTTGTTGGTGTTTCAAAAAATTGCAATCTCAAAAATCTCTTCACAACTAAATGTTTCATAATGAAGTAGAACATGGGTAGTTGAACGGGTATCCTTTATTTTAAGAGGACTCTATCTTTATGTCTCTGTCAATTAAAATATCATCAAATAATATAAAAATATTACTTTATATTTTTATAATTTTTTCTCTAAATAAAATAACATATTTTGATTAGTTCGGAACGTTATTGGGGACACCAATAGAGACAGAGTATCTTCATCCCATACCTACTACCTAAAGGTCTTGCTTTGAAACCAATTGGAAGAAGCCTTTATTACTTTGAAGTGCATTTAACAACAAGTACAGAAAATGAGAAAGCAGAAAATAGTAAGAGATCTTATAAAGCTACTTTAATACAGAATATATTCACTACAAATAGTAAAAAGCATAACTCGTCCCATATCCCAGACATAAGGTATACTATTTTTGCATTCAGTAACACTAATCACCATGCTCATTTTACCATGTTAAATGTAAACCATGCATGTTAAGCATTTGTTTTGCAATCTACCACTTCAGTATTTCTACATTTAAAATTGACTAAACTATTACTTTGGTAAAAGAAAAATGTTATAGAATTTTTTTTTGATAAAGAGGGAAAGTTGTGCAACTATCCACAACTCAAATATATATATATATATATATATATATATATATACTTTATATCCGACTTATTTATTAACCATTCTTCCACTTTGATATCATATTAAAATTATAAAGTTGAGGAAAAAGAGAATGATTAAAATAGTTTGAATGGTGGTGATGTAATAATATTATATTTATTGAATAATGTAACATTAACATCTATGTATATTAATACTAGACTCCTAATTAAATAAGAAAATAAATCATAAAATAAGATAATCTCAAATTTAAGAGATTTTCTAATATACTATCACAAATATAAGATATAATAATAATGTTCTATCAATATTTAAATATTTTCTAGATATTTATAAGATAATTTAAATTATTTTTTTATATTCTAATATCGTAGTCATTAAATAGTTTTTTCCTCTTAATAATTATCACGCTCCTACGTTTGCATGACAGGATATGAACACTTATTAGTTCAAAATCCTAGTGTCTCCATCACATCCATACACTAGCTAAGAGCAACTGTTTAAACTCATGTTGATCGATGATTATAGCCATATTTTCTATCTCAAACTTTGTATCATTTTATATATAATTTATTTTTTGTTTGTTAAAAATAATAAAACATGAATTAAATATATATTAATTTTATATTTTTTTTAATTAATAAGAATAAAAAGGTATATAGAATAGGATAAAATTTGGGGTAGAATATATGCTCATAATAAACTTATACCAACTTCATGACAATTGTATCCCACTCCATCTTTTTCTCCATTGCTCTTGGACTTTTGCTATGTACAATTTGATGGAGCCATCAATTATTTTTTTGCCGTTTTTGTGGTGTACATAGGAATTAATCCTTGAACTATAAAGTATCTAAATCATAATATTGAGAAGGATTATATTGGTTTATTTTCCAAGGTACTACCCTATTTCTACTCTATTAGGTTTCTAACATAAATTTATTGTTCTAAATCTTGTCTCATACGTTATCATGCCAATAGTAATGAAATAACAATAATAAATATTCAAAATTTTAATTAAGATATCATATTTTCGTTAATGCAGGACATCATATAAGACTAATCTAAGACAACATATCTATATACTTTTAACATAGCTCCAAATGTGGATCCCCCAACCCAACACGTCCAATTCCACTAGTCAATTCATTTAAGACTTTAACAAAATAATTAAAGGTTCAATCAGAAAATTAATGCACTAGTATTGCATTTCCTCATTAGACCGACAAGATGAGATTTTTTTGTTTCCCTCGGATATCTTGTACTAGAGACAATCTTGTTCGAGCCGGGAACATTCACAAGTATGTTGGGTTAACTCTCCTAGCAGACATTTTTTTTCATTCATAAGACTCGAACCCAAGACATTACTTAAAGAGAATCAAACATGTACAACTTGAAGCAAATCCGTTGGCCGATAAGATGAGATTGGATCCATTTAAATTTTATTTAAGTAACAATTAATCAATCTAAATTTGAATTAAAGTACCAACTACGATTTAACAAGTGTAATGGTGATCAATATAATTCATAAGCAATTAACAAATATAATTTTAACTTTTGAGGTTCATGTGCGACGACATTTTGTGACATTAATGAAAAGCTAGCTTTTCAATTATAGGATTAATAGGACAGAGAGTAGAGAGTAGGACAAATACTATGACAGAAAGACAATAATACACGTATATATTTGATTATCACAAAGAAAAAATATCGTCTCTTCCTGATCGTTAAAGTATAAATAAAAGTAACTCACGTAAACCTAGTTTGTATATGTGCAAGGCTAACTAATCTCAGCACTATATATGTTATGGT
This sequence comes from Lupinus angustifolius, assembly GCF_001865875.1. Taxonomy (NCBI): domain Eukaryota; kingdom Viridiplantae; phylum Streptophyta; class Magnoliopsida; order Fabales; family Fabaceae; genus Lupinus; species Lupinus angustifolius. The sequence goes on along the minus strand of NC_032025.1, from coordinate 17,874,308 downwards.
AGATATTTATTAATGAAAGTGTTGGATCACACGAGCCCATAAAGTCTTCAACTACCGGAGAATTCTATTGTTATCGGACTATAGAAAGAGTGAAAAGTTACAAGTGAGATATCATGTCTTGAACTAAAACCTTGAAGTATATGAGCATTTTTTACATATAAATTCTTCTACTCTTCCTCGCATATTCAATGTGAGACTTCACACTTGAATAAACCTAACAATCTCTCTCAAGTGGATATATATCACACACTTTCCAGGTTGCTCCCCTTTAGGTCCACCATGTACCAGTTGAACATTCGGCTCTCATACTACTTGTTGGACCAGATTGCGATCGGGAGCCTCCAACCACTGAGAAGTTTCATTGTTATCGGGTATAGGAATAGCAGAGAGCCACAAGTGAGATACCACGTCTTGAACCAAAACCTTAAGATATTAATTTTATGAGCATTTTCCAATTATAAATTTTTCCACTTTTTCCCATATATCCAATATGAGACTTCACACTTGAATAAATTCAGCTAATAACTTTCATATAGAACAATAATATTATTATCTTTTTTTTCATAAGAAGAGGGTGTATTGGTTAAGATAGAGGTGGCATGTCTCTAATAATATCTCATTTCATATTTGATTATCTAAGGTCAATCACATATTCTCAGAACAACAAATAGAATATTATTTGAGACCTATGATCTTTATCCATATTAGTTAATAGATTTAGGGACCAGCTGAATATTATTTTTTTATATGAACACAACACAAGAAAGATGGGACGCCATGTCATTGGTGACAAAAGATAGAGATGTCCACTATGAGAATTTTGAATTTTGTCATGCAATTGCCCAAACTTCCATGTAATGTAACATTGAAGGATAAGGATATGGTGTCTCTAAGTATGTCTCAACTCAAACATAATTAAACAACAAAAGATAAAGTTATGAATGTTTAATTTTTTAACTGATGTGACATATTGTAATTGGTTTAGGACAAGCTTTGAGACAATAGATCCATATCCAATATTGAATGACTTTATAATTTACTTATTATTAGCATGAATGGAAATGAATGACCATAGCAATTACGGTTACTAAACGTGAAGTTAAACTGTAATTAGACATATCAGGGAATGCATGTGCACCCATGTAGTAAAGGGACCAACAAGCCACTAAGTTTCTTCTTTTCTTTTTTCACATAAAAGTTTAGATATTCACATCTTGTACTCGAGGTTTACTAAAGTTAGAGTATACCTTAATGTTTAATAAACACTTACATAGCTACTTATAAATTATTTATCAATGAAGATCTTACATCGATAATATTCAAATTTACATTCTTATAGGACATATAAGTCAAACCCTTACCCATTGCACAAATCTATGTTGGTTAGCTACATTCTTATTGTATTAAATTTGTGTGTAAATTATTCCATGCAAATTTCTTTACACCTCTCTTCGAAGATTAAATTGAAGTCGCGAATTAATATTATGTTTATAGCAATATGATTGTGGAGACTACCAAAACTATAATGTTAAGTACATGAAATATTTGCATCTCTTGGTTTCATATCTTTGGATAAAGAAATAACATTGAGGACGGAGTTCCTTTATATCTATACAAAATGGCATTTAAAGTGTGTGTGAGAGAGGAATCTAATTAAGTATATAGCAAAAAACGAAAGATATTTTTCCTCTCTTGCTAAATGGTAGGGCTTTCGGGGTGTTTATGAAGGATTTAATTTTAGAATCTTGTGTTTATCTTGAGTTAGGAATATCCAAAAACAAGTAAATTTAGTAGAAGCTCTCTTTAGTAATTATTTTCTCCTCCCAATTTTACTATTAAGGCCATTACTAGGAAAAGGTTAAAGCTCTTAATTTACAAGATATCATACTTTTAGAATCTAGCTCTTTATCTCTTTCACTAGTAAAGCAAGCATATAGTTAAATTTAACAAGAATATATATATATATATATATATAAATAAGGGATTGATTTACCCCAAATTAAGTTATATTAATTAACTCAATCTCATCCATTCATTTTTTTTTAAAATTCAATGGATGAAATGAGTGAATGTTCGAGGTGATAAGAGAGAAAAATAAGAATCTTAGTTGACTTTTAAGTTTCACCCACTTGATTCTTTGGATTTAAAAAATAAATGGATGAAACTGAATGTAATTAGTATAATTAATGTAACTTAATTTATGTGTAAACAAATTTCACCTTATTTATATATGTAGAGAGGAACATGACCAAAAAGAGTAGATTTCTTAGTTTATAAATTTAACCTTATGCTCTGGTGGGTATGCTCCAAAAAGTTCCACATAGGCCCATTGAGGATTAAGGGTTCAAAAGTGAGAATGATGATGAGTTCTCAAATAGGGTTTATGAGGATTTGATGCTGAATACAAGACACACCACTATATATTCTTAAGTCCTTGAGGCACTCATGCATTGTCCCAATTCTATTACACGTTCTTTATAGAAAGAATAACAGACATATGATAAAAGAAAAGTAAGTAACAAAAGCAACAAAAAGGGAAGCCAAGACAATAAAAATGATTGCACCTAAACTTCATATGAATCATGTTTTATACGTAAACTAATTGAATGTCATACTCCAAATCCCAACCAATGATAACATATTAGCATAATGTCCTTTTTAGTATTAAAAAAGTTACAAAGATTGGTGAAAATTTAATTAATGTGCTTTATTTGAACCACTTAGACAATATGGCAGCACATTAATATTTATAGATAGATGGTTTCAATGTATAAAAGTTTTTACACTATTACTTCATCAACTAACATTCATTTTTAATTATCATCGACTTTTAATTAAAAGTAATGCAAATGAATAGTAGATAATGCACATATAATAAATAAATATTTACACTGTCAGTGCATAGATATTACACTTGTTGCAATAAATGCAATATAACTATGTTTACAATTTAAAACCTTCATTGGGTGTTTGTATCCTTTATACTAGCTTACATGTGTTCTTTTTGGATGGCATAAAAAAGATGTAGAAAGAGGAGTTATGGGGTAGGGATCATTGTGTCTTCTTTTGTAATGCTTGTGATAGTGGGAACCATGGACCTCAATAGTGGCAGAGTGGAGACCAAAGGGTCCTTTGCTTAATCATCAAAAACCTATACACCCACCATCACCACCTCTTCAACATCATTTTTCTTCACTTAATATGTTATTTATTGTATATATACAATGATTTAAATAGTTGTTGGGGTAACGGTTTTAGTCATCGTTGTAGTTTCCATTATATTATAAAATAACAATTATTAGATTAATTTAATAATTTAAGTGGTCCGTATTCTTGGCAAGTACTAATTTGAATCAAATTGTTTAATGTGGTGGTGATTAACAATTAATGGATCAAATTAGTAAGAGTGTTGGTTAACTCTCTCCCCTCTCACTTCATGAATAATTTCAATCATAGTGGATGAGTTATTCTCTCAAATAACTCCTCCTAAAACTTTCTATAAGTAGAACACTTATGCATTAGAAAAGTCATGTCATTTGTTTGTTCTATTATGAGTAGAAATGCATAGTGAGATTTAGAGAAACATTAGTGGCTCATCAAGGAAGGTGTGGTGCTATATAGAGAATAAATGAAACTAAGCTCATAACCGCCAAGGAACACATAATGGAATGCGGAGAGATGAAAACAAAGACATGAGAAAGTCAAGAAAGTTTAGTAAAAGAGAAACCAAAATGGAAACATATATTCATCAATCTCTTCTTCTATCACATGTGAATGTCATAATGTTTTTAAGTGTCAAATTGATCATATAATATACACTCATTTTACGCACTTTACTTATTTAATCAACTCAAATAGATGAAATTATACTTATACATTATAAAACTTGTTTAAATGGTCAAATATCATCTCTGAAGTATTTTGCAGGCTTAATTCAAAGGAATGCGGTGTTGCATTTAACCCAACTTTGCATGCATAGGCTCTGAGACATAGAGGTATGTTATGCGGTCACAAATCTTAATCTTTAGTAAAGTTGTTAGACGTAGATCTTTGTTACATAACTTGCTAAATTGATTAAGACATTAGTTTTTAGTAATCTTGAAGTCATTTGTGTGGAATAATCATTACTAAATGAATTTGCATTAAGAATCATGTGTATATGAATAGTAAGTATGAAGTTCAATCCAAACTCCTTTTATCATTATATTACAATATTGATTAATTTGTATCGTCAAACAAACAAACGAATTGAACAATCACTTAAAACAATAATCGTTAGTTGAAAGGCTATAAATTAGTAAATCTTTATGGATGTGACAATCTCTTATCTAATATTTGTTTGTGACACTGTTGGTTGTTCTACACCAATTTATCAGTTACCAAATGTCAATGTCCTAATTAAAGAGTTATTACGCACCACTAAAGACTCATAAAAGTTTAAACAAACAATTGGTATGACAGGATCAAGTTAGGGGCATCATGACATTTCTTGTGTTCGTGGAATTGAATAAATTGAACCAAAGACTTACTGTTACGAAATGAAGTGATTGTGAATTATTCTCTTATGGTTCAATGGAATTTAATTATTTCAATAAAAGTTGTAACACTTTCAAGTGTTTCATAATGTCACTATTTGACTGAAAATGAGGAATATGTATATTTGTATGAAAATTAATTGTTGTTATTGATATTAATTACAATTAAAACTATGATGCATATTTTGATCACCCAAAGATGGACCAATACATATAATTATGATTATGATGTAATAAGGATAATAACTTGTATTTTTCATTAATTATAACACATATCTTGATAACCTAAAGTTGTATTATTGCATGTATTTAATGACATTAAAGTTTTAAGCATATTGGTTATCCAAAGATAACATGATTGTTTAAAGATTATGAATAGTTACTCATTAAAGAATAATAGTAGGCATCATTACTAAGGTTTAATGCTTTTAAAATTTATTCAAAGGTAAATTAAGTGCATGAATAAAAATTAGTTTGAATCCATCAAAGAAAGATTAAAGTATTAGCATATCTTATTTCAACTTCATTCAATGCATTCATCTTAAGCAATGGATGTATCAAAACTCTATTTGAGGCTCTGGAACAATCAAACAAGTTGAGTCTTAGCTTGGTGAAGATGTCAATCTCTGACAATAACAAGTCGTCTATGCCTAAGACGAATAAATCTATGGAGATTATGAAGATGATCAAGGAGTACTCCCAATCAAAGATCACTGATAATTCTGTGGTGAGAAATGTTATGACAGAGCTGACGATCTTTGACTGGTCACAACCCATTCATAATCATGTAACTAGCGTGACAAATTTGGCTGCAAAAATAAATGACATGGGGATTGAGGTAATAGAGGTATTTTAGTACAGTTCATCATTAACTCTCCTTCTGTTTAGTTTGGCTAATTCCAAGTGAACTACAGTACCATAAAAGAGAAATAGAATATCCAGGAAGTAAAGACCATGTTGGTTTAGGAAGAGGGGTGGTTAAATGATTTCATTCACTTATCTATTGAAGAACTAGTTAGCATTAGCAAAACCGGACCAAACAATAGGAACAGAGGAAATAGAGAGGAAGAGATCCCCATTAAAAAAGGGAAAATCCGTAAAAGAGATAAAATATTTCTTTTGTAAGAAAATTGGGCACTATAAGAAGGTAAACATTTTGAAAATAAAGGTAAACATTTTGTTTCTATTATGGATGAGTCATTTCTTACTATGGTTCGTAATAATATTTGATGGTTAGACTCTGATGCAACAACTCATGTGTCACATGTTATGCAGGGATTGCTTTCATTTCGAATCCAAAAAACTGAGAAGTTTCTTTACATGAGGAACATAATAAAAGCATAAGTTCATGGAATTGGGACACACAAATTATCTACAATAGGTTTCTTACTGAATTGATTTGCATTAATAGTTATGATTATGATCTTTGGCTAATTGATTTGTAACTTTGATTTGCATTCCTTTTTTTGGGTCCGAAGTGACATTAAGATTGCAAGTTTTATGCCTAAAGCTTATTGCCTTTCTTTTTGTCAGATGCGCACTGCTTCATATAATCATATTCCTTTGTTAAGTGTGTGGTGGTGTTGCAAATGTAGTAGTATTATCCACAATGGTGAAGGAATATATGAATTGAGTTATTCAGCGAGAGACTCATTCAAGCTTTTTTTTAATTTGTAAAATCAATGTTTTATTTTATTTCATGAAGGAACCCAACATTTCAACAATTGTATGGACACTAGAAATTTTGTTACAAGTTACAACCCATTTTCATGTCTCTCTACGTATCCATAATTGTAAAATATTGAAATTCTGATAAATGATTAAGTGATTACAAAATTTTGATTCACATAACAGACGGCTTTTGATTTTTTATACTTGGTTTATTACATCATAGATATTTGACAAAGCTTTATATTGTTTGTCAACTATATATATATAACACAATCTCCACATTTTATTCAGGTATAGGAACAACTATATATATATATATATAACTCAAACACATATAGGTTAGTTTAGAAACAAATATATTACATAGAAAGTTGGAATAACTCCTATTATAAAAAAATGGTCAAATCATAAATATAGTATATTAAATGAGGCTTAGTCCAATTACTAGAAGAAAAGGGAGACCAAAAAAAATTATATGCGAAATTATTAAAAAATTAATAATTAATATTTTATCAATAAACATAATTTATGATAGAACACTTATTTATTTTATTGTTTTTTATAGTTTAGTCCAATTATTAGAAGAAGAATAAAAAAAATTACGTGAAACAATTTAAAAAGAAATTATTTATATTTTATCAAGAGTATATATTTATTTTATTGTTGTTTATAGTTTAGTATACATATCAAGCATGTTGAACAAATTGTAACCTAAGCCCCATCTAATCTATTTGACTGTTTAAGATTTTTCTAGGACTAGGACTATTAATTTATTTAAAAGTTTACTAAGCTTTTAAATAGAGTAACAGGCATGTGACAAATCTGAAATCCTAATGTCTAGCTGGTTATCATATTTATATTATATATTATAAATAATTAATATAAATATAATAAATTTTATGTGCTGTCTCATTAGGCTTAATAGAGTTTTAAGAATCAGGAAGGATATGACAAGTTTATTAAAAGGCTCAATTTGGGCCATGTAATAGAACCATTATAGGCGACATAACTTATTTATAGTTTGCCTGTACAAGACTTTCATGAATAAGAAAAAGTCTCTTATTCTATTTTTTTTAACCAAGAATATCCCCTCATCTTTTGGATAAGAAAGTAATTTCTTTCGAGATGCATGTCTACCCATCACAACAAGTGTCGGTCCCAGAAATATACTTTTTATAAGCATATTCTCTTATTCTCTTTTATAAGCATGAGTTTGCTGTTTTATGAGTAAATCATATACATCCCCAAGCCTATTACATTAACACTAACCACAGATAAAGTACATGCCTTGGAATCTTATATATCTACAGAAAAGTATCACATCACTAGCTGAGCGTATCTACTTTCAGAGAACATTGCATATGCAACTTAAATGGTTATTAGAATTATGTTTCTCAAAATTATAACTTCAAAGCAAAAGCCACAACACTATAATGCTTCATATTGATGTTTAATTTTAAAATACTAACAGGAAGAAAGAACAAAACACATGGAAGAGAATATCAGACAGCCATTTCCAGTTCCAAAAACAAGAACCTGTATATGAACCATATAAACAAGCCTCACACTAGTGATTAACAATAACCAGCAAGAGATCTTGATTAAACATTTACGTCTATATAATAAATAAATTATCTCAAGTTAACAGACACTAAACAGTACAAGACTCAGCATAAAAAATATAGATAAAAGCTTCAAGGTACTGTTTCAAGAAAAGGGGCAAAAACACACAATACTTAGTTTGTCCTTGGGGTGGCCCATTCAACTCTAAGGATGAGATTGTCGTAGCCGTATCCATTGAGTTTGTTGATAGCTCTTTGTGCATCTTCCCTGCTTACAAAGTTAACAAAGCCAAATCCCCTGCTCATGCCGGTCTTCTGGTCAATAGCAACATAGACTCTGCTCACAGCACCAAAAGGACGGAACAGCTCAAGCAAGTCGGGTTCTCTTGTGTCCTCTGAGAGATTGGTGACCCTTACAGAGTTCTCGTCATTCCTTCGGCGCATGTCTGACCCAGTAGTCCTTTCTGCACCTGCTCTCATGCTAGGAGGCACATATGATCCCTTGGTTGCACCGGCCGCACCAGTTGCAGCATCAGATGCTGGAGGCTTATCGACGAATCCTTCAGATGGTTGGGCAAGATCCTTGTACGGACACCTTGAAGTCCAATGGTCACCCTTCTTCCCACAAGTCCTACAGACCATAAGAACAGCACCTCTCTGAAATGGGTCTCCAGCAGCCTGTGGCTCCTCTGTTTTTGCACCTGTTAACAGTTGCAAAGCTTATTAAACTATTCATCTATAAAAGCAGGGAAAATATGCATAAAAAATGAAATAACAGAACCTAAACTACAGACATTGAGGTCAATGTAACACCTTCATCCATGTAATTTACAACCACAAAATCTATATTTAAAAACATATAGTGATTATAAGGCTATGCTTGGATATTTAATGATTCGTAGAACTGAAAGGAATGGGATGGAAAGGGACAAACTGACAAAGATACCGCACAATTATTCATATATTTTGCAATGGAATGGCATGAGTGGTAAGTTGGTTCCATCTCATATCCCGAATGGTTATGGAAGAAAATCGAGATATTGGATTTCAAACAATGGAACCTAGTATCATCCCATTCCATCTATTTAATCAATCCAAACATAGCTTAAAAAAGATGACACCTTAACCGCACAAGTGGAAAGACTGTTGATTTGAGTCAAAAGGTGAGCAACATGACCATTGTGCCGAGACTCGCCCTCATTCTAATACCCATATCTAATGTTTTAAGATAGATAAAATATACGCACTCACAGTGTATGAGTTTTATAGGCTGTGACCGCATGATCCAATTATCCACCATTCATATTTAATTATCATTCATTCTTCAAAACAACTAATACAAATGAACAGTGAATGAAGTCTCGTGACTATGTATAAGTCTTTAAACGGACAGTGGATAGATATTACAGAATGAAAAGAAATAATGGAATGAATCAAGTAATCCCAAATTGGCAAATCAGAAACCCTAATTTGGCTATTGAAAATGAAAAGGCGTGGAAGAGAACCTAGAGGCTTGGGACGTTCAAGGAGGATCTCTTCGGTGGAGACCATGGTGAGGCGGCTACCGACATCCTCATGAACGGCGTCACCGAACTTCGGCCATGATCGGCGTTGGATGGCGCGTTTACTGAGACGCGCGTTGGCGAGTTTGCGGGTGCGAGTGATAGTAGTGACCTTAACCTTGTTCCCTTCATCATCGAATTTGTACTCGATAATTTTCTTTATGCCATTATCATCTGGACCAATCACTTGCTTCGGCGGCAAAAGAAAATCTAAATCTTCACCGTCGTCTTCCTCCAATTCTCCCCACCGTAGCTTCGCCGCCATCTTTAATCGATCGATTCTCTTCTCTTTTTTCTCACTACTAATCACTCAATACTCTCATTCATTATGGAAACCTTCTTTTATTTTTCTTGGGCCTAGAAGGCCCAAACCCCTACTCAAAATATATAAAGCAAATCAAGTTTGCTATTACTCCTTACTTAATGAGAATAAAATATATCGTTATATTAGGATGTAGTTATCTTATCTAGTCATTAAAATTATGACATGTATTATTTTTTTAGATAAAAAAGTTAGAAAAATAGTCAAATAAGATTTGTCATGATTTTAGTGATCAGAAGAGATAACTTATCTCATAATGTAGTGATATACTTTATTTTCATTAAATACAGAAAAAAAGAAAATGACAGGTTAAGAGTTTGATTCATGTGAACAATATTTGTGATTTGTTAAGAGAGACAATTATGTACTCGAATGAGATTAATTCTTTACCCATAGGGTAAAGAAATACCTTAGTTAAACAAAAAAAAGTATATCATATGATGAAGAAGTAAATGTATTCAACATCTATTTTAGGTTCTAAAATTATACTCAATAATTCTTAGCAATTGGTGGATCACTATTATCACCAACACATAATAGTAGTTGTCACTACTAATGTTAACCCAAGCCATCATAATTCACACTAAGATCACTGCAAATTTAGGAAGTTGAGTTTATAATTATAATTCTATCTCTTAATTGCTTATACAGCAAGAATATAGAATTTATGATTATCAAGGCATTTCTATTAGCAGTAGAATTGAAATTCTAAACCATAATTCCAATTCCAGGAGCTACACAAGACACTTAGGTGTTGGAAAGATCTGTCAAATTGTTTTGATGCTTTTGTTTTTGTTGTAAATATTTAGCATCCTTAATAATATTTTCGTAAATTGAAACTTTCTTTTTTCTGTTTCTCCTTCCCACTGCATAGTAGAAACCCATAAGCTAAGAAGATGGTATAATGACAGTGAAGTGGTGGATGCCAATGGCATGAAGGGTGTTATTGATTCATGGCAATAGTGTGCTATGCGACGATAGACGCAACAAAGGAGAAGGGCTCCAGTGACTTCGGTGGCGAGGTTGGATTGTTATTAGGAAACAGCCACACAACAAGGAATACAATGGTTGAAGGATATAAAAGCTTGGCCAGCAAGACACCATGTGGAATGATCAAAAACACAAATTTACAATCAAATTTGGGTGTTAGAAAACACAGACTGATACTCTAGCTTGGAAAGGTCTTTACCATGTGACCGAATCAACACTTTCATTCTGTTCAACTAGGTTATATCAAAACAATACAGTCATGTGCACCAAGAAAGAATTAGAATCAAGAATATTACATGCATTATAGGGAGAAACAATCCCAAAATGGAAATCACTCTCACTAAAATTTTCTGAATTATAAATGTCCAAAGAAAGCTGTCTGCACGTTGTTGACAACAATAACAGCTAACAAATACAACACAAAACAAGACATTTTTTCAGATTTGCCCTTAACAGGGAAATCAAGGTTGTGTAATGTTCCAGATATCCCAAAAAAATTGTTCCATCATAGTTTCTTTTCCTCAGTGCAGTATTCAACTTCGGCACTCTTCAATGCTTTCAACTTTCTGTACCCAATATCAGTCTCGAATATCCTATATATAATGATGGACACCATTGTCAATGTAACAAGTGAAGCATTCCAGGCATATACAAATCAAAGTTTGGAATGAACATAATGAAAAGTACTAAACCACTAAGCTAAATGTGTCAAAAATTTACCGGTCCATGTAAGTAAAGGTTGATGAATAGTTTCCGGACTTGGTGTACAGCAAACGGTGATGGTAGTCATGAAAATCAGCTCTGAAAGTGAAGATGCAAAGTTTAACAACAATGAACATAATAACTGAACAAACCAAAAGGCATGTGTCAAAGTAAAGGAGAAGGAGACTCACCCCCCATACAACGGAAAGAAGTTCGAGGGACTCCATGGGAAATGGTAACCACAATGTGCCTCAACTGTTTCAAGAACTCTAACAACCATCCACAGCCAGAGTGTTATCAAGTGGGGCCCTGTGATAGCAGGACCAACAATGGTGGCAAATCCAAGGAAAAGAATCTCGGCAGGATGCGCATATTCAGACGTAAGTCCAAATGGTGTAGCATACCTTCACAATACAATGAAACGATTTGAATTTTAAATAAAACCATAGAGCTGTACTTGGATAATAAACCGGGACAGCAACACAGACATAAAACGTACTCGTGATGAACACTGTGTACATGCTTGTACAACCATTTTGTGTGCAGTATCCTATGTCCCCAGTAGAAAACAAAATCCTCCAAAATGAAGTAAAAGATTATCTGAGCTATAACTACTTTCCTGCAAAACCAAAAATGAATCTTGCTAAGCTTATTGTAAAAAATATAATTACACGGAAAATTCCTATCATGGAACACAAGTCGAGAATAACCAGTGTTCTAAAGAACCTGAAAGTACCAGGACGGCAGTGGAAGACTAGTCCTCATGCCCATGTATCTGAAGACAGGATATGAGCAAAGCATGACGGGTAGATTGACACCAAAATGATACAGCAATAAGCGAGCAATACATTTCTCTTGAGATGCCGGGCTGTTAATTTTTGCCTGCGTGAAATAAACCATTAACAACAACAACAGTAATTGTTACACACGGATAAAACTAGGCTTCATCAACGGAAACAGGACTGATGAGCCACATAGAGCATCAGCATACTAGGTCTCATACAGTGGAACTGTCAGGAATATTTGACCACACAACAGCATCAGACAATATTGAAATAAAAGGGCGGCCCAGTGCACGAGGCTCGCACTTAGACGAGTCCGGGAAAGATAGATGTATGCAGCCTTATCCCCGCAAGCAGAAAGACTGTTTCTAAGATTTGAACCCATTACCAAAGCAAGACATGCAGACAAAGAATACAACATGAAAAAGGATATCAGCTTTAACTTGTAAAGGCCAAGACACATTGTTCCAAATCAATTGAAATCATGGGATAAGTAAATAATAGATATGAAGAACAAGGAGCCATTCTAGGAAATATATCTAGGATGTTAACATTAGGGATTAAAAAAGACGGATCTAGTAGGGTCTGGGGAGAGTAGATGTAGACAGCCTTACCGAGTCGGAAAGCGGAAAGTATATAATAAATGAAGGGATCCATCCATCCAGGTGATGGAGAAAGAGAAAACCTGAATTTTGTATTTGGTAAGCCAGCCAGACCTCTCAAGCCAAATAAAAGGGAGACCAGAGAAGAAGAATACAGTTTCATGAAGAAAGAAACTTCCCAAACATGCCAGTTGAAAGTCACTGAAATGTGTAATCAAGTACTGCAACAATAACAACAACAACAACAACAACAATAAAAGATAAATAACCTAGGAATCTAATTGATAAATAAAGAATGAAATTAAGAAGATGATGATAAAAAATGCATCAGATCAAGAAAGAATAAGCATGTACCTGCCAACCAGATTGGATGAAAGAGGCCATAAGAGAAGAGAAGATGAGATTGAGAAATGAGAAATGAGAAATGAGAAATGGGAAAGAAGAGAGAGAGAATAGTGACTGCCCCACTCACTTCCAAACTAATGCCAGACAGCCTAATCAAATATCGCCAACGGAATCTCACCCAATCTTCATCCTATTATACTAATTACTATGTTTTTTTAGTTAATTTATTTTGAGTCGACTTTTCGTAATTTGAACTCATAATCTTATCATATTAGATTGAGATTAGTTGTTAAAGACAATTTTAATTTTATTCATCTAATTTTATAGCATGCAAAATGGTTTATCAAATTTATATAGTTAAGTAATATTAATATTTTTACTATAATTTAACTAATTTATTTAAGAGTTTAAAATTTATGCACTAATAGTGAGAAATTTTTTATATTGGTAACACATCATTCACTATTTATTTTTATTATTTTGTTTGAGACACAATCATGATTAATAAATCAATGATGAATAATTTATTGATGAGATAAAACACTTACATTATCAATATATATATTAAATCTTTCATTTAATCAATCTTGTAATATAGTTGATCTATATTTAAACAATTTAAAATTTTACAAAACAATTGTAAGTGTGAATAATATTCTGTTCTTAGAAGGTGGAAATAAAGATAGAGCATATAAATATATCTATAGTATTTATTTGTGTAAATGTGAGTTAACTTCTACTAAATTTAACTTTCAATTTTTTACTTATTAGAAACTTTAACTACTTTATATAAATTTAAATTCACTTTATTTAAAAAATATTCAGCATTTTAATTTTAATCTATAAATTATTATTTTATTTATCTTTGACCTTTATTTGACTGAATTGTTGAAGTATATATTATACTATTGCTGATATTTTGAGAGTCATTTTCGGTCTTGAAGTCATTTTTTAAATAAATTATGCAACATATTTTTTTTACATGGTTAATATTTAATTTATCATTCATGTGTTATCATTCATATGTATTACTTTATTTAAAGTTAATGATGACTAAATTTAAAACATATACTGGATGACTCACTAAAGGTATAAACTCATAAATAAAAATTATTTAATATAGAAATTAAAAGAACAAAAGATATTAAAATTATTATGAGTGATAGTGATAAATTTCATTTGAGATAAATTAAATGATATAGGTTGCAAATATAAATATAAATTAGGAATGAGAAAATATTGGACATGTGTTTAAGTGTACAATAATAGAAATCATTTATGAAATAATAATGATAAAATTAAAATATTTGAGAATTATAATGTCTAGAAATTTTACCTTTCTATATTAGTTTAGATATTTTAGTAATATAGATATACCCTAATTTCCTCACATGAGAGTTACATTTTTTGTATGTATATGACTTTCCATTTTTCTCTTCTATATTGCCTTTCTTTAAAGAGAATAAAGTATATTCTTATATCAGGTGATAATTTATCTCTTCCAACCAATAAAAATATGATATGTTGTACTGTTTTGTTTAGTTTTAGAAATATTTCTGTCGAAAATGATTAAATATGACATATGTCATGATTTTAGTGGCTGAAGAAGATAAATCATCTCTTTATACCAAGAGATATTGTATTCTCTTCTTTAAATAATCATCAAGCTTTTTTCAACAAAGATTCAAAGGTTTGGATAAGTGGGAACCTTAACAATTGGGCTTTGCATACTATGAACAATAATCAGACCCAAAACTTTGACCTTCTTCTTTGGTCGATTTAGAAATGAGAAATAATGTGATTTTCAGAGGTGAGACTTCTAACATGTAGCATATTTTTGACTATGCAAATAGGTGGATAATAGAATATTCAAGTTATAACATTATGATTATTATTCCCCCTTCTAATCTTATGTATAGACAATTTTTTGTGGGTTGGGATCTCCCTCTAGTGGGTTGAGTTAAATGTATGTGGATGAATCTGTTTTGAAAATTACTAATATGACAGGTTATGGTAGAGTTTATAGAGATGATTAGGAAAATGAATGTTTGGCTTCTACAAGAACTTTGGTACTTGTAATGTCTTTTGAGATGAACTTGAGGTATTTTCACAACGCTTACTTTAGCATGAAAAAAGACATAACAAATATTATTCTTTAAAGTGATTCACAAGTAGCTATAACATTGGTTATTAATAGTTGTGATCAGTTTTATCCTTATGCATTTTTGATGAACTTGATTAGAAAGGAATTGGAGAATCAAATGTGTTCACATTCATAGAGAAGAAAATCAAGTAAAAAAAATCACGACAAATATGTCACATTATATGGAAGTGAACACTAATATGATAGAATTTCCTCTAACTAGTGTAGGGATTTGATTTTATTTGATAGCACATGTATGTATTTACCGAGAAATGTAGTAGGGTAGTATCTCTTGGGGTTTTCTTCCCCTCCAAGTAACAAAAAAATAAAAATAAAATGATAAATAATAAATATTATAAAGGATAAGAGACTATGTCCAAAAATTATGAGAGATAAAGTAAGATGTAGTAAAATATTTTAATATCTCTTTATTTAATTTGAATATATATCTTTCTAATGATGACTGGATTTAGATATGTTATGGTAAACTATCGATTTCCTCTAATTTAAAGATTAATTAGAATTTTAATTTAGGTTTATCGGAAAAAATACGAAGTGGAGGGTTTTTTCAAACAAGAAGGGGTTGGGTCAACTATTGAATCAAATGATATTGAGCATATTTTCCATCTCTTCTTGAGAAACAAGCAGATTATTTCTTTGCAAAATTGTACTCAATTTCATATATGGCAATTTCGCCTAATAAAGAATGAAAAAAAATGTAAATAAAAAATATAAAAGAAAATAACAATATAATTTATTCCATTTTTTTGTTTCTTTTTATACAACCAAAGCCTCTCCATGCCAATACTTAATTGGGCTCCTTTTGTTACCATGAATTTTTAAAAACAAATATTTAGTTGGATGTATTTCATTTGAAAAAAATGCTTGTCATTTAAACACGATCAAACATAAATAAAAAAAGACTTTTAGATTCCTAAGATCAAAATGTCATTTTTTTATTACTCCTTCATTTTTCTAGTAAAGTATCTAAAAACAAAAACTGTGGATTTTTATACAATCCATTTTTTGTTATGGATTAAGTAGTTTTTTCGAGATGTAGATGTATCTGTCTAAACAAAACATGTGATCAATCCATGAATCATTTTGATTCCATTAAGAATGAGGATTCAGAATATCACACATTGATTAATCAAAGAGAGATTCAACAACTAAAAGAAAGATTAATTCTTTGTTAGGATTTTTTCTTTCTTCAAACGGAATGAATAGAGATAGAATCAGAGCGATTCCATAAATTCCTTTCTAGATTTTCCTCAATATGCTGACTATTCATGGAACGTGAGAAGTAGATGCATAATCATTTGCTTCCGGAGGAAATCGAATTTAACTTTTATTTGCGATAAAGTTAGTCATGAAGTCATGATCAAAAAAAATCAAATGCTTATTTATTGATTATCTATAAATGATATCATTATGAGGATTTCCATAAGGACATCTTATTAATGTAATCCCATTTGTATTTGGAAAACAATATTATGCTGAATCACTTCAACAATCAAATTTTTGTAATTTAGGTTTTATGATTGATCTATTTATTTGCAAATTATTAGCATTAATATCATTTAAATTTCAAAAACAATGTTTTATGAACATCTTATAATTAGGGATGGCAATGGGGTGGAACGGATACAGGTAATGCTTTTACGTACCCATACCCACACTATTTATGGGTATCTGCATATATAACGGATATTTGTGGGTACCCCATGAATTTTTAAGTTTTAATATATATTTATATATTTTATAATAATTAATGCATATAAAATATTTGTCACATAAATAATAAATTTATATACATTATCATATATTTCAATCACTAAAAGTCATTATAACATAATACAAAAATAAATAATATATAATTATAAAATAATAATAATGTAATATATATAAATATTTAATTACAAAATAAATTTATAAATATGTGAATACCCGCGGGACGGGTATCATGATACATGCTCCCACCCATAAGCTATTTTTACGAGTATCAATTAAGAATATTTTAGCAGGTATCTATGAGGCAGATATTTTTGTCATCTCTACTTATAATTCTTACTTTGAATGTAATGGCATGTGTCACATGTGTTATTCAACATTTTTTAATTCCAATACAATTTTTATTTATCTTTAATATTGTCAATTTAATTTTGGGAGGAATTTTCTTTTAGACAACATTTCGGAAACAAATAAATTGTTTCACATTTTTTACTATCTTTTTAGTTAAGATGGATTAATATGTTTTAGGAGTAAGATTGAGTTTTAACCATTTCCTATAATTGGGGTCCAATTTTACTTGACCACAATACCAAATCCCTATTAGTATGATAAGGGGTGAAACATCTAAAGGACAAGTGGGAGTAACTGACCTATGAATTTTTAATTATTTTTATTAAAATAATGTTTTCTACATTTTTACTTGTAGCAATATATTTGGTGTCGCATATAATATGTTGTTTCATATGTCACATGTTGTGTTTGAATATTTAATTATTAAATTCTTATATTATAAAAGTAACACATATATTGATATACTTTTTGGAATAGCAGATATACTTCACTTACATACATGCAAATGACATCTTTATGGAGATACACATTTGTAGATTAAAAATAAATATAGTGCAATTTGTGTTCTCATTCTAAAAATTATACATAATTGATAAAATTTTCTTCTTACACATATAGTTATTGATGTTACTTATAATAATATGACTTTGTTTAATTTCAAAATTATTATACACTTCATGAAAGAAATTATGTACTGATAATATGGATGCTTATAATTCATTTAATATTTATAAGATATGTATTTTTGTAAAAAATCTATTCTATGGATTTCAATGAGCAACAAAAAATTAGTTTGAGATGTCGTCAATTTCAAAATTTGTTGTTCGTGTTGTTAGTCATTCAAGTTTAAAAAATTCTCAACTATATATCGTTAGTCATATATTATTTCATCTTATTTTAGCTATTATGATTTAGTTACTACATAAATATCATTTTCATCAACAAAAATAAACAAACAAAATTATGTAGTAAAATATAAGATAAATTTCTTATAAATTAGATAGTAATTTATATTGAAAATGAAATTATTGAAAGTTTTATCATATATAATTTTTTATATTTATCGAACTCAATTAATTTTGTTTATAAAATTATGGTTAAATATTGTTGTCCCCTCTAAAATTTAGATCAAGATCCATCACAAGGTAAGATTAACATAGGTTTTGATGCATAAAATATCATAATTTCCTAAATACTTAAATGGAATAACTTATGAACATTGCGGTGATTATTTTCATTAGCCGATACAAAATCATCTCACTCTTACCGGATCATTCCCAAGCCTTTCGATTTAGTATACATCCCAGGGGTACTACGAGTTTTGTGGGTGGGTGAAGAGTCACAAACAAAACGTCTCAACACAAGCACATGCATCATCACCACCACCGTCGTCCGACCGGTCCAGACTTGGGCCCAACATTCCTTTTAAATAAAATTATTTCTTTTTTATTTCATTTTTTTCATTGGGCTTGGACGTGTGACTAACCAAGTCGCCACTGTGTGGCACGCGTGTGACTGAGTCAACACACAATTGAAGAGTGAGGAGAGTGGGGGAGAGTAACTCGGCCAAGGGATAAAAATCCAGTCACTGAGAGGCAGACCCAGGTGGGACTTTTTCCTGACCATAGGATTGTATGGTCATTTGAGACTTACCCTCCATCTGAGTCGTTAGATGAAGGTGTCGTTGGAGGCCTCCAACTATAAATAGATGTCTCATCCCTTCATTATTACTCGTCCCAAGTTTTGTACGTTTCTACTCAACTTTTTCTTTCTCCCTAATAATCTCGGTCGATGCAATTCTCGTAAACTTCTCTCCTTTTCTTTCCGTGACACTAAGGATTGACACAAACAACTAAATTGTGGGAATTTCGTGAACTAACATTGGTAGAGGAACACATCTTTTGTCTCATAATTTGTATCACTTCATGTGCCATAAGCTATAATTGGTTAGAAAACTACTTAATAATTAAATTTTAACTTAAATATATTTTTCAACCAATCACAATCTCGTGGCACATAGAGTGACACTCATTGTGCACCCTACTGGTAGTCAGACTTTGGGAAAAGAATTGACACGAGTAGCCATAATGTGAGTATTTCGAGAATTGACATTAGTAGCCAAATTATGAGTGTATTCGAGATTGATTCTTATAGTACAATAAGCAATCGAATATCATAGAACTAAACTGTTTTATCCTGGAGACGGCGTGATTGATTGTCTGTTTGCACATTTTAGATACTATCACGAAATGTCTTAAAGAAATCGACATAATCATAACTCAGTCAATAAATATTATTTCATACAATTCAGAATTATTACAAGCTACACAAAGAAGAATTACTTTGGGCACCAATACATCCTAATGCTAGATTAGCAAACATTAACATAGACTCAATGGTGTAAGAATTTTTTGCCATTTCTGGATCTATCACCTTCTGTAGCTTCCTTCGCTCATTCAGTAGGTGTCTCACCTATATGTCATAAATTGCAACAAATTAAATTGCTTCATTTGTAACAGTCTTTGGCAAAGAATATAATTCATATAACACATTTTTATTAGAGAATAACTTGTTTGAATATATGAGACAATCAATAAATGATTAATTACACATTAAAAGTTCAATTCTAATTAAAATTTATTGTTAAATAATAACACTAACAAACATAAATATATATGTCTTCAAATATGATGTATTATTTCGGTACACATCTTTCTTTTTATTGACATAAGACAATATATAAAATAGGATTTGAGACAACAAATCTGATCTTTTTGGTCAATCAAGTTTAATATCAGTTAACTAAGTCATAGATTGCTCAAACGTTATCAAAGTCATTGAATCTAAATTCTTCAAAAGATTCAATATCTCTTTTTTCTCCACAAATCAGCTTAAAATATTTAGACTGATTCAATAAGATATAATGCACTAAATAAAATATTAGTTAGTGTTACGTGATAAAGTCTAAATTATATATACATGAATAGACATGAACAAACGTTAATAAAAGGTGACATGAGATTATATTCTAATGTTAATCATACATATAAATTTAAATGGTTGAGGTTTTAACGTCTGACTCTTGCAAAAGCCACTTCTCTAGTTGTATAGATTATTATATACTACTATATAAAAGAAAAATAATCCCAAAGGGTGTTTGAAATATATTTTGCACTGTGAAAAAAGTTAAACAGAGTATAACCGGTTACTTGTATTTTAATGACAAAATACACAAACACACAAACATGTAGCACAAGGTTTTGATCATGTGGACAGTGGTTTAAACGAGAGCATATCTTCTGTCTCATATTTTGTATCATTTAATGTGTCATGAGTTATGATTGGTTGAAAAAATTATATTTAAGTTAAAATTTTATTATCAAGTATTTTTCTGACTAATTATATTTCATAATGACACAATATTGTAGGACAGAAGATGTGGTTTTGGTTTAAATCTAGAGCTCTACATTCTCTTAAAAGCTTGAGAAGAACAACACCAAAAGCATAAACATCACTATGCAGAGTCAGCTCTCCTGTCTGTTTATAGTAAGAAATAAATTAATTATTATGTGAGCCTTAGACTACTTTTGTGTAGTATTATTACTATTTTGGATATATAAGAAATAAGAAATGTAAGTTAAAATATTGCAAGATAGAATCTAGTGATGTATTAACTTTTTGAGTGATAGAACGGGTTATATTAAAAAATCACATAGTAGTTAAGTGATGTATTAACTTTGGTTGTGAATGTTTAATAGTGTCTAAGTATAGCAAGAGCTAATTCAAAAGGAAAATAAATGTATATCAAGAACTAATGTCAAAAAGAAATAAATTGATAGGTATATTGAATGTAAGTTTAGTTTAAAATTAAGGAGTATTTCTTTTTCGAAAGAAAAATACTCACATGACCTTAAGGAGAAACTTTATTACACAAATATGTCAAAATGTGTAGTAATATCTTATGTTGGACAACAAAAATGTAATATGTTTTTGGACAAAGTTTGCAGCTTGACTTTTTTGAGGAAGCTTAGGTCTCACTTTTTTACGATTATGCAATGTAAATCCTCCAAAGCTTGACCATTAGCCATGTGAGAAATCTTGATTTACGAGAAGATGTTACTAGTTGAACAAAGAAATAGTTTATGGATATATACGTAGAAATCTCTTAAGCGTGTGTTACCACACTAAACTTTAGGTCCGATTCGCCCCCACCAATTTAAGTATATTAGATACAAATGGGATAAACAGTAAATAGTTTTAAAATACTTTGGAAAACCTTGATACATTTTGCACAAACACAACAAACTTATCTTTCAATAATAGTTTACAAACTTATCCTTCCAACCCTTCTCTCATGTATTAGAGAAATGAATAATGATTTATAGAGATGAAAACTTTCATGTTGTACTAAATTCATGTCACAATGGAGAGAAATACCTTTAGAATTCTGCATTAGCTGATAGAATGGGTATATATAATAACTGTTCATATATCATCCAAGTGAGTGCTAATAGCTTAGTGGCAATCACATTGTTTGCCAAGTAATGGATCCTTGGTTAGAAAGTTTAGTTATCCTATTACTAGTCTTGAATTTTAAATATGAACAGAAATATTCACAACCATTTACTAATAATTCAGTAAATTTACATTGGAACTAAATTTCTTTTCTATGGATTGAGGGTTTCAGCCTTACACACCTAAAAGAGTACTGAAACTGAAATTTCAGTTTTAAGCCTATTCTGCTGGCTCAGTTGGATTCTGCTGGCTCAGTTGGAGTTGAGTTTTCTATCTTAAGTTGAGTTGGTTATGTATCTTAAAATGTATCAAACTAATGGCTTTAGAGCAATAATGCATTTTTATATAGGTTCTTAAAACTCTTGCATCATATGCACTGAACATAATTGCAAAATAATTGATTCTTATAGCGTAGATGCGTACCGATGTATACTCAGGATCGAAATAGCCAAAGGTACTGATGTGTACCGATGTATACTGAACATAATTTCTTGTCCTTCTGGCATTAATTTGGCTAGTCCAAAATCAGATATCTACAAAAATGTCATTAAATTTATCTCATTACATGATTACATAACACATATCATTGTGGGAGTTTATGTATACCTTTGCTTCAAAATTGGTGTCTAAAAGAACATTGGTTGATTTGAAATCTCTATGAACAATAGGAATCCCAACACTTGAACTTGAATGGAGATAAGCAAGACCCTTTGCAGCTCCTAAAATATTATGCATTGATTAATAGAAGCTTGATGTAGGAAATCTTGAGTGTAGATTTTTGGTACATGACAAACAATTTAAATGATCTTGCAGGTTCCCATTATGCATATATTCATATACTAGAAATCTATGCTTTCAATCAGCACAGTATAGCACCACCAACATCAACATGGCCTAGACAACTATCGCACCAACATTCCTTCTGACCGAGCCAAGACACATGCATCTGACCGAGACAACCTAACAACATCAGGCATACTTGACCGAGGCAGCAATGCATCAACCAAACAGCGCCATGCTCCAGCTGACTGAGTCAGTCATACATCCCTCGACCACACCAATGGACCTCGTGACCGAGATGGACAAGCCTCAACAGATCAACCCATCAAGGCCCTTGGCCGAGTCATCCATCCCACACAGCCTCCACCTATGGTACATCAGTTTGTTACTTCAATTGCTGCAAGTCCATTTTCTTGGCTGCTACAACCTTGGGAAGGAGTAAATATTATTAGTATGTACTTATTTGTATCTAAGTCACAAATTTTAGTAATTCAGTTTCCTACGCGCTAGTGTTTATTATCTATAATAAGTATAAGAGGGATGTTTTCCTTATGGAAGCAGCGATGAGTGTTACAAAATCACGAGAATTATGATGAATCGCTTTAGGACAATTTTAAATTGCAGACCATATCACATGATGTAGCTACAATATCCCGGTTACAATAACTGCTTCAACTGTATTAGGCTGTGATTGTCGGTTGTATTAGCATCAATGGGCCTGCATCAGTCTACAAAGACTGCAACGCAATTGCGACCTAATTACAAGCGAGACATAACCCCGTTTAGGCTATTACCTTGCGTCCAAAACATATTACCTCTCGGGACGGCATAATGCCGCTATAGACTCTTCCAAATCCTCCTATTCCAACAAGATTATCATCACTAAATGATCTTGAGACTTGCTTCTTCTCCTCTTGTTCCAAGCTGAGACCAAACCAAATGGCATGATGGCTCTATAATGAATGGTTCTATGCTTTATGGAGTACTTAAGGAGCAAGTAAAGTTAGATTAGGAGAATATTCAACAGCACATACTTTAACAACCTACATTTATCTGATGCAGACATAGGAAGTAGAGAGATATGTACTTTAAGGAAAAGAGAAAGATCAAAAAAGAAAAAGTAGGGACTCCTTGCTTATCTTTGGTTAGGAAATAGTGATGGAAAAAATCATTGTTCATAGGTAAAAGACTTTTATTGGTAAGAAGATTTATAAATTTATCACTTCATTTTGTGTTTATGAAAATAATAACAAAACTTTGTTCATAGATCTTGGTCTTGGTATGCTGCAAAAGTTTATTATTATTGATCTCATAAGTAAGTAAAATTCATATACACAAGGAATGATACAATGCACAAAATTTTGCTGCAAACTCATTAAGCTAAAGATATATGCTTCACACATGTTAAAAGATTTATATGTTTAAAAGCAAGTAGAAAAGTTGTCTTTTTTGTTTGAATGGTGTAATTTGTACACCTCAAAATTCACAATCCCAGCCCAATTATTTGGTTACAATACCATGGTGGTAACTGGTAAGGAACCTCAATAATGCATCAGGAGAGAAATGTGGTGTAAGCCATGCCATAACATTTCATGCTTATTATAGCAACTTACACATGATATATTGTTGGGAAATTCAGAACCAATTTTCCTCCTCTATGTGATGCAAAATGAGCACTTGCGGAAGCAGCAAGTGTATAAAGAAAATAGAGAAGAGCAGAAGAATAACACCAAGAATTTTAACATGGAAAAACCTCTTCAATGTGAGAAGGAAACAACCACGGACCTAGTTCAGAAAATATCTCCACTATAGAAAGGGATTACAATATTTGACTCTCTTTTACAAAGATGATAACACTCAATCTCACCCAAAAAGGATGGAAATACAAACTCTCTCTAGTATCTCACTAGGAATGCAAATCTCACACTATGTGGATATAAACTCTCTCACTTTCTCTGTATGTTGTTCTTTCTCACTTGCTTGTTGTATCTCTTCTTCACAAGTCCCCTAAGTACAGTGAAGGGGAGGAAGACTCCATCATAAAGACATAGTGGATGATTAACTGTTGTCATACTTTTCAAGACACTTTCAAAAGTGCTACTCTAACTTTCTAAGTTAAACTTCATAATTCTGAAGAGTCAATGAATAATTCCAAGACTTTGGAATAGCCATCATTGAATATACTCAATGATTCATCTATCAAGATTCATTGGTCTTGCTTCCACATCAATTACAAAGGATTCCTAACATATATGACTCAAACATAGGTAGATTTGCAGATTAATTCTTACAATAACCAACATTAAATACAACAATAAGTTTAGACAATTTAAAGCTACAAACCTTCCACTACATCATGTGTCACTTTATATGACTAACAATAAAAATTTCAATGTCTACAAAACAACCTTACTTTCATGTTGTTCTATGTCAAGGCTGTCAAAATTTCCATGGCAGCCTATACAAATAAGATTCAATAGCTTCAAGGTATTGCTTATTTGAAATGATTTTTTAGCATAAAACATTTGCTTGCTTATAAAATCAACTGTCTACTAGGAATAGCAAAAGAAATTGATTTAAGTTTTGTACATTAGGCCTTTGAACAACATTTCATCTATGAGATGTGTGTGGCTGTGGCATGTGGTATGGCATATGACCCAAGTTCATTGGTGCACCAGGAACAACAGCACCATGAATCGGGGCTTGGACGCCGTAAGCCATGTGAGGGGGAGGAAGATTCACAGGGGTGCCAAATGCAGGCACAAGGGCTCCTCCTCCTATAGGTTGTCCTACAGTTGGAGGAGCATATAGTCCTACACTTGTGGCACCACTTGGGTTTGGAGGGCCTTGTTTGGGTAATTTTCCAGTACAGTTTCCGGTTGAGCCATTTGCTTGACCTGTAATTGGTCCTTGAGCTGATGAAGCATCTCCGTTGTTCACACTGGTGATATCGTGTATGCTTGATCGTCTTCTATCTTTATTCATCGAGTTCAGACGAATGAAGTATTTTTGGGCATGGCTTGCTACTTGTGTAGGTGTTCTTGTTACCACAAAGTTCCTTGATATACTTCGCCAATCGCCTTTTCCATACTTCTCCAAACCAAGAAGAAATAACCTGTTTAACCAATTTGAAAATTGTAAAACCAAAAAAAGAAATAACTATGTAAGAGAAAGCTTAGCAACAATGATAAATTAGTAGTGATAATCTGAAAGCATGTCTCAACATTAAAGCAAAAGAGACAGAAGAATATAAAAGCCTGTTACATGATCATATTAACCATAAAATTGCAAAATCCTAAGACTAATCCAACCACTGATCTTGAGTTTGTAACTTCTAAAAGAAGATAACCTCTAGCGGCTATCGACATCATCAATGTATCTTCTATATTAGAATTCAGGATGCCGTTACGATAGAAACTTACGATTTCTTAGAGAAAATATGGAGATTAGTTCCTTACAGCAGAGGAATACTTCAGTAGTTCCTCAAGAACATAAAGAAAGCAATAAGAAAAATGAAGAGAAAGATGGACTGAAATTAGTATTTTGCTTTGACAAACTATGACAAGTAGTCATGCTCTGAGTTGAAACTTTGATGCATCTTTAACTATCTCTATGATTAATATGTTACTAAAGAGTAAAGACCAGAAAGATCTCAAAGGTACTAGCATTATTGTTATTAACTGAGAAGCTCTATGCATAGATGGACAAAAG
The DNA here is from genome assembly GCF_001865875.1 of Lupinus angustifolius. Taxonomy (NCBI): domain Eukaryota; kingdom Viridiplantae; phylum Streptophyta; class Magnoliopsida; order Fabales; family Fabaceae; genus Lupinus; species Lupinus angustifolius. The sequence continues at coordinate 17,848,004 of NC_032025.1, read as the reverse complement.
TCTGGAATAGGTAACAGCACAACATGAGACTTCATACAAAGGTAGTTTTGTTAGAAAGCTAAAAGTTCTGGAACCAATAACCAACCAAGTCTATATCTTTTAGAACTATGTCCACCTATTCTACGGAATCGAAAATGCTGTCCATCACTGCTTACAACTTACAAGTACTTGTAACACAAATGGCAGCAGGGGATTGGTGTAGAATGGATGCATAGGAGCAGGGGATTGGTTTAGAACAGAATGTGAATATAAAGAGGATGGAGGATGGTGAGGGCATACTATCATTTCGGCGAAAGCATCCGTTCTTATCTGATAATTTTGGGCTTGTTTTCTGCATTCTAGCTTCTGTTACATGTGATTGGTGCTTGATCCTTATCATTGTCCTACTAATTCTCTTATTAATACCAGTTCCTAGAAGTAACATAAAAATCTGGCCAACATACCAACCTTGATGTAATACTATTGTCTATGGAAAACAATCAATCTCATTAGATATATAATAACTTCCATTATAATATTCTCACATCACTTCACTAGAGATCAATCTCATCATTCTATTGTTCTATAAAGAGATAGCACCTTTTCCTAAGATTAATAACAAACAAAAGAGAGAAATCTTCATCCAATGCAACTTAAATCAAATATATATAAGACTGTATCTATAGATCTCAAAGGAAATTCTGTTCTGCTTTTTTTTGCTATATTTCTTTTGAAATCCAAAACATATCACAAGGTCTTTAAGGTCTTTGATTTTACATTGTCAAGAACTTAATCCTCAGGACTAAACAAAAACACAATACAAACCTCAGCAGCAGAACATGTATAATCTAAGGTTGTAAGAGATATTATGCAGAAAGTTCAATACTAGGTAGTGCCATTGAATAATAAATAAGTGGGATAAGGTCTAAGTAAGCACCATAGCAAAATTTAAGTTGCACTGCACTAACACCAACAATAGAATTTACTGCTTATAGGAAATGTTGCAAACTCTATTCTTATAGAACAATGAATGCACAATCCTATGACTTTGACAGTTTGACTCTAATAAACCAAACACACTGTCACAGAACAAGTATTAATAAATGGAAAATAAACCATAACATGAGTTATGAGAACAGAAATGATCTATACCAAAATAACTTTATTCTTGTACTCCCTACCAATCATATACAACACAAGTATAATTGAATGACCCTCTAAACTTTTCCTCCTACAGTTTATTCATTCATGTACACATCTCAAAATTAGTGTCACAAACATAAACACAAGTATAATTGAAATCATAGTGATATAAAACAATTGTTCCAAAGTGGTACTAAAAACTAATATTGAACTATAGTAACATGGTTATGGTTAACAATCACAATTTCATGATTCATGCCAATATGGAACTAGTGGATCTCAATTAAAACTTAGATCAACATTGACATTCCCCATTAACCACCATAAAGCAATTCCATAAGCTGGTTAAGGAGTAGCAGATGCCATAGTAGAGATTAAAGGAACGAGAAACTAACAAAATTCAGATGAAATAATCTGTTAAGGTACATAAGGAACCACTGATAGAGACATAAACACAAGCATATATACTGATTTTTTAAATGTGTAAACAAAGATAAACTAACCTGTGTTCTTCCTCAGTCCAGGCAATACCCTTTCGTCGTTCTTGATCCGATTTCGAAGCCTTAAGATTAGATTCATTGTTATAATTCCAGAGTCTGTTTCCCTTGTTTTCAGCTCCTTCATCACTCACTTGGCCTATTGAGCCTCTAGGAGAAGAAGAATTATAAGATGGCAGAGGCACAAAACCAGATTCAATTTGATTAACATCATCAACCAAGAGATTGTAGTGAAGTTGAATCTCTTGTAAACTCTTTCCTGGTACATCTCCTGCAATCTTTTCCCATCGATCCGAAGCATCTTCGGGATAAGTCGCCAAAGCATTTTCAAATGCTTTATCTTCCTCTATGCTCCACTCACTGCTACTACCAACTACTTCATCCACTTTCATCTTTTGTAGTCTTTGTTAGAAACCAACTTGAGATTTTTAACAAAGAGTAAAGCTTTACAATCTTAGGCCAAACCAAACTCACTTTAATTTCAGTAAACTATATAACTAGATTTCAACATTGAATACTGAAATACCTCTAATAATATTACTAACTTTGAGAGTATGCTATTTTATGTATTGGAGTATTGGACTACACAGTCCAATCCAGAACTAGAGGCAACAAATTAAGGTAGAAAGTGGCAGGAATTGGAGAACATAGTTTATTTATCAGTGAATTCATATAAACTACACAGTCCAATCTATGAGGTATATAAAATCTCCACGTTAGTTTTGCTTCAGAATTCATAAAAACTAGGCTCTTGTGAATTGCTTACTTCCTATTGGTAAATGAAAAGGCAAGAAAGCACAGTTAGAACATGAGAAATATCTGACAACCATGAATAAATACATGCATATGAATGAGATACTAATTACTGCTATGTTTGTATTTTTACTATTTCTTGTGTTCATTATAACTTTATAACACATATTTCCGATTAAATTATATATACATATATTTTTTTTAAATGTGAGTCACTTATTCTAAGAGTAAGTTAAAAAATAAACTTCATATCTTAGTCGTCTATTCTATGAAAATTTAATGGCTTAGGTGATTTGAATTAGTCATTAAATTTGAACTATTTGATTTGCATAAAATGGATGACTAAAATATGGAGTTAATCTGAAATACCCGTATCCCTCTTTTCTTTTTAAATCTATGAAATAAAAATATTATCCTGATTTTATGTTGTTCATTAATTGATGGTCTTAAATGATTAGAGCAAAAAACTAAAGATAGTCAAAACTTTGGAATATTATGAAAGAGAAATAAGGTAAAAAGTAGAGCATAAATTGATTAGAAAAGCATTTAGGATAGAGATGCAGCCTTACCAAACACATGCTGAGTAGGATTCCTAGTAAAATAGTAAATTAGTAAAAAGGTAGTTGGAAAAATCATAAAGGAGATTGTGGGGTTTAAGGAAGAGTCAAAGTGTCATGCAGTGTGTTTCACAATTGGTCCCAAATCCCAATAAGTAACAACTGCTTTACTAAAAACAGAACATGTACTACTCAAAAAGAGCAAGAAAACCAATACAATCTGCAATACCATTACTGCTATCTAATATCTGCTAAACCATTAGTGCTATCAAATATCTCCTAACCATTAACCAGCGTTTTTGTAGCGATATAATGTCTTGTTAGATTCTTAGGACGACCAAAAGGTCAATAATTCGATTCTTAATGATATTTGTTGAGAAGCACAATCATATATTTGAAAAAAAATATTAAACCATCAAGATTAAGATTAACTTAAGGAATAAACCATAAGGAAAGCTACCTAGATGAAAAAATTGAATCTTTTTTAACCCCTTTGATTTATATGATTATTTCTCATATCCCAACAACTTGAAAAGATAGAAAATGACATCTAGTTATCTAGCATAGAAGATCGGATGAGATAAAATTAAATTGAAGTTTAAATTGTCACATGTGGGAGTATGTGAAAACAAATGAAGTTATCACCTTTTATCTTTGTTGTGAAGTACTTCAAATCTTTTTAGGGTGTAAGCTAGCTTCTGTTTCTGAGAGATTGTTGGTACATAGAAAAGAGACAAATAAAGCTGTATGAGTTTATATATGTACAGTACATAAACATGTTTCTCTCACTCAACTCTTTGTTTATTCTTACTTTTGTCTCCAGCATATCCAAATTTTATTAGTAATGAATAAAAAATACCTACCCAACATGATTAAACTAGTATTCGTGATGGATAAATTAATTATTATTCAAACCCAACTCCTTATTTATTCTCAATTTTATTCTTTTCTAAAAAGAGTTAACAAAATAGATAGTTCTAACCAAACATCTTCAACAGGTATAATTGAACCGATATCTTTAATTTTTAGTATAACCAAGATATCACATTATTATATATTATATGGGTAAAAAACTAATATCTTTCAAGATGTTTGATCCATATGTGATGCACCAAGTTCATGGCCAACAACAAGGCAAGGCTTGAATCAAGCATACATAAGGCAACGGGTTAATTGGCTCTCTAGTGTAGCTTTGCACCAACTCATTTATATATTCATGGACTAAAAAATGTTGCATATAATTTATATATTAAATAATAGGATAGATAATATTATAAAAATTATTTTGTAAATCTAATTTTTTTTTATGTACATATACACAAATATTACCTTTATATGATATCAACCTTTTAGTAGTACAATCCTTTAAAAATTAATTAACGTAAAAACTTTGATGTTATCATAAAACATGTGAGAATGATTCCTAACCAAGTCATATAATTTATCTACTGTGTTTTTCCCCAGCTAATGTCACTAATATTATAAGGTATCATGGAAGTCATGACAATGAAGTATGCTTAAGTCATCGTCATAGTCCTGAAATTAACAATGGTGAATATAATGTTACTAAATCATACATATATCATATAGATATATGTGCAACTTTTTACCTGCCTTCATGTGAGCCTAAAGTAGTTCTTACATTTTTTATGTAGATTATATCTTTAATCTAATAATATATCATGGAACTTACAACAATGAGGAAGAACCAAGTCATGTACAAACCATAAAACTATTATTCGTTAGTATTAAAAATTTATGTGTAATTACTTCAAATTATATTTCATTCCAAATTTTCAAGAAACTTTCATTCTCACCATACATAAAGCTACATCAAATTTTCCTTTACTCTAAAATCATATAATCATACAACTGTTTTGTCATCAAATATACATTTCGGTGGACTAACTTATCATACAGGTCAGGACAATGAAGCAAGGCCAACTCATGAATATAACCATGACATTCGTATTGGTTCGTATAATAACAATACATCATTTAGTATCCCATTTATGTTTTTGTTTTATATCATTTATAAAATCTTTAAAATATACAGTTTTAATTGTTACATATTTTTAAAATTATTCTTTTAGGTAATAACTTTGGTGCAAGACACTTTAATAGAACACATTACAACAAAGCAAGATCATATTCTTTTCATATTGATGTACATATTACATGTTCGTATAAAAATATTAAATAATCAATTAAAATTATTCATTCCAAACTATGAAAAATAACTTCAACGAACATCATCCATGAAAAATGTATTCATTATTTGGTGCTTATCTGGAAAATAGAGATGCTCAAATTTCATCAACACAATTCCATTTTCCCCGAGAACAAGGTACAAGTAGGAGGTACACCTTCCAATCAAGACATAACAGTGCTAGAAGCCTCCGAGATAACAGAAGAATGATTGCATCCCAATTACCCACTCCAACTTCATGCACATGGTATAATGCAAGATTGTTTCACCATGAAACACAAACTGTTTGTTGTTTATGTGGTAAAGTTCGTTGGCAACAAATTAATGGACATCAACAACTGCTTGACTTAATTGTTGACTACTTAGATGAAGGAAGTGAAAGTGCAAAGTGTCAAAGATAGCACTAGCAATGCTTTGCCTATGTTTTGATGAAGACAAAGTTCTATTAAAGCTTGAAGATGGCTCAACAGTCAACATGCCTAAAACTCATTTGGTCATATCTAGACTAGGATATAAATGGAGTCATTATTCTAAGTAGTCTAGGATGTGTGTCGTAGTAAGTGAGTATAGGTGAGGTGAACCTATGTGCAAGTCTCTCAAGCCATCATAATTGTCATATCATATCTATGAGACATATCATGTAGTTTATTGTATGTTCATGCATTAATCATACATGTTATATGTGCATATTAGGCATAACATAATTGTTAAAACATGTATAGAAGTTGTGCATAACATATGAGAAGTTTACCTTTTGAACCATGTATTTTAATATGTTAGTTAATCGATTAACGTGGTGACTTAATCGATTAAGTCAACTGCTTTTCTGTTAAATCAGTGTTTCTGTTACAACTGGTTTCTGTTACAACTGGTTTCTGTTTCAATTCTGTTGCACTGATTAATCGATTAATGGGTTGCCTTAATCGATTAACAAGTATGTTTTGTGTTATAACTGATTTCTGTTTTAACTGTTTAACTGTTTGCAACGAATCCAGCTGTAAAAACTGCCTAGTATAAATAGAGGCAACTTCCAGAAAACTGTAGCATTGCATTCCATTGTATAAGACTGATTTTAGAGAGCATATTTCGTTTTGCATTCTATTTTTGCAAGAGAGTTGTATGTGTGAGGAAGAGAGTTACCATACTTAATTGATTTTTGATTTGCATATTGTTTTTCACATTCTTATGCTCATCCTTATCTTGCTCACATGTTCATGCATTATTTGTAAAGATTGTTAGAGAGATATAATTGATTATTGTTTTTGATTAACTCACATGTTCTTGATGACTTGAGTTATTTGTGAGTGGGTTAGTCTTAAGGTTTATTACTTGTAATATTTCAAGCATTATTGTGCTTATAATACCTTGCTGTTGTAATCTATTTTTTGTGTATTTTGGATTGATCTCTTGGTGTCGTACCACCATAGAGATTGGGATTCTTCACCGAGGATTCTTCACCGAGACTAGGAGGTCTTGATTTGAGAACAAGAATCTTGGCTGGGGCTATTTCGCGAGAAAGGTTTTTTCAGGCGATAAGTAGAGTTAAACCAAGGGTTTATGTGTTCTAGATTTCAAGAAAGAAGCGTCATATGTTCTTGTAAATTGAATTGGTGTGTATGATCATACATATATTCAATATTGTGAAGAATAAAATCTCACAAGATCAAAAGGAGAGGCATGGATGTAGTTTGCAGTGGATCGCAAACGAACCAGGATAAAAATCCATCTTTTCATATTGTTCTCTCCTTAAATCTTCTTTACTTTTCTTGCTGTTTCAATTTGATTTAATAGCTGATATTTTGCATAATTGTTCACTATCATATGCTTATTAAGAGTGCTTAAAAATATGTGTTTTATCTCTGTTCAATTATTTTTAAATAACTGTGCAATCTGCCTCTCTGATCATTCTGTTCTGTGCATATGTTAATCGATTAAGACAATGTGTTAATCGATTAACTGAGTTGTTTCCAGAATTGGGTTTTGGTGCGAAAAGCGGTAATTGATAACCGCTACACCTACTCAACCCCCCCCCCCTTTTCTAGGTGTTCCTAGGCCACTGATACCTTACAAGTGGTATCAGAGCTAGTATGACGTGCTAGCTCAACCATATTCGCATTATCCTTAGGGAATATAAATGGGTTCCACCAACTCCTTTGGCGGTGATGGCATATCCATTAACCGCCCTCCCGTATTCAGTGGCGGGGATACGCCTACTGGAAAGTCTGAATGAAGATCTCCATAGAGGCTATTGATTCGGACATTTGGGAATCCGTAATCAATGGTCCTTTCGTCCCACTTCACTTAGTGGATGGCGAACCGAAAGAAAATCCCAAAAGCTTATGGACCGATGATGAGCGCAAGAAGGTCCAGTTCAACCTTCGTGCCAAAAATATAATTATCTCGACCCTATCTTACGATGAATTCTTTCGGGTGTCTCAATGTCAAAGTGCCAAGGAAATGTGGGACACTTTACAAGTGACTCACGAGGGCACTAGCGAGGTCAAGCGCGCCAGGCTAAACGTGCTGACACATGAATACGAAATATTTCGTATATTACCAAGTGAATCGATCGGTAACATGAAAAAGCGATTCACTCACATTATTAATCATCTTATTGCTCTAGATAAAATATTTACCAGAGGAGAACTCACTAATAAATTTTTACGTTGTCTTGACAGGAGATGGCAACCTAAAGTGATGGCAATCATGGAGTCCAAGGATCTAGATTCCATGCCTTTGGCAACACTGTTCGACATCATCATCTTCTGATGATTCTCCCTCATATGATTTTTTATATGATGCTTATGTTGAGATGTATGAAGAGCTTAAGAAATTAGCAAAAATTAGTGCTTATAGAAAAAGAATAATTTTGCTAAATGATCAGAAAATAATTCAACTACAAAAAGAATTAGATGAGCTAAAATTGGAAAATG
>NC_032025.1:17804807-17839833 GCF_001865875.1 Lupinus angustifolius | reverse complement strand
TATTGTGGCACACATGGCCACACCTCTCATTCCTGTTACATCATAAGATATGGGATACCCAATGGTGTTTACGCTTGGGTAAGAAAGGGAGATAACTACCTAGTTACTAATAGAAAATGACCCAACATAATTTGGATACCTGAAACTAGCAGGTGATCTATTTTGCAGGAATGTCTTCGAACACATGGGCAAAACTAGTATCTTGATAGCGGCTATTCGAGACATATGACTGGAGACAAGTCAAAATTCATAGACTTGTCATTAAAAGAAAAGGGCTTCGTTACTTATGGAGACAACAACAACGGAAGAATCTTAGGCACTAAAAAGATTGGCAACTCAACCCATGTTGTAATCGAGAATGTTCTATACGTAGAAGGTTTGGAACATAATCTGTTGAGCATAAGCCAGCTATGTGACAAAGGTAATCGTGTATCATTTGATTCTGATTGTTGTATAATTCGTGACGTATTATCTAATAATGTAAAATTTGTTGGATATCGTGTAAATAATATATATGGTTAATCTGGAGGATGTCACTTCCTTGTTTTCAAAATGTTTTATTTCAAAAGAATATGACATCTAGCTTTGGCATAGACGTGTCGCTCACATTCATGTGAATCATTTAGAAAAATTATCTAAAAATAATTTGGTTATCGGTCTTCCAAAACTCGATTTTAAAACTTAGGATTCTTGTGACATGTGTCAAAAATGTAAACAAGTAAAGAATTCCTTTAATAAAATGAATGTGATATCCATTGTTAGACCTTTGAAGCTTCCCCATATGGACTTGTTTGGACCATCCCAAATTATGAGTTTTGGTGGAAGCTATTACGCTTTGGTAATTGTTGATGATTTTTCTAAATTCACATGGACTTTGTTTTTAGCGTCAAAAAGTGATGCATATAAATCTTTTAAATGTCTAGCCAAACAAATCCAAAATCAACCTGAAAATTATTTACATACAATCCAACCATGGCGGAGAATTTGAAAATCATAAATTTAATAAGTTTTGTAATAAGCATGGCATCATGCATCAGTTCTCAGCTCCCCGTACCCCTCAACAAAATGGAGTTGTTGAGAGGAAAAATAGAGTTCTAGAGGAACTCGCGATGACCATGCTAAATGAGAGCAAAGCTCCAAAATATTTCTGGGCTGATGCAATTCACACTTCCTGTTATATAATTAATTGAATACTATTCAGACCTACTTTTTCGAAAACACTATGAAATTTTTAAAAGTCGAAAATCGAATATTGTTCATCTTTATGCATTCGGATGCAAGGAAATATATTTCAGAAAATATATATAAATACAGAATTACATTTTAACAATAAAAAAACAGGTTGACATAATATAAAATGAATAGCGTTAACATTTCACATGGCAGGCAAGAAAATATATTTTAAAGTACGTTATTCACTAATAATAATTAACAACATTAGTAATTGAGAGAGTGCATGAGATTACAATAATGCTTTGAGTCAATTAAAGAGCTGACAACATATAAATAATGAAGAAATGAAATTAAAGAGCTATGAAATTAAATATGATAATGAGAAATGTGTATAAGAATCAGAAGAATATGGAGATAGAGAGAAATATGAAAGTGAGAATAGAGGCATGAAATGGTGAAGCTCCATTATGATTGTTTTGAGAAGGGGTGGCTGCAGCAGCTTCATCTGAAGATGGAATTGGACTTGTAGAGGGACCTTCTGAATCCAAACTACCTATGAATTGAATTGTATATAAGGTAAACATTACAATAATTTCAAGATATAAACTTCTTATGTTTTGGACTAACATTTTTCTTTCATAGGAGAAAGTGTAATTCTTGGTGAGAGTGAAAAACACACTCACTTGGATTACTAACTAAGTACCAATAACTTATTGGTCTAATGTAAGACTTTATTACATACTTATTTTTTTTAATTTTAATTGCATATCTGGACTCCACAAAATTGATTTATGAGTAAATTACACTGACACTCCCTGAGTTTTAGTGAAATTACACAAATCATCCAGACCTTTTTAAAGATACACAAATCACCCCTAGTTATACATATACATTACACTGACTACCTCTGTAAGAGATATAAGTGCAATTTCTTAAACAAAAATAGTGACGAGTGCAACTAAGTTAAAAAAAATATGATATATTGTGGAGACAAGTCCAAATAATATAAACTTGGTCTATATTCATTATTTTTTATTCGTTACAAACTGCATCAATAATTCTAAGAGGTGTTTAAATTACTATCATACTATATTGTAACTAACCAAAATAAAAAATAAATATCGAATCTTATACTATTTGGATTTATCTTCACAATATACCGTATTTTGTTTGACTTAATTACTGTCGTCACCATTTTTTATTTAAGAAATTTCAATTATCTATCTTATAGGGGTAGTTTATGTAATGTATATATATAAGTAGGGGTAGTTTGTGTAATGTATATATATATAAGTAGGGGTAGTTTGTGTAGGTTTTAAAAATGTCTGGATAATTTATGTAATTTCACTAAAACTCAGGGGTGCTCAATGTAATTTACTCTTCGATTTATTTATGAAGTGGTGGAGAACTTACTTGGCGTTGGCGATGTGGAATCTTCAGGAGCAGGTGAAGAGACTGGGATTCCCAATTCTGTGACATTATGAGCAAACACAAATATAGATAATTGTCAACAACATTCATCATCAATTCAACAAAATCAAGTTAAGAAATTTATGAACTAGCTATGCATGTGTTATAAGAATAAGCAAACATATGTTACATAAATTAATATTGTTTATATATTCCGTTAGCAGGAAGCCAGGAATGACTCTTTTAGTATAACAAATTTTCATTCAATCATATATGATCATATTATTAAAAGAAGAATTCGTTTACAACTAAGTTAAGTTACAATAATTATACTCTATCTCAAACATTCATTTTCTTAAAGGTTAACCATATAATGATAAGTCTTTTTTGTGGTGTTTGGTTTTGGATTTATTAAAGAAAACAAGTCTTACCCTAAAAAGAGAAAATGTATGCACTGAAATGTCAATTCACTAATATTCGATACATTTAGAAAGTTTATGTACATTAAAATTGTAAATCAATTTCTAATATACAATTAATATTTTTCTAGTTAAGCGAAAATGTCAATTCACCAAAATTTTGTTTAGAAAAAATATATGTCACTATAAACTTTATTGTTTAATGTGATTAAATCTAAATTTTTTTGATACAATTTAATATTGAATATAATAATATCTACAACTTGGTGTGAATTGTAATATAAGGAGGAGACATATATTTATAGCATGAGGTCTCTAACGACTCTATTACTAATAGCTCTATCACCAATATCTTACATGCGTGTAGGTGTTGACTTGGTCAACACAGAACCCAAGTCCAAATACCCCAAAATAAAATAAAAATAAATAAATATTTAAAAAGAATGTTATGCCCGATCTCGAACACGACCCGAGCCGAGTCGGACGGCGGTGGTGGTCAACATAGGGTGCAAATCCAAATAGCCCAAAATAAAATTAAAATAAATAAATATTTAAAAAGATTGTTGGGCTCGACCCAGACACGAGCCGAGTCGGACGACAGCGAAGGACGTGATGCGTGTGTGAATGAGTTTTGTTTGTGTGAGTCATCAACCGCCCACAAAACTCATTGTACCCCTTGGGCACACCCCAAGGTTGCAACTTAAGGCTTATAATGCTTTTCAACTTCCCTCGTCCAAGCAATATGAGACTAATTAGTTTTTTTCATTTCACAAACTTAAAAATCACCATAAATGACTACATTAATATGCATTAAAAACCACTTTAATACCTATGAATTTCAACGTATTCAATATTATATATTTGGGAACTTTATATAAATATATGTTAAAGTAATCAACAAAACATTAGACATGAGGTACAAATACAACAAAAAAAGAGAGGCTTATATGTACTTTTGATTCCCTAGTTTGACAACTTACAAAATTAGTTATTCATGTTTCAATTTTACTATGAATTATAGTTGTGAGTTTCTATAACTGTGTAAGTAATTTATCAAATTAATTTAGAGTTGTTGGTAAAACTATTTTTGAAGTTAGTTCAAATTTGAAAAATTAATAAAAAATAATAATATGCTCTTAGTTAGATGGAAATAATATGATTTTTAAACATTTTAAAGAGTAAATTGGTTGACAATTAATAAAAGCTCATTTTATTTTTCTACATGCTAGTTCAATGCTTTGTGAAAATTTGCTTTCAAATGAAATAAAGTCTTCTACCAAAAAAAAATGAAATAAAGTCTTTTTAAAAATCATATATTTCCTTCTTTTTTTTTACCCAAAAGCTTTGATAGCTTATTACCTACAGCAAGCAGTGTTTCGCATTGCTTGTTTTAACTCAACTCTACCCAAAATGAGTTGAGGTGTAAATATGTGATTTAGTTTGAACAAATAGAAAGATATGATTTGTTTGACTTCAACCAATTAATTGTAAATTTTATTGTATGAAAACTGAAACTACCATAAATGGTTTGGTCTAATTCTACAATTTTCTTATTTTTTAAAAAAAGCATACACCAATTTAAAATATATTCCATGAAACATTATTTGTCAATGACGATGAAAATACTATTATTATTATTATAATTCATAATTATTAACATATACAATTACTAATATATATAACATTACAATTGGTAACGTACATAACAATTTTGTATCATATATAATAATTTAGTAGCATACATAACAATAAAATTCACATAAATTGGTAATCTGAGCCACAAAATTGATTGCAGAATTAAAACAACAACACAACATTATTCCATAGTATCTATTTCTTTAATATGCGATTCAATTCGAATAATTCCTAAATTTCAAAAATTATAAATCAAACTTAAAGTATTCCTTAAAAATGAAACTGAATAGTGAAATCAAATCAAACCATGTTTTGTTGTTTGGTTCAGTTTGGTCTCACCACGATTTAAATCGAAATCGCTTACATCCTAAAAATGAATACAACTCATCTCCAAGAACAGACTCTTTAATACTGAAATACGAGGAGAAAAAAATATTTTAAATTTAAATTTTTTATTAAAAACCTTAAAATCATAATCATTAAAACCTTTTCTCCCCATGTATCACAATGTCCATCCATACTATAGAGAATCACAAAACTCCCTACATGACTTGCCAGGGATATACTTCACATTTTCTATTTTTGTGATTTAAATATGAATTTAATATTTTTTATTGACAATATAAAGATTTATATACAGTTAGTGCATTATTCATCATATATTTATATTAATTTTAATTTAAAAGTCAATAATAATTAAAAATAAATAATGAATAATAAATTATTTACTCAAATTAAGGGACAAAATATTTACATTATGGTGCATACATCTTTTTCTGTTTTAAAAGTATATATTACATAAATTATTTACTCAAATTAAGGGACAAAATTTTGATGGATCCTACTATTAAATTAAGTAAATTGCAATAACTATAGTTGTTGGAAGTCACGAGGTGGTTCCACCACTTTATCAGCATTTACTTATTTTAGGTACGACGTTACTGTCAGCTTCAAATTTTGATTCTCGTGTACAAATTGAAATGTTAAAAAAAGTTACTCTAAATAATATATACATCGCTGGTGGAAAAAATTATATATATTTAATATAGCATATCATTTATTTATATTTAAAAGTTGGTAATTAATAATTTGAAAAATAATATAATGATAGTGTAATACATTTCTCAATTAATAATTAGAATTACTTTTTTACTCACAACTTTTTGTATGCCTAACAATAATATTTTATGGTGTCCCACCGTATTCATTGGATCTACATTTGAAGTTCATTGAATCAGTTCTTCTAAAAGTCCATCGAATTAATTTATATCATAAATTTATTGAAATAGCTAGATCTGATTCCTAATATCCTAATAGTATATTGTCCACACTAATAATATAATCAGCTGTATAATATCAGATTCCTCTTTCTCTCCCCTGCTAGAAATTGGGTACACATATGCTGTCATATACTTTGTGTCACTCCATATCTCATGAGCATGTGATTAGTCAGAAAAATATATTTAAATTAAAATTTAATTATTAAATATTTTTCTAACCAATCATAAATCCATAATACATGGACTGACACAAAGAGTAGCACAACATATGTGCTCCATAGAAATCAACTCTATATATTTCTAACATAAACTAAAATAAACCAATGAAGACAGGTGTGGGTATATTTGACATTATCACTCAATTACGAAGGTGTTAATTTGGTTTATGATAATCAATAAGTTATTAAAGTAGTATTACCTGAGCAGGTGCTAACAGGAGGAGTAGTAACAGCACAAATTGATGGAAGTTTGATAGCTTTGTTCAAATTAATCTTAATCCCAATAGAATCAGGGTTCCCTAGAAGCTCACACAAACATATAGGGTTACTATCAACTAGTCCTGCTAGCTCAGGACAACACCCTTTCTCTGGCTTACTCAAATTACTCCCATCTTCCACATAACTTAGGCAATCTGACATGTTTAATAGTGCTGTAAAGCAGCCACTACTACCCGTCGTCGGCGATGGAGCCGTCGCGGTCTCTGGTGCCGGAGATTGTCCTGATGCACCATACCATGCTAGTGCTAACACTAGAGCAACAATGTAGGCCATTTTGCAAGTGCTATTAGTGGTGGTGGTGGTGGCCATTTGATTCTTGTGATCTAGTATTTTGGTGCTCTCTAAAGTTTGTTGTATTTTAATGTATGTGTTGGAATGTAGGGTAAGTTAAAGTTAAATAGAGGGTTTGGTATTTTTATATGGAAAGAAGGGTCCATAACTTTAGGTGGCTAAATTTAATGAATTTAACATCCAACTAACTCACTGTGCATCATTTCTCTATGCCGTCCATAATTTCATAAAACCGCCTAAGAAATCTTACTAATTGGTCAACTCGTTTGAATCAATCTTAGTTCCAACTTAGGATGATTGGACTTTGGGTTTAAGAAACAAAAATCATTTCAAAGTGTTCAACTCCATTACATAACACCAACAAGATAATGTTGTTTAGTGGTGTAAAATTCTGCTAGATTCTCAGAATAAACAAAAGGTCAAGGTGCTCCTAAAAATGACACTTATTGATATGAATAGTCACGCATTCCATGAGGAATTAGTTCATTACCCAAGTGGGTCAAAAGATACCCTTGTACCCAAAATAAACCACTAATATCAAGTATAAGAGAGACCAATATTAAAATATGAGAGGACATTTTTTTTATTTAATTTTTATTGAAAAATAATATAAAATCATAATTGTTAAAGTTTTTTTTTACCATGTATCACAATCCTAGTCCAGTAGGGATCTCTGGAAAATATCTCTCCCCCATTTCAAAACCCTACTGGTATTTACTAGTTCTCAATATGACTTTTTTTACAACCACACTACCTAATTAGTCAAAAAAGATAATAAGTGAAAATGAATATAATCGTTATAAAAAAAGTAAATAATAACATTATAAAATATTATATCATTTTAATATAAATAAACATATTAATTATATGTTTTTTGTTATCTGTAACATTTAAATAGAAATGGATATATTGATACTAGTATTTTTGTTAAGATAATATATAGAGGTGTCATGATTTTGTTGGGTCCTACAGTAGTAAATTGGAATATCTATAATTGGTGAAGGGTGGTAGTTCCACCTCTTTATTGTCATCTGCCAACATCACCTATGCATCTCAATGAACTTAAATTCCAACACTGAAACTAAAGGTACCATAATTGGAAATTAATGTTAAGGCAGTAAAAAGTATAGAGGTAACCAAACCAAAAGAGGTTTTTTTATGTGTCACATGTTTCACGACCCTAAAAATAAGTAATACTATTTGAGAAGTAAGAGATATTTTTATGCGAAAAAATGTACATACTGATAGTGTAAGAAATTTTTACATTGTTATTGTTTCATTCATCATTTATTTTAATCAATATTAACTCTTAAATAATAATAATAATATAAATAAATGTTGGATTATGCACTAACTGTATATAAATTTTTACACTGTCATACATAAATTTTACACTTTTTTTTTATTACTTCAAGAAATTACATATCTAGCTAGGTTTTTATTTATATATCTAACTTATCATGGACTTCTAAGGGGGTGGAGAAGGAGAGGGAAACTGTTGGAAAATACTTTGAGGAGGTCAAATAATGATGTTCACATATTGTGTCTTGTATTTGTATTTGAGCAAATGGGAAACAAGTTTTGGTTTTTGTTATATTGGATTGTTGCTAGTGGTTGTTGTTGGAGATCAGTACTAATTGATAGGAAATATAACAAATCTTTTGTCGGTGTAGTGGAAGTGATTGTTGCGCAGCGTTCGTCACAAGCAATCAAATAATGTGCATAGAAGAAACAAGAGAATTTGTTAACGGGGTTCGACCAATTATGCTTACGTCCCCGGAAGCGCTGAGCGAATACCAATATATTATTAGAGAATAAAGATTACAAACCCTAGAACACCCATGGGCCTACCTGCCCATGTGGTGTTTCTATTTGGTACTTATATATGGTACACATTATAACAAGAGACTTGAGTCCAATATATAACATTAGTTATTCTACTCTATTTCAATACTATACAATGTGGGACTAACACATTAACATATTTCAAGCATTCCCAACAATCTCCACCTTGATTGAAATAGACGAATATCCCGCTCCTTAGGAAATCTACACAAGAATCTCTACCTTAGTGAATATATGACTTCACCTTATTCAATGTCTAATTCTCTTTAATTGCTCACCAACATTATATACCTTATGAGTATCCTTGACGATATTACCAAGAGCCTAGCTCTCCAAACTTGTAGTGCAGTTTCCCGTACCACCATCAAATGGAACATGCCGCCTAGCGACATATTGCTAGGAAGTCTTTCGATATATTGGAACCTCTATGCAAATGTTCACCAACAATCGTCATCTTCAATACTCAGTCAAACTGAACCTTGGAGCTTCCTTGGAAAGTTTCAACCCCTACCACCATTGTCTACTCCGACAATCCTAGTTCAAAAGAACTATCATACTCCACCATAAAGAGTATACCCACAGCACACACCTTGTGTCAATGCTAACTAATGTATGTGTCACATCCTTGCATCCAAGCCAATGTCCATGTCACACATCTGCATCTCTACCAATGCTCGTGTTTAACTTGCATCAAAGTCAATGCCCATGTTACACCTTACATCAAAGTCAGCCATCGCCCTTGTGTTTTTGTGGATCTACTAACAATTAATATTTTTCACTATGACATCTCACACACGCTATTATGATATTCTCTTTATCATCTCCAATGAGAACATTCTCTCAACATCTAGAGAGATATTGTCAACATCTAACTCAACACCCCTGTCTCTATCTTCACCTTGATCCTAACCCAATACATGAACTTATGGGGTTCTGGATCAACACATACATCGCCCACACTATAGTTCTGCCATGTTTCCTTCTCCTTCAACTCATCTACTCTATCTTTGCCATTATCCTTGACACAGCTTGTCTAGCCATCACGCATTCACCTTCTTTAGCCATTATTTGACGTCTAGGTTAAGAGTCATATACCAATTGACTCTGATAGCAATTGTTGGTACAACGGAAGCGATCTTGCGCAACGTTGGCCACAAGCAATCAAATAATGTGCATAGAATAAATAGAAGAGAAGAAATAAGAGAATTTGTTAACGGAGTTCGACCAATTGTGCGTACGTCCCCGGGAGCGCTGAGCGGCTACCAAGATATTATTAGAAAATAAGGATTACAAACCCTAGCACACCCATGAGCCTACTTGCCCATGGAGTGTTCCTATTTGGTGCTTACATCTGGTGCACATTATAACAAGGGACTTAAGTCTAATATATAACACTAGTTATTCTACTCTATTTCAATAGTAGACAATGTGAGACTAACACAATAACATATTTCAAGCATCCCAACATCTTCATAAATGATCCATTAAATATATTTGATAATGACCTTTCCAAAATTTGAAATTATTTCATTACTTCTAAATACTATGAAGTCAAGTTTAGAAAGTTGAAGTAACATTTTCAAGACATCTTAAAAATATGAGAAAAATTAATCTTGCATTATGTTTTTATGACGAAGTTTTTCTCCCTTCATTATATACATAAGTAAGTGAGAAGAGCAACATAGAAAATAGGTAGGAAAGTTGATATCAACAATAGTGTGAAATAGTATTCCTAGTAAAATTTGTGTTGGACCTATAAGATCTATTGCATTTTTTAAGAACAATCATATATTCTCTTGCCAACATTATTTTTCCTATTAACTCTCAAATGTCTAATTACTTTATTTAATGTCACTATGAATGATTTATTACTCATGATAAGATGATAAGATGTGAAATTTGTGTCAGACTTAATTCACAATTATGAAATTTTCTACGAAACTCTTAATAGAATAATTCTAATGTGCTTTGTTGTGAGAATGTAGTTGATATCTTTTAGTTATACCTATAACGAATTCATGATTCTATGTGAGCCTTGCAACCTTCCCTTTCATCTTTGCGGCATTTTACTTTTTTAGTTCGAGTCTCTTTATGGTATTCTATTTCATTCTTTACAAACAAAGTGATACTTTGTAACTATTTGACATTTCTTGCTTTATAATTCAAATTCTTTCAAATTTGAAACCTTTTCTAAATGGAAATGAATTATAAAAATCATAAGTTATTTGTCAGTTCTAAATATCATACTCATAAATAGTGCTTCAAATTAATTTAAGTTCTTTTCAAATTTTGATTGAATTTGGGATTGTTGTTCGTCCACCTCTCCTATTATATGCATTTGGTCACCAATTGATGATTAAAGCCATATACTTTATTAAAGGTGAAGCCAAATATAGAGTTAGTAAAATATTGAACTAGAGATGAAGACCAAAGATAGATAAACAATCACAAGTGATGGTATTATCTCCATTAAAATCATAACAAATTGAGTGAAGTATTCACTCATACACTTTGTATGCAATTGTGACAAGAATGAGATCATGAAAGCAACTTACATATTGAATCAATAAAAAAAATCTTATCTCTTCCATATAGTAACTTGGTTTAATATATTTAAACAATATTTTTCAATACTAAGGGGTGATTAGAACCACAAAACAATCCTAGTTATCTTCCTTTCTCATGACCAATTTGATTTCACAATTCCTAATGTACATAAAAGCAAGAGAACAAAAAATGAGTAAAAGATGAATCATTGTTTCCAAAAGATGGAACAATGTTTAGTAAACATTGTTTCCAAAGAAAATCAAACAGAATGCACCAACATGTGGTGGATTATATGTAAGAGACAAGTGATACATGTTTGATTCCCCTTAAATAAGGTTTTGGGTTTGAGTTTGTAAATAAAAAAATATCCGTTGAGAGAGTTAACTCCACATACCTATAATATTTCTGACTCGAATAGAATTGTCTCCCATATGATAATACATGTGGGAAACAAAAAAAAATATATGTAGACAACAACCTTGGGTTGGGAGATGCGAGATGGTGGCAATTTAGACGTTAACATCAGGTTGGACCGATGCTGGTTATAAAGGTAAAATCATTTTTATTGTGTCTTGTTTTTCTTTATTATCTAGTTTTGTGTTTTTGTTTTCTATTTTTATTTTTTAGTTAAGTGTCATTTTTTATTTGGTAAAGCAAATACTCTTCTCTGGAGGTATTTTCTGTAAGTCTAATTTAATTAAAATATGATTTTACTTATTTAAAAATATATTTTCAGGTTTTTAAATAGAATAAATAACCTAATCTTATATAGATATCTAATACTAAAAATTGACTAATATTTTTATATAATAAGTTTAGTTATGTCATTCTAATTCTTTTTTGTATAATCAATGATTTTTTCTTATCTTATGATTAAGAAATTCCATTTCAATGTGTAATTACCATCTTAATAATAGTTATTTACATGAATCAAATCATTCATATTTTAGTCCACATCAAATTTATTGAAGCCTATAGTACTTGTTGGTCCTCTAATATCTATATATCAAAAGTCCAATACTATAAGGGGCATATGGCAAATATAAAAGTTAGAGTTTGATTCTAGGTTTGAATGGAAACCACATTTTCTTTTCCAAATTTTATATCACTTCATATTATATATAAATCATTTATTATTGGTCAGAAAAACAAAATAAGAATTAAATATATATTAATTTTATATTTTTTCTGAACAAAAAGAAATAAAGGATAGGATAAAAATGGTGGGACAAAAAATACCATCAAAATTGAGTGTGGGGTAGACTTATTATGAACACAAATCATCCATGTTAAATTATCTCTATTTTTCTTAACTTAAAAAATAATTTAATATTTATTTAATATACATAGGGAAAATGACATAAATGATAAATCCCATTACATGTTTTATCTTCTATTCTATCTATCGCTGAAGGGATTGGCGAAACCTCTACCTTTTTGGCATTCCAGGTATGTACCTCTTCCACTTTCCTTACTTTCTTTCCAATTTTCTTTTTTATATTTTCTTTCATTTACTCCTTTTCATATTTCATTGCTTTCGATTATTCAAGATGGGTGTTTCGATTACACTCAATTAATGTGTGCTTGTAATGTCTCCGTATGTCCTGAACCAATCAGATATTGACGTATAAATAAAAACAAAACATTTAAAAACAAAAAATAACATTTTTATATTACTTGTTAAAATCTGATTCCCAGGACATAGAATGAGACACCCGAGGACATATGATTTCTGTCGGAATCAGAGTTGGGGATTATCCCAAAGCTATGAATAACACAACAACTAGAGTAGATACTAGAGAGGAAGACTTGTGTAATTTGCAGGCTTGTTACATTTCTGTCATGCTTGATTCTACCATCCAGAGGCGGATCCACTAGACACCTTAGGGAGAGGACTCATGCATTGAAACACAATTCATGATTCTTTTGTGAACTCGTTCACTTTAAGGAACGAACTGGGTTTTTAGCTACAGTTTATGTAAAAGAATAATAATTGGTAATGTTCACTCAAATGAGTTAAGAGTTACTCTTCATAAATGATCCATTAAATATATTTGATAATGACCTTTCCAAAATTTGAAATTATTTCATTACTTCTAAATACTATGAAGTCAAGTTTAGAAAGTTGAAGTAACATTTTCAAGACATCTTAAAAATATGAGAAAAATTAATCTTGCATTATGTTTTTATGACGAAGTTTTTCTCCCTTCATTATATACATAAGTAAGTGAGAAGAGCAACATAGAAAATAGGTAGGAAAGTTGATATCAACAATAGTGTGAAATAGTATTCCTAGTAAAATTTGTGTTGGACCTATAAGATCTATTGCATTTTTTAAGAACAATCATATATTCTCTTGCCAACATTATTTTTCCTATTAACTCTCAAATGTCTAATTACTTTATTTAATGTCACTATGAATGATTTATTACTCATGATAAGATGATAAGATGTGAAATTTGTGTCAGACTTAATTCACAATTATGAAATTTTCTACGAAACTCTTAATAGAATAATTCTAATGTGCTTTGTTGTGAGAATGTAGTTGATATCTTTTAGTTATACCTATAACGAATTCATGATTCTATGTGAGCCTTGCAACCTTCCCTTTCATCTTTGCGGCATTTTACTTTTTTAGTTCGAGTCTCTTTATGGTATTCTATTTCATTCTTTACAAACAAAGTGATACTTTGTAACTATTTGACATTTCTTGCTTTATAATTCAAATTCTTTCAAATTTGAAACCTTTTCTAAATGGAAATGAATTATAAAAATCATAAGTTATTTGTCAGTTCTAAATATCATACTCATAAATAGTGCTTCAAATTAATTTAAGTTCTTTTCAAATTTTGATTGAATTTGGGATTGTTGTTCGTCCACCTCTCCTATTATATGCATTTGGTCACCAATTGATGATTAAAGCCATATACTTTATTAAAGGTGAAGCCAAATATAGAGTTAGTAAAATATTGAACTAGAGATGAAGACCAAAGATAGATAAACAATCACAAGTGATGGTATTATCTCCATTAAAATCATAACAAATTGAGTGAAGTATTCACTCATACACTTTGTATGCAATTGTGACAAGAATGAGATCATGAAAGCAACTTACATATTGAATCAATAAAAAAAATCTTATCTCTTCCATATAGTAACTTGGTTTAATATATTTAAACAATATTTTTCAATACTAAGGGGTGATTAGAACCACAAAACAATCCTAGTTATCTTCCTTTCTCATGACCAATTTGATTTCACAATTCCTAATGTACATAAAAGCAAGAGAACAAAAAATGAGTAAAAGATGAATCATTGTTTCCAAAAGATGGAACAATGTTTAGTAAACATTGTTTCCAAAGAAAATCAAACAGAATGCACCAACATGTGGTGGATTATATGTAAGAGACAAGTGATACATGTTTGATTCCCCTTAAATAAGGTTTTGGGTTTGAGTTTGTAAATAAAAAAATATCCGTTGAGAGAGTTAACTCCACATACCTATAATATTTCTGACTCGAATAGAATTGTCTCCCATATGATAATACATGTGGGAAACAAAAAAAAATATATGTAGACAACAACCTTGGGTTGGGAGATGCGAGATGGTGGCAATTTAGACGTTAACATCAGGTTGGACCGATGCTGGTTATAAAGGTAAAATCATTTTTATTGTGTCTTGTTTTTCTTTATTATCTAGTTTTGTGTTTTTGTTTTCTATTTTTATTTTTTAGTTAAGTGTCATTTTTTATTTGGTAAAGCAAATACTCTTCTCTGGAGGTATTTTCTGTAAGTCTAATTTAATTAAAATATGATTTTACTTATTTAAAAATATATTTTCAGGTTTTTAAATAGAATAAATAACCTAATCTTATATAGATATCTAATACTAAAAATTGACTAATATTTTTATATAATAAGTTTAGTTATGTCATTCTAATTCTTTTTTGTATAATCAATGATTTTTTCTTATCTTATGATTAAGAAATTCCATTTCAATGTGTAATTACCATCTTAATAATAGTTATTTACATGAATCAAATCATTCATATTTTAGTCCACATCAAATTTATTGAAGCCTATAGTACTTGTTGGTCCTCTAATATCTATATATCAAAAGTCCAATACTATAAGGGGCATATGGCAAATATAAAAGTTAGAGTTTGATTCTAGGTTTGAATGGAAACCACATTTTCTTTTCCAAATTTTATATCACTTCATATTATATATAAATCATTTATTATTGGTCAGAAAAACAAAATAAGAATTAAATATATATTAATTTTATATTTTTTCTGAACAAAAAGAAATAAAGGATAGGATAAAAATGGTGGGACAAAAAATACCATCAAAATTGAGTGTGGGGTAGACTTATTATGAACACAAATCATCCATGTTAAATTATCTCTATTTTTCTTAACTTAAAAAATAATTTAATATTTATTTAATATACATAGGGAAAATGACATAAATGATAAATCCCATTACATGTTTTATCTTCTATTCTATCTATCGCTGAAGGGATTGGCGAAACCTCTACCTTTTTGGCATTCCAGGTATGTACCTCTTCCACTTTCCTTACTTTCTTTCCAATTTTCTTTTTTATATTTTCTTTCATTTACTCCTTTTCATATTTCATTGCTTTCGATTATTCAAGATGGGTGTTTCGATTACACTCAATTAATGTGTGCTTGTAATGTCTCCGTATGTCCTGAACCAATCAGATATTGACGTATAAATAAAAACAAAACATTTAAAAACAAAAAATAACATTTTTATATTACTTGTTAAAATCTGATTCCCAGGACATAGAATGAGACACCCGAGGACATATGATTTCTGTCGGAATCAGAGTTGGGGATTATCCCAAAGCTATGAATAACACAACAACTAGAGTAGATACTAGAGAGGAAGACTTGTGTAATTTGCAGGCTTGTTACATTTCTGTCATGCTTGATTCTACCATCCAGAGGCGGATCCACTAGACACCTTAGGGAGAGGACTCATGCATTGAAACACAATTCATGATTCTTTTGTGAACTCGTTCACTTTAAGGAACGAACTGGGTTTTTAGCTACAGTTTATGTAAAAGAATAATAATTGGTAATGTTCACTCAAATGAGTTAAGAGTTACAACAAATAAGAAATTTGTTTATCCTTAGGTATTTTTCCTATGGTGTCGATTCAAAACTACAAGAAGTGACACTAGAAACGACCATGCAAAGAGCTATAGAAACCCTACTGAATATAGTCTTAGCGTACTAGTATTTGACAGGATAATATAACGCGTATTACGTACTCACACCCGTACCAAAGAGTATTACGTATCAGGTGATTATGCTCATATGTATAAATATCTAATATTTCCTTAGAGAAATGCTACCTACATATAGCTAATTGTACAAGACATATGCAAGAAAGGGGTGGTGCACCCTTCCTTGCCCCCCATCGGATCCGTCCCCGTTGTCATTCTTGTTTCTCCGTGACGAAAAAAACCATAGCATGAGGTGCTGTTATTGAACTATTTTTCCCTATACTATTTAAGGTTTGCTGATCCAATTCCCATGATCACTGACTTTGTCATGCTATCAATTCCAAGTACATTTCTTTGTATAACGGCATGCGAGTTTAAATGGATCATATTCTTACTTTTCGATTTTTTGTCATTCTTTCATTTATGCTCTCAAAACTGTAGTCCCTTTCATGTTTGGATATGATGTTAGTTACAATTATAAGTCTGTATTGTAGCAGCAGAGTTATTTACCCACCATATTTTACATCATCATGTAATGATGATTGGAACCAAAGAGCAAGTTCAGAAGGTTTTAGATTATGGTTTTGCTAACACTTGTGTCATTGTTGTTGCTCTTGGTATCTTTTATAAAGACCACAACAATGCACTTGCTACCTCATATTTATTTCCACTTAGCTTAGTCTTACACTAAGAATATGGTTAAATTTCAACAACTTAGATTTTGGTGAAGCTATTTTCAGTTTAAGAGCTATTAAGAATTATATACTTATTATTGATTCTATACACAGAGACTCTTATATGTTGTGCATTTGTAGAGCTAATTAAGTTACTTTGCCATGGGAAACAAAGTGGGGAAGGAAGAAAAGGAAGATGAAATATTACTGAAGATTGTACCTCCTTTGGACCAGACATATGTTAAGTGGCTAGCCAGAGATCTTGAAAGAGTTCACGGCTTTACTCCGAAACGCGCTCTTGCAGTGAAGCCACCAGATCATTACATAGAATACATGAAGTTGAATGGATTGTTGGATGTGGATTTGGATGATCCTAAACTTGCTCATTTATTCAAGTAAACTATTTCTGTATGCCATGTAGACATTTAAGCATGAGTTGTTGCTGCATTATGAATATATTAAATTGTTCTCTCTGTCTATAGAGATGTTATAAATATTGTATTTGTTGCTCTTGGCTATGAAGTTTCTGTAGAATGGTTGTTTTGAAATCCTCAAACCTCATCACTAGTGGATACAAAAATGTTGAATAGGTTATTCCATAAATATTTTGTTCTAAGTTGATTTTATATGATAGAGTATTATGACGTCGTTCAATCCATGCAGCTGATCCCACTTAGTGGGATTAAGGCTTAATCGTTGTTGTTCTATGCTTTTAATCTGATATGTGTAGAGTGAAGATCCACTTTAGTCTTTTTATGACAATTTAGTAGTTTTCAATGAATTGTTCTTTTGTTGTGAAGTACAGTCTGGTCTGGCTGTACTTTAGTGGAGAGTCTCCCTGAATGTTGCCTGAGTTCCTTCTGAGTGTGCCTGAAAAGATACTTGAAAAAGTTATCTGACGCTCAGGTCTGAATTTGAGAGGTATAAGAATAGAGATGTACCTTAGAAGGTACCTGAGAATGAGAATATAAGGTTTTCTGACGCACATGAAGTGACACATTATGGGACAATATATGTGCTCCCAAAAGTGTGTGCATTGTTTTCATTTCGTATTTCAGAAAATATTACCTTCATTTCTTGAATTATAAGCACTTATTATATTTTTGAAGTATTCTCTTTAGTAATCAACAAAAATGTGAAAATCAATTAAATAATATCTTTCGTTTAAAACATCTTATATTTTCATATTAGGATTTTGGGATGAAAGTTATTATTGTTATTTATTAAAATTGCTGCAATCTGAATTAAATAATAGAACATATAATTGGTAGAGTGATTTTTTTTAAAAATGAAAACAACAACCATGTTTTGAGGAAATAAAAATGGAAATTGATTTTTCTAAAAATAATCACAAGAAAATAGACAATATGTGTTGAAATCAAAAGGTGGTAAATATTAATGTAATTATGTTGACAACATATTTTGAAATGTAATGTGAAATAAAATCATATTTTAATTTTAAAAGTAATTATATAATTATTATAGTGAATATAAAGCCAAGTTTTAGGGGAAGTAAAAGTAAACCAATCACCATAGACAATGTTGGTCAAAACTGAGACTTGAGAAAACGAAGTTTATGAAAATATTGTGATGGCATGATTGCGTGTCACTTACGTGTATCCTCTTTCACGCGTTCCAATTGGCTACTTCATCTTTATCACTTCTACCCTCAATTTCTTATGAATTTTATTTCATCAAATAAAATAAAAATTGAGAAAAAAAATGTATCTACTAACAGTATATAATTAATGTGACTATAAAAGTTTGATTTTTAATGTGTATCTATGAGTTTAACATTCACTTCTTAACTCTCTCTCTCTATATATATTCTTCTCACTCTGATTTCAGAATCCAATACTTAGATATGGCTTCAATCAACATTGGTATAGCTATAGTTCTGATGGGTGTCAGCGGTGCCGGCAAAACGTAAGTCTTCTAATTTCTAAACAACTTTATTTGCTTATTATTTTCAACTAATTAATTCTGTCGGAATAATCACTCTTATCTGAGATTGTTTCCTGGATTTGAACCGATGATAGTCAACTTTAATCATTCCGGACTTAAACAATTTTTGTTGTTCTACCAAGAAATACCCTCACCTTTTTTGCCTAAGGAAGTCTGCTCCTGCCAACAAGTGTTGCCATGAGGATTCGGACTTTTAACCTTTTGGTCAGCGGAGATATAACGATGTCTTATACCATTTTCAATAGTAGTAATATGAATGAATTGGTTTAAGTGTTTTTAATCCTAAATTGTTTTGTTTTAAGTCCATGAAAAAACAATGTTGTTCTTGTTACGCATGGATCACAATATCCTTTGTCCTTTTTGGTCTTCCCAGAACAACATCATGTGTGGTTTCCCCATCCCTTTTCAAGGATATTTGCACTAACAAAAGTGTTAAAAAGAAATGCACTTTTCATGATATGTTGAACATTTTATATTTCCAATCAAATTTTAAAGCTGTTGAATGACACTATAATATAATACTGTATGTTTAGAATTATACTTTACAAAACTAATCTATTCATTATTCATTCAACAGCACAATTGGTAAGATGCTGGAAAAAGAGATGAACTATGAGTATCTTGATGCTGATGATTTTCATTCTCAATCAAACAAAGGTAATGTATATGAATGAGCATTACACAATTGCACAACCTCAATGTAAAGGCTCATTGATTTTGATTTCTTTCCATTATAACAGAAAAGATGCAAATCGGAATCCCCCTTACAGATGAAGACCGGGAACCATGGCTTAATTCGCTGCGCAACGCGGTAAGAGAACGCATAATTAACAAGACAGGTGTAATTCTTGGTTGCTCTGCTTTGAAGAAGAAATATAGAGAAATACTTAGATCAGCAAACCCTGATTATGAATGGGGGAGTTATGCAAGTGCTGTTAATTTTGTTCTGTTGGATGCTCCTGCCGAAGTGCTTAGTATTCGACTAAATAAAAGAGCTGCAGAAGGAAAACATTATATGCCTGCATCTCTTTTGCAATCTCAATTAGACTTGCTTGAGATTGATGAATCTGAAGGAATTTTTAGAGTTGATGCCACTTTAAGTCCTCAATCCATTGTCAACACCATTCAAAAAATGCACCAGTTTCAGGGCTCTTTACAGTCATAAAATGTGATTACTGTTTTACAAATAGGTTTCAAGGTTCAACAGTCATTTTTTTTGTCTTGGCACAATTTTGAGGCAATGGTATTTCTCACCATTTACTGTAATTTCAAGTGCTCCATCTTGGGTTTTCTGGATTTGAAGTGCCCCATTAAAACAATTTTCTCTAAATATTCTGTTTCTGGTAACCAAGAAGCAACTATTTCAGTCATACTAGGTAACATCTGACAAGTTAGGACATATTTCCGAACATGGGCGTTACTATTAATGATTGGTCAGACTTCGGTAACATCTGACATTAAAATGAAGCGATAACATGTGTTATTTTTCAGACCATTATGGTTGGTCAAGAATCAAGATGTTACATCAGACTTAGGAAATATCTGACAGTAACATATATTAGACATTTAAAATGGTTGCCAAAGTTGGTAACACTAACACCAAAGCAACCTATTATTTGGCAAAACTGAATGAACATTTAATATTATGATGACCTGCTAGCTAAGATCCCACAGAAAGAAATCATTATACTACCTGTACTTGATTTCATTCATCCTCCACTCTCCAATCAAACCTGATCGAGGTTTCGTTACTGGTAGTAAACTTCCTAACTATATAATATACTCAATACTTATAGTTATAATCCATTGAACTCATGCGAGACCGAATATTGCAATGTTCATACATCGAAGCCCCGTACTCCACAGGCTTGATTACAACAGACTTCTGTTTTGCATCCTGTTCCTGCACTGCCCCGAATATTATCTCATTGTTTGTCTCATGGCTCTGCTCATAATAAGTGTGAGGGATGGAAGAACGATACTCATGGCGATGATTATATTTCTGTTGCTGTTGTTTCTGCTGAAGATCTCCATCCCATCCACTATAGAATGCTTTACTTTGTCGCAATTGCTGCATTTTTTCTGCATCCTTGGACATAAACGCATATGTTTTTCGAGGAGTGGGGGTTCTTTCATCAATAGAAGGAGGCTCATCTTCATCGGGAATCACAAAACTATCCTGCACAGGCCAAGCATTTACTTGCTGCTTTTGAGGTTGCTGGAGCAGTGGTTCTCTTTCATACAGGTAGTTCTGTGGTGTTTTCCTGAAACCAGGAAGTAATCCTCCCATTATCTCCACCATTGATTCACCGAAATTGGCAATAAACTTCCCGGAGGATCTGAAGAAATCTTCCAGTTTATCAGGCTCAGATTCTGATTGAATCAAGGTAGGTCTGACAGATTGCAAGGGCTTTTGATGAAGACTTGGAGAAAAATTAGACATTACTGGAACCTCAGTCTGAGCCTACAAAAAGCATGAGATGGATCATTGACTGAAATTTTCTTACATATCCAGATATATATATATATATATATATGAATCTTTTATTGTGCAGTTTCAGAGAAAAATGGCAGACCTTAAATTTTACATGCTTTTATTTTATCTACAGTAACATAATGCTATGTTGCCATCACTGTAAAGGCAACACACTTAAAGTGATAATTTGAAAACTATAGCATAACATGAAATGACTGTTTTCTGTTATGCAACTCTCATGCAAGTTGCAAATTCATTTGACTGCAAGACTGAAAACATTGCTTCTCAAAACAATTCCGGACATCTAGTTCATCTCGATTTATTAAAAGCATTCCATCAATGGAAGATTATATTCATTTAAGTCTATATCAGTCTCATTTAGTATTATGTATCAGATGAAACAAGACAATGTGAAGCGCTCACATCCTGGATTGTCACAAGTGTACCGAGTCTACGTTGCAGTAATGCCAGCATATAACCAAAGAATCCGGCCAACACAAGCATTGCGATTCCTGCAACATTGAAGTCAACCATTCAAAGTTTGATATTAACACTTAACAGAACTTCTACAGAGAAACTCGGAAAATTTAGTTTACCAAGTGGGAATCCACTGCCATATTGATAGGCACAGTCATCAAAGCGGAGATGTATCTCCCGGATAGCTTGGCTTCCTCTGTCTATGACGAGGAGGGAACAACTACTTCCGACATAAACCACGTCGAAGTCATCAGAGAATCTAGCTTCTTCACTTGGCCCATCAACATGGCCCCTTCCGCGGCTCGATTTTCCTCCAGCAATTGTTGTGACCCCTGAAAACAGAAATCCTAATTCAGTAAACAAGTTTCCACCTATGACTCTAAGACTCATGAGTTATTTAGAACTTCTAGCAAAGGAAAATTGATTTAAGTGGACAAAAGATTATTCTACCTGAATCACTAATTTTTCTAATTGCCATATTTGCAGTATCTGCCACATAAATATTTCCTCGGTCATCAACAGTTATCCCCTTCGGGTGGTTCATCCTAGCCTCCCTGACTTTCCCATCAACATGTCCGGAATATCCTCCGGAAGATCCTGCAACCAGCTTTGGTCTGCTATCTGTATAATTGCAATCAGCATGATCTTTCTCAAGTGAATAAAATATACACATCCAAGGAGTTGATTTGTCACAGACAAATTATTTTGAAAAGAGAAGTTCCCCAGAGACAAATTAAAATGCATCACAATCATGATATCATTTCACACACTAAACTACTAAATAGTTAGAGCCAATCATTTCTTTTAATTCTTTTAAAGTCTATGATGAAAACAGATGACAAAAGTATCATCAGAAACAATATGATGTTTGCGACTTGTTAAGTTGTTTCAAACAAATGGAATGAAGAATGTAGGAACTAACCATAAGATTTGTATGGTAACTGTAGTCTTCCCTCTCAAACGCAATACACTTCGATTTCCTAAAAAAAAGCATTGTAACCTGATATAGGCCATATGACAGGTCTAAAAGGATTGCAATCAAGGTTTTAAATCTGGGTTCACAATCACAATTGAGAACACAACCTTATGGTTTTACTAGTCTCCACGACAGCATCCGGACCACAATTGCGGCCTCATCAGCCATGTAACCGCAATCATGACCACAACCACAACTTGAAACCATTATTGCAGTAAAATTTTTGCAATAAATACACAGGAAAATGCTTCAGTGACATAGGGAAAACCGAAAGCATACTTCTTTACACTGAGAGAAACGCATGATCCTACTGTCTATAAAGCAAAAAGGTGTGCAGCTCAAAATTTGCAAATTCATTGCAAGTTAAATTCTATGTGAGCTCTAATTTCCAAAAAAGTTACTTATGCTATTTTTAATATAATGGCTAGCATAGACCAAATTGACTAAAAAACAACATAAAAAGAATGATTTTTCACCCATCACTCAGAAATTCAGAATCATAAGCTACCAATCAAATTGGCACCCTTACACGAAGAAAGTGACGATGAAATCCGGTAAACATTGCTATTAGCCGAATCGAGAATGAGAAGCTCCCCATTGGGCAACACCTCAACAGCATAAGGCTCAACTCCAAGCTTGCTTCCATCAAACACAGTCTCCACATTGTATCCACTCTCAAACTTCATCATCGACCGTCTCGAAAATGCTGCAAAATAAATAAATAAATAAAAAATGCAGCTCAACATAAAAATAAAGCATACAACATCATTGATCAATATCATAGATATTCGACAAAGTTTTACATTGGCTATCCACTGCCTAACATAACTTTCAATTTTTATCCGGGCTCAGGACCAACTACGTATAACATCAAGCACACGAAAGTTCGTAAAAATAAAATAAAAATGTGGGTCAACATTGCAATAGATCTAAACCTGTTTTGGTGGCAGCTTTGAGTGACCACACCCATTTTACGAAAGCAGGAACAGAATTGGAGAGAAACCCATTAACAACTCCTGAAAATATGAAGCAGAGAGCACAAAATTAAGCTAAAGAACTGAACTTGAAAAAAAAAGAAGCAAAAAAATATGCATGGGACTTACTTGCAGGTGAAGTAGTAGATGGTGCAGCAGAAACTGAGAGGTTGAAAAATAGGAAGAGAAGAGTGAGAGATAGCAGCAAAAGGTGGTTACCCATTTTGGTAATGTGAGTGTGAAAATGGTTAGTGAAGTGGGAAATGGAAGGTTTCAACAATGGTGATGAAACCCTAATTCATGAAGTGAAAAAGGCATGAAAGTGAAGAAAGTGAAGAAAGTGGAAAAGAAACTGTGCTTTTCTTTTCCTTTCTTTTTTGTAATGAAATGTGGTTTCAGTTCATAGCAGAAAAAAAAAGTTTGTTTGTTTTCAAGTGTTAGAGAGTGAGTGAAAAGGAGAGAGAAAAAATAATAATGAATTTCATTAATACATTCGAAATAAATGGATTCTGGTTTTCAATATTCACATTCCTACCAATAAGACGCTGATCTAATGATATAAATCTGCTAGATATTTAAATTGATTAAAATATTATGAATTTAATTTTTGGACGACACTTATTAAAAATTACAACCACAAAGACACATATTTGCACACTAGCATTATACATTAGGTCAAAGACTACTTGAAACATATAAGTGTTTCACAAAATTAGCTTATAAGCTATGAATTGGTTGATGTAAAATATAGTTATAAGTCACATTCAATTGATTTTACTCTTTCTAAGTTTTATTTATGAGTTGAGATATACATATTTTTTCATAGCTATCAATTATAGCAATATTTAATTTTTTAAATGTACTTACTAATTCAAACCATTGGATTTTCCTAGAAGTAAAGGCTAAGATGAGAAGTAAGTTTAAAAAACTTACTTTTGAAGTAAGTAGACCCCATAGGTAAAAAAAACAAAATTTTTTTATATCTTAAATATGAGCAATTTTAACTTTATTAAGAGTTTCAAATATCACTTTTAATTGAAACAAATTTTCATATAGTATAATAATACGTTGGTCTAGTGATATAAAACATCATTGAATCCCCAAAAAGACAAATTTTTTAAGGGTTTGATTACTAAGAGCAATATTTATTGACAAAGGTAGTCACACATCCTAAAAAAATAGTTCTTTGTCATAGTATGGAAGAATACATTTAAAAGTACCACAAAATATTCTACATGTTGAATTATTATTTCTATTTGTATATTTTTATTAAATCAAAACAATTAATTGTGGTTTAAATAATTTTCTTAGTACATGTGAAATTAATTTAAATTATTTATAAAATAGATTAAATGAAGTATTAAATATGAACTTATGACTGGTCATATGCATTTATAAGTTTCTACTCAAGTTCCTAAATTTCAACATTTGAGAATAGTGTACTTTACATTCACTACGGTCAACAACTTTGTTGTAAATGATGTATATATTAAATTTAAATCATAAACTTTATTGTTTAGAACTTAGAAGTAGCAAATAAGGTCAATCCTCAATAAATTTTGCTACCTTGTAAAAGTAAAAGTTAAAAATTATACTTTTTGAAACCTTAACTAGGAAGAAGATTTGACTCTTCACGTGTTAACATAAAAATCACACATTTATAGATAATATATGAATGGTTTATAAGGTAAACAATTTAACTTTGAAAGCTTCAACTAGAAAAACGGAAACAAGAGGTTACTGGTTGGGAAATATTGTCTTTCATGATTTTCATGTCATAAACTTACTAGTTACTTGTTACC
Source organism: Lupinus angustifolius (assembly GCF_001865875.1). Lineage (NCBI taxonomy): Eukaryota > Viridiplantae > Streptophyta > Magnoliopsida > Fabales > Fabaceae > Lupinus > Lupinus angustifolius. The sequence goes on along the minus strand of NC_032025.1, from coordinate 17,814,138 downwards.
ACAACTTATTTCTTTTCAGAATATAAATTTGTTTATTTAGTATATTTTTGTTGGGCGATAGAAAGAAAAGTTTATTTAGCCGTATGAACTAAATAAAGGAAGGGAGTAAAATATTTCATTATATCAGAAGATAATTTATCCCATTTAACAACTAAAAATTATGACATATATCATATTTAATTTTTTTATGTAAAAGTATTTTTAAAAATTATAAAAATATGGTATATGTTATAATTTTAGTTGCTGAAGTTATATGAGAATTTACTTTATTTTGATAAAAGAAATGGGGTAGTGTTGTTACTTATCATGAATATATTAAAATTTCATTTATTATGGATTAATTTCTCTTTAAGAATAAAATTTATTTCGTTTTGTATGGACCAATAAATACAAAAGTATAGATTTACTTTTGTATGGACCAATAAAATTTACCTTGGCACCACATATATTATCAATTTGAAATTTGCTCTTATCGGCAGAAAAGTATAAATTTGTTAGAACCATAAGTATAATGTCTTTATATCAAAATTATTATAAGAAATTAGAATGCAACCTTTTTAAATGGGAATGTAAAGTTTTGTATATAGATAGTAAATTGTTCATGATTTATATGTATTATTTTTATTTAATTTATACAATATTATGTTAAACTCAATATTTGACTGTGAAATATAAAGAAGATAATAAAAAACTGAAAATATTGTGTAGGATGTGCGGATATACTAGGCATAAGCATGTTTGTCATGATAGTTAAAACTGAAAATATTGTGTAGGATGTGAGGATATACTAGGCATGAAGCGTGTTTGTCATGATAGTTAAAACTGTAGAAGTGTGTTATCTTATCCGCAACGAAATACATTGCCATGACTAAAGAAAGTAAAGAAATGTTTTGGTTGAAGATGTTTTTTCAACTCTTGGGAATAAAACAGGAAAGATCTATAATACATTGCGACAATAAGAATGTTTTGGTTTTGAGCAAAAATGTGATGTACTACGTGGATATTGATTAAATATAATTGGTTTTGTCAAGTAGTTAACAACAACAATTCAAACTTAACAAATTTATACAATGAAAAATCACTTCTATGCCAAGCAATGCCATTGCCATTGGGCTACAACACTTCCTTAGCATAAAATTGAATTGTTATTGTATATGCCCATTATGTGAATAAGTGTAGATTCCTAAATGTGTTTCTCTTCATCAAATGATGTGAATATCTCTATAAATAAGAGACACTTGAAGGCATAAAAAATGATCCGACTTTTCTCATCTAAGAAATCATCCTCCATTTTCCCTAATGCATGAGAGAAGTGTAGGAAACACACATTTGTAAACTACTATCGAAAGATACGTTTGGGGTATTGATGCAAAACACATTAAGGTTTTCCAAGGTATCCTGAAGGGGATTCGCTGTTAATCTCATTTGCATCCAATATACTTAAATTGGTGGGAGCGAATCGAGCCTAAAAGTTAGTGTGACAACACATGCTTTAGAGGTTTTTACATACATATTCTCAACTATTTTTTTGTTCAAGTGATGCAACATCTTTCCATCAAAGAAGTTTTCTCACAATTTTTCCCCTATGCTTGAAGGGGGAGAATTGTGAAGTCCAATCAAGTGCCATAGTTAAAGTGAGAAGCCATAAAAAATGGCATTTAAAGCAACACCTTAACTTTGGTTGCTTGAAATAAAATTGGATTAGCCTAAGCAAGCCATCATAGGCTGGCACTGCAATAATTTCGGTGGCTGAAATTTTGCATACATTTACACAGCTTGAAATCTATATATATAGAGCTTAATATTTCATTCACTTGAATATGCAAAGCAGAAGCAAGAAGAGACATAAAGTCTTTGCAAGAGCTTCCGGTAGTGAATATAAAAATAATGAGTATAAGTAAATACTAAAAAGTGTAGAATGTATGAAAAAGTACAATGTGCGATGTGTCTATTATGGGAACATTAGCTAAAGAGCAATGACCTCGAGTTACTTCTCCATGGCCCATGGGCTGTGCTCTCATTAGAACCGGACGGACTAGACATTCTCATCGTTAGTCAAAGGAGTAGCCCGACACATGAGGTTCTCAACTAGTGGATTATGAGTAAGATAGTTGTATACAATGTTAACTACGGATGCCAAGAAGTTTTTTCCAATCTCACGCCATTACTAATCCTTTCTAATTAAATGTTATTGATTGGTAAATTCATAAGTCATTTGAGAATATGTTTATATAAGTTCTAATAAAGATTTTAAATTTGGGTATGTGACCGAAATAAATATAGATATGTCAAAGTTTTAGAAATCATGACTATCGACCATAAATGTCTATAAAAATCAATACAACTATCATAACCACTATTTAAAACCTTGGTTCCAACTTTTGTACAAGAGAAATTTCACTAGTTGCATCATTAACCATCCATTTAATTCGCTGGTCTAGTGGTGCCACTCTATAGTTTGTTTTTAGGGAATGTGATTATTGCAGTTACTGTGATTGTAGTCATTGCAGTCGTTGTGGTATAAAATATTTTGTGTTAAAAAACATTTGAATTCGATGCAGTCCGATACGTCTTGATGCGGCTTAAATGCAGTTTGATGTGGTTAGGCTGCGCCGCATCATTATGATTCAGTGTTACCACAATTACAGTTTGATGTGATTGTAACGAAAACCATAATATTGTGTCCACATCACGTGATGCGGTCCGTAATTTGAGTCATTGATGATAACACTTCATATAGCAGGCTGCTAATATTACATTGTATTCTGTTTTTAATTTTTCTACCAACCTGAAATTACCATGCTGGAACAGAACTTGGTAATATACTATGTTGTTCATGAACTAAAGCTTCACATGTTGTTTCCTTATCATATTTTGACACTATTACAATATCCAAAATTCAGGAGAATTGAGTCCATTTACAAGTTAAACCCTTCTTTAGTCCATAAATGGAAGTCTAAAAATACAACAATATCTCTTATGCTAGTGCATTTTAAAGATGAAATCATAGTTATATCTGTATAGAATCTAAACAAATAAGGAACTGCAAGATTTTACACACACTTGTTGATAAATCTTGCTTTGTAGACTTTATATCCTTCATCCATATTCATATGAAACTGCATGGCTCACTTGCAAATCCCACTTTAGAGTCTTTGGTATCATATATAACCCTTTGGTTCCTTTGCTGATAATTTCCAACAATACCAATATCAGATTCATCATTAAGACTTGCAAGTGCTAAACAAACTTGTGAAGCATCATCTTTTACTATATAGAGTATACCAGCTACATCAACATTCATCTCAGCATTGTCCTCAAAATGCAACCTTATAGTTGGTATACTCACTTCCTCATTTCCAGTGAGATTAAAACATGTATCCAAAAGTGAAAACCCTGGTGCTGAAGGGTAACCAGAAAACTGTTTCAAGAACTCTTCCTTCAAAGCCTTATACACTGATGGAACCAATCTTGTGATAACTGTACCTGAATCAATTAACATGCCCCCATTGCCAAAACTTGTAGATTTTAGAGCCACACCACCAACATCTATACCAGTGAGATTGAGTATGTAAAAGTTTGAAAGCTGAGGGTTAAGAACCATGTTGGTGTAAGCAATAGGAGTAACATTCTTGAAAACAGAAGAAGATTCATTATTTCCCATAACTAATGAGCCAGAACCTCCACTTTCTATTGTTGGTAAACAATATGAGAAAACTCCTCCAAAAGTAGCATTAGTTTGAGATATCATTGATAAGTAGCTTCTTCCTAAGCCCATAAGACCAGAAACTCCACCAAATAAACCTTTATTGTTCCTACCACAACCAAACACAAAACTACTCACTGAAATACCTCCAAAAACAAGATGCTCAAGACCAAGTTCACCATTAGTATATGACCCATCTCCATAGTTTACCACATAGTTACAACTTGATGAGTTACTTGCATCACAAGTTCCTCTATTTCCTGTAGCAGATTGAAGAGATTGGCATGTTGAAGAATTGCATAGAATTGGTTTATAGGAAGAGGAGGTAGAAGGGTTGAATATAGGTCCTTGTTGATTATAACATGACATGCATGGCTCACATTGGATCCATGTTAAGTCACTTCCAGTGTCAACTATCACAGTCATATTCTGGCTACCTAATCCTATGCTCACAATGTAGTTTAGAGTTTGCAAGTTTATGCCAGAAGTTAATGGAATTTGAGTTTCTGAAGCTTCTACAATATGGCTTGAGATTGTTCTTCTAATTCTGTTTTGCATGGAATGAACATTGATATCATCTAATATTAACTGTTTCTGAAGCCTTTTGTTCCAATCAATTTTCTTCTGTGAGCAATGATCTCTCTCCTTCATTTCTAGTATCACAGTACCTTTCTCCTGTCCTGAGAATTCATTTTAAAAGGGTTTTATTTCTGAATTGATAAAAAGATTCTAAATTTTAATTTGAAGAACACGATAAGCATGATCCGACCCGTCTCATGGTCACACATTTGTTATATTTGTATGTGCATATTCAATTGTTTATAAAGTATTTGACCCAAAGTATCAATGATTATCTAATTTTTGATCATATATACATATATGTAAATGATTAATAAAATATCGGCATATATAATTTCATATGTCAAATTACATATCCATAATAATGAGTACTATTGAGAACACTTTATGTAAAAAAGGATATACATTTTATTTAATCGGGTCTAGAGTTGAGTTCAGGTTCAAAAGCTGACCCAATCGATATTTGAGGACATGTTAACCTTGAATCTTTAGCCGAGTTTGGGTTCAAAAAAATGACCTAACTCGGCTCACCCCAACCCAAGCTCACCCCTAAAAATATTAATAAAAAACATAAGTCCTTCTAAAGAAATACCTAGGCTAGTTTGAGTAAATAGCTTAATTAAGCACTTATTTGGTAAGTATTATTTCATAAGGATATTGAAATAAGCTATACATACTTACAAAAATATCATAAGCTATTTTCTTCTACTTAAGCACTTGATAATATAAGCTTAAATAGACTCTATAAGCTCTTCAAAAACCAAGACATGTCTTAATCTCTCCTTCAAGACTTTGACAAAGATAGAGAGAGACCAATGATGTGTTTTCCTCTTTTAAGGGGAAAGCAAATTCAGTCTTAGATCCTAACAGTAAAAAAGGAAAGTGTTTTTGACAAAATATTATTAGAAGATCGAAAAGTGAATAATAATAATGATATAACACAAAGCTAGTGTATGAAGTTAAACATGCATTTTTCTGATGCTAAACTCACTTGATTCTGGGAGGAAGCAACTTCTAGTACCAAGTTGTTGTTTCCTCTGCAACATTTGAACATTGAATAGCTTCTTCTCATGAAAAGAATGAACACCATTTGCAATGATGAAGATGTGAAGAAAAAGAAGGAAGAAAAAGAATGGTGATGTAGCTTTTGGCTTCACCATTGTTGTAAAACAAAGAGTGAAAGAGAGAAGGAAGATTAAAGGGTTAAAGGGGTTAGTTAGTGGTAATGGAAGAGATTCTTGAGAGATGGATTTTGGCATGAGAACAAAAGAGGAAGGGTTGGCCTTTGGACAATTAGACCCCACTTGTGCATGACAAAAATTATTGGGGTTTCACGTGCACATATTCACAAAACAAAACAAAAGAAAAAGTGCTAGGTGTTTGTGTTTGTTGTTGTAGGAATTTTAGATTTTCAATGATTTTATTGGTCTCTTAAGCTTTATCATCATTTAAATTTTGGGCCTAGGATGGTTAGAAACATCAATTTTGGAACTTGTTAAAATGGTAATGCAACTACTATTGTAATACAATCATTCTCAATTTGTCAAGCAACAACCTCATATTCTTGTTTAAATTCTGGAAATATTGTCTTAGCTTCTAAAGGTTAGACCTTATTAAGTGAAAACCTTATACACTATGTAACATCACAATCTTAACATGCGATCCTTGGATCCATGAGTGTGCCACATATTAAGCTTAAATAAGAGGGAACCTCTACGACTCGAACCCATGACCTTAGGGATAATGCGTGTGAAATTATGCTACATTTTTATTGTATTTAACTTGTATTTTAGGACTAATTAGGATTTTAGGATTGTTTTTAGCTTTTATTTCTCTTTGTTCGGGTTAAGCGGATGTTTTTGGCTATGTTAAGCAGTTTGAATGGATTGAAGTAAAAAAGAGTAGAGATTAAGTGCAAGAAGAGAAAATTCAGTGTTAAGGTTATGCGAAGACTAATTGAATGACCAAAAGAAGTCGTCTTGGAACCTAGATCGAAGAGAAGCAACTTGAAGTAAAGACGCTACATACACCCACAGTCGTGGATGTTATATTCTATTCCTATTTTTAGATTTGTTTTGTTGGGCTTAGCCCAATATTTTGTAATGAGGGTAAATGAGGGTTCTCCCTCAATGATTGAACACACTTTACATTATAACTCTCTAATTTAAAATTTGGTATTCTCTTCTCCATCATAAGTGGACAATTCCCTTTGTTTCTAGGATTGAGGTTATGCCCTTTTACATTCAATAAACACTTGTTATTATTTCCATTTCATTGAGTGTTGTGATCTGAATCATTAAACTGAGTTTTATTCGTGTGAGTTGTCTAGCCAATAAATTACAACTCTTATATATATATATTGGGGAAGGACTGAGAGGTGAACCCAACTACCTGACCATTCATTTATTCAAACTAGAATCCTATTTCACGAGAGTAGTATTAGGATTCTGGGGGTTTCTGGAATTCACTTTGGGTTGCTACGAAGAGATTGAATAGAAAAATCCAAGTAAATGATTTGATTGATAACCGTACCGCGAAAGTAGGTGCGACTTCAATTGAGTACATGTGTCAGAGCTCGAGAGAGGATGACACATACCATAGAACAATTCATCCTCACAACTTAAAGTTCATGAGAAGGAGCAAAATAAGGATTTGCGAGTGTAAAGGCACTACTAACCCTTATCCTGAGAATTCTTCCTAAATTAGATTTCAATCATTTTTAATATTTTCATAATTATTCTTGTCAACTGTTCAATAGTTCTAAATTCACTTTTAATTCCTATTTGAGTTAAGTATAAATTACTCGTTATAATTGGAATTTTCCAGTCCTCGTGGGATCAATATTTTATTACTTGATGACATAATTGTATACTTGCCATTTGTTACATTAAAAATACGCCTTTTTAATATAACACCCAAGCCTTGACATGCGACCACTCTGTGCCATGAATTTAATGAGAGTGTCAACTATTAAGCTTAAATACCCCTGTAGTAACTTAGTGGTAGCAACTCAATGAAATCAATAACTTTAAGTCCACGAGGTTACGGGTTCGAGTCACGGTGACTCATTTTAGAAGGAATAAAATACTGTAAGAATATTTAACCTTAATAGGTGACACGCTAAGTAAATTTATGTGACTAATAGGTCGCATACTAAGGCTTAAACGTTACACACTTGACCACCTTTTTTAATCTATATTGCCAAGGTTTTGAGTGTTCATAAAGGTAAAAACAACCCCTATTTAAAACCTTCTGAATACCCTCCAAGGAATCACCTTTACCACATAACATGAGATCCATTTTTTGATATATGTTGGTTAAAATATAATTTCTCCCCTTTTCAATTTAGTTATAACATTATTACTTGGAAATAAAGCAAGTATCAAAAGTAAAAAAAATGATTATGATATACACAAGGACTGATGTACTATAGTGGTTATATATAACAATCATTTTTAATCGTCCATTAAATCATAACAAAAATGAAGGATGATGACCAAATTGAAAACCGTTTTATATACACTAGCATATTAACAAGTATTTTGTGCCTGTTGACCTACATTCTTATTTTTTAGATAATTATATTATATATTTTTTATATTAGGTGTACATGATATTATAATTTTTGGTGTGTGTAATTGCTCTAACTTTAATTAAGTTGTTTTATTGTGTGGGAAAATATTATAATAATAGTTAATTAAAAGAACAAAATAGACAATGAGAAGTTACACCATATTAGGTAGTTATAATATGTTTTGGTTTTATATATAACTAGTGTGTACAGACAGTTCTTGCATGTCGGTCAATATTGTATGATACTACGTATTTAATTTTTATATATTTCATTTTTATAATTAGAATATATTTATTGTATTCAGTGTACTTTATATTATAATTTTTATGTGTTTATGATAATATTTAGTTTAAGGTGAGAGATGTGGTTATTAATGTGTTGGTGGTGGTTAATTAGGATTATTTGGTTTTTTGTAAAAAATAAATAATGTGAAGGGCAAAATTAGAAATGAAAATTACACCATGGTAGAAGTTACACCATGTTTTGACTTTATATATAGTATAGAATATAGAATAGATAAGATAGGTAGTTATAATATATTTTGGCTTTATATAGAAAATATATAATATAGAAGTATAGATATATTAATGACTAACCAATAAATTCCAATGAAAGGTAAATAAAAATTGATTGGTTTTAATGTCAATCATGTATTATGGTTGTAGAGTTAGATTCTAAGATTGCACTTAATATGATAGTAGGTGCTTATGAATAAAGTTTGAAAAGTTTAAATTTTGATTTTTTGTTGTGTTTTAATGAAATTGAAATATATGATGACACATAAATGGATTTGAATGAAATTATATATAGTCAATTAACTAAATGTCTTTTACATATATTTTATATTTATATAGTAGTAAAGACATAATAAGGATATAGAAATTAAGCCCATATGATTATTTAGATACTCCTAGACATGTTTTTCTTTTATATAATAGTATATTATAAGAGTAAATTATACTAACACCCCTTGAGTTTTTGTGAAATTATACAAATCACACAAACCTTTTTAAAACCTACACAAACCACCTCTATTTATACATATATATTATATTACACTGACTACCATTGTAAGAGATATAAGTGTAATTTTTTAAATAAAAATGGTGACAGGTGTAATTAAGTCAAACAAAATATGTTATATTGTGGAGACAAGTCCAAATAGTATAAACTTGATGTATATTCATTATTTTTTATTTGTTATAAACTACATCAATAAGTCTAAGGAGATATTTAAGTTACTCTCGTATTATATTGTAACTAACCAAAATAAAGAATAAACATCGACTTTTATATTATTTGGACTTGACTTCACAATATATCGTATTTTGTTTAACTTAATTACACCCATCACCATTTTTTATTTAAGAAATTACATTTATCTATCTTATATGGGTAATTAGTGTAATGTATATATACAATTAGGGGGGTTTAAAAAAGGTCTGGATGATTTGTATAATTTCATATATATA
>NC_032025.1:17724270-17804707 GCF_001865875.1 Lupinus angustifolius | reverse complement strand
TATATATATATATATATATAAAGGTTGGACATATAGCTAAGGACCATTTAACATCACATGAATGTAGAACAAAATTATACTTTAACAATATCTATATTTAGTCTTTCAAGATATTTTATATATTTAATACAAGGTCGGGTGTGTCTAGTAGGTTAGTTTTATCTGTTTTATAGAAAAGTGAAAATGAGCAGAGTAATAAGTTTTAAGAAAGTGATACTTGAATGTTGAAACAGTTCCATACCAAACCAAAATCAAAACTCTGGATTTTATACTAAAATTTGATCTGCTATGGCTGTTTCTCCGAGACATAGGCACTTGCAACTCAAAAGGAAGCTTAACTTTAGACATATCGATATTCCAATAAAAACAATTTAATATTGGTAGCTTTACATTTCTCAAGTATATAGTATTGTTTTCATATAAAATCTTGTGATACATTTGTATCAAACTCACAAAAAATGTTCTAGGTAATTATATTTATATTTAGTTTGTATTGGTAAGTACACAAGACATTTATATTTGTATGTTTCCTTCTTTTTATAATGTTCTATATCATTGAGTCATATCATAGTAGTGGTGGGAATAATTGGTGAAAACATTATGAATAATAATTGATGCACACCATGTGGATGCACATTATCTTACATCAAGTGTAGGTGACAAAATCAAATTATAAATATAAAGCATCATGTTAGATTAATTGTAATTAAATATTAACAAACTTATAAGAGTAAATTACACTGACACCCCCTGAGTTTTAGTGAAATTACACAAATCACCCCTCACTTTTTTAGACTTACACAAACCTCCCATAGTTTTTATACTTTCATTATACTGATCATTCCTGCATAAGAAATAAATGTAATCTTTAAAACAAAAAATGTGATAAATGCAATTAAGTTAAACAAAACATGATATATGGTGTAGACAAGTCTAAATAATATACAAATTAATGTATCTTTATTATTTTTGGTTACAAAATGCATCAATAATTCTAAAGAAACATTGTTTAAATCGCTCTTATAATATAGTGTAACGAACCAAAAATAATAAAGAAATATTGACTCATATATTATTTGGACTTGTCTCCACAATATATCATGTTTTGTTTAACTTAATTGCATTTATCACATTTTTTGTTTAAAAAATTACATTTATTTCTTATACAGGGGTGATCAGTGTAATAGTGTAATGAAAATATAAAAATTAGGGGAAGTTTGTGTAGGTATAAAAAAGTGAGGGGTAATTTGTGTAATTTCACTAAAACTTAGGGGGTGTCAGACTCAACTTATAAATATTAACTGATGCATATATACATATGTGTTGATAGCATTACTCACAATTAGCATCTCTTCAGTTTTGATTAATTTTTTATAGAGGCATATAGTCTTTAATGTGATTATTTGTGGTTGGGCTCTTTGATCTGCCATAGCCATTCTCAAGCTAGAGAGTAAATATTGAGAACTCCCAACTTGGAAAGTAGATAGTGAAAATGTGAAAGATCAAGTGTTTGTTAGTATATAAGCTGTTGTTACCGTAGCTCGCAACAATTATGAATGACACGAAATAGTCGTTACTGCTTGAGTCAAGACCAAGTCGCCCTCTTTAAGACGTTTTGTGGTACTACTAAAATTGTGCAAGAAGACTATCAATCACGCTGTCCCCAAGGTAAAACAACCCATTTCTCTGTTATACGATATCTTACTGTATTGTAAGAGTCATTCTCGAATACACCCACAATATGACTATCAGTGTCATTTCTCGAATTCCCACAGTATGGCTACCCGTGCCAATTTTTTTTCCACAATACTGACTACCAGTGTCAATTCTCAAAATTCCCAATTTGACAGCCTGTGACAATTCTCAAGTGCTACAAAAAGATAGAGGGAGAAGGTTGCTGAAAATGCGTCGGCGAAATATAAGGGGGAGAAAAAGAAGTTGAGAGGTAAACGCCTTCAACTTGGTGCAAATTATAATGATGGAAGGAGACCTCTATTTATAGCCCGAGGCCTCCAACTACTCTCTAACGGCTCTTTCACCAGCAACTCTATTACCAACGACTCTATCATAATGGCCGAGATCTCATCCAATGACTCTCTAACAGCTCTTTCCTTGTTACATGTGTGTCTTGACATGGTCAACACACGGTCCAAGCCCAAAAGGCACCAATAAATTAAATAAATTAATAAATAAATAAATATTTTATTAAAAATAATGTTGGGCTGCAACTTAAGGCTTATAAAGCCTTTCAACTTCCCTCCTCTAAGCAAAATGAGACTAGTAAGTTTTTTCATTTCACTTCAAAACATCATTCTTGCGACAAATTTCAACAATCCCCCACTTGAAATTAAAAAACGATTTTCGGGAATTTCTGTGGTCTCGATAAGATTGTGCATAAACAAAGGTGTCATGCGACTTTAACCTTTGCATAGTGAATAAGATCCATATTTTACTATAGTGAACGCTCTAGAAATTTATGCCTCAAAATTTCATAGGAAACGGCACCCACTTCCACATTCATATAAGTGAGTCTATCAAGAGTACTCCTGTAGCCTAGGTACCCACTCCAATTAGAGTATAGATCTCATTAAGAGTTTAACTCATCCATACATATGTTGCATGAATCATGTTTCTCATAATTTTATAGCATGATTCTCATATTCTCAACTATGCTAAGTATATAACCACTGATTGCTTTGGAATCATATGAAAGAGTGTTCCAATTAGCTTCACTTAATCCTTCTAGGACAACTGGAAACCTTCGGTAGTGTAATCCAAGGTTCGTTGTTTTCTTAAGGTATCTCATTACCCTTTCTATAGCATGCCAATGCCCATACTAGGTCTACTGGTAAACCTGCATAATAATCACACAACATAGACAATATCGGGTCTAGTGCAATCAGTGGCATACCGAAGACTGCCAATGATGCTAGCATACTCAACTTGTCTTACACCTTTACCAGTGTTCTTAAAAAGTTTTACACTTGGATCATATGGTGTACTAGCAGATTTACAGTCAACTTATTTATATTTCTTTAGGATCTTTTCCACATAGTGAGATTGATCCAAAGAAATTCCTTCTTTTGACCTAGTAATTTTTATACCAAGGATTACACTTGCCTCTCCAATGTCTTTCATATCAAAGTTGTTACTCAACAATGATTTCACATTATTCACAACATGAATGTTGGAACCAAATATGAGTAGGTCGTTTACATAGACACACATGATAGTGTAAATGTCATTTTCTGATTTGTAATAGATGTATCAGTGACTTTCATTCACCTTAAACTCATTCAAGACCATTAAGTCATTAAACTTTTCATGCTACTGTTTAGGTGCTTGCTTAAGACCATATAACAACTTATCTAGCTTGTAGACCTTATTTTCTTGCCCATGTATTACAAAACCTTCAAGTTGTTCCATATAGATTTCTTCTTCCAAATCACCATTTAAAAAGGCAGTCTTAACATCCATTTGATGTATTAAAAATTATGTATCGCATCGATTGATATTAGTACTCTAATGGATGTTATTCTAGTAACAGGTGAAAATATGTCAAAGAAATCTACATTTTCTCTTTGCCTGAAACCCTTACCTACAAGGCAAGCCTTGTATTTATCCACTGTGCCATCAGGTGTCAGTTTCTTTTTCAATATCCACTTACAACCAATAGGTTTGTAGCTAGGATGCAAGTCAGCTAAATGCCAGGTCTTGTTAGACTCTAGAGAATCCATCTCATCATTTATGGCTTCTTGCCACAAATCAACATCCAAAGAAGTCAAAGCTTCTTGGAGTGTTGATGAATCCTCTTCCAATGTATAAACTATATAATCAGGTCCATACTCTCTAGCAGTCCTTGTTCTCTTAGTTCTTCCAGGTTCTATTTCTAACTCATCGTTATTATCATTATTGCTAATCACAGGTATGTGACTAGTTATTGTGCCCCCACTATTCCTCAATTTCAAAGGGAATTTCATTTCATTGAACTCAACATCGTTAGACTAAATGATCACTTTTTCGTTAAGGTCATAAAACCTATACGCCTTGTTGTTTATAGCATACCCAATGAATACAAATTCATAGGCTCTACTTGTGTGTTTAACTCTCTTGGGGTCTGGTATCCAGACATAAGCTAGACAACCCCAAGTTCTCAAATAAGACAAGTTTGGTTGTCTATTCTTAATAATTTCATATATGGAAATTTTACTTTTAGCCTTGCGGACTCTATTTAGCACATAACATACAGTTAATAAAATTTCACCCCACCAAGAGGGTGGTGCACCAGAACTTAACATAATAGCTACAACTAATTTAGTTAAAGTTCTATTCTTTCTTTCAGCTTTACCATTCATTTCAGGTGAATATGGTCCAGTTGTTTCAGGAATAATACTATTTAATTTATAAAAATTATTAAACATGTTAGGGCCATACTCAGTGTCTCTATCGCTTCTGATTTTCTTTATTTTCTTGTTGAGTTGATTTTTATTTTTAGTTATATATAACTTAAACATGTCAATAGCTTCACTTTTATTTTTCATAAGATATACATAAGTAAAATCAGAAAACTCATCAATAAAAATGATAAAATAACGTTTACCATTTCTAGTTAACTTTCCATCTAATTCACATATATTTGAGTGTAATAAATCTAAAGGCTTAGATTCTCGCATTACTGATTTATGATTTTTTTTTTGAAATTTTCGCTTGACTACATGATTCACAAATTTCAAAATCATTTTTAGATAACTTTGGAATTAAACCTAAGCTACTCAAATTTGAAATTGCACGTTTATTAATATGACAAAGTCTAAAATTCCAAATATTAAAATGACACAACATGTAAACAAAATTTGAAATTTTATTAATAGAAACATCAACATTTAATTTAAAAATGTCATCAGTGGCGAACCGTTTTCCAACAAATATCCCATTCCTAGTAAGAGTATACAAGTCTGCTCCTATGGTCTGGGTAAAACTAGCCTTATTAAGAAGAAAACTAGAAACTAGATTCTTCCTCATCTCTGGAGTGTGCATTGCATCTTTGAGAATCAAAATCTTCCCATATGTAAACTTCAACTCCATACCACTAGTTCCAGCAACAACAATGGTGTCGGAGTCACCCAATCACACCTTCTTGTCATCAATATCTGTGTATGTTTTGAACATAGCATGATCATAGCTAACATGGTGGGATGCACTAGTATCTACCCACCACCCATCAGTTCCTCCAACCATAGTGACCTCAGATAATACAACGACAATCAACTTATCAACCATGTTGGCCTATGAAGGACGATCCATTGGTTTATTTCTGCACTTGCGTACAGGTTTCAGGCGTCATTCTTAGTAGGTGGCTTAATATATTAGACCCTTTGAGGGTTCCTATTCTTGTTGCGAATAATAGCCTTATTCCCATTGCGGTTCTGATTCTTGAAATTAGTGCTAGAAGGCTTCAGAACTGCACCTGAGAATTTCTTCTTAGTTCTATTGTTGGAGACAATCAACACCTCTTCTCTTTGATCTTGCTTACGAGTCTCTTCTTCAATATGAAGACGAGTGATCAGAGATTCTAAAGAGATTTCTATGGTCTTATGCCTTAGAAGGTTTTTGAAGTCCTTCCAGCTATGAGGCAGATTGTCAATTATGACAACCACTTGGAATTGCTCATCTAGGGACGTACCCTCAGAAATGATCTCATGAGCAATTTGCTATATCTTTCTTTGGTCTTATGCCTCAGAAGGTTTTTGAAGTCCTTCGAGCTCTGAGGCAGTTTATCAATTATGACAACCACTTGGAATTGCTCATCTAGGGACGTATCCTCAGAAATGATCTCATGAGAAATTTTCTGTATCTCGTGGGACTAAGACTTTACTAATTTATCATCAGTCATCTGATACTTGACATAACGGCTAACAACATACTTTTTAGTGCCACCTTCCTCGATATCATATTTCTTTTCAAGTGCATACCAAATTAATTTGGTAGACTTATATGGGATGTAGTAATTATAGAGATCATCAGACAACTCATTCAGAATTAAGTTCTTACATAAGTAATCACTTTCCTCTTTTTTAGCCTCATTCGACACCACTGGTATTTCGGTTTTCAGAACGTGGGCAACCTTTCTCATAGTGAGGAAAAATTCATCTTATGTTGCCAACGTTTCAAGTTTATCCCGTCAAACCGAAATGACTTTTCCAGGTCATAGCTGTTCGGTCTAGTAATATTATCTACGAATGCCATTGTAGTAGAAACGTCTTCAAATTGTTGTTACCATAGCTCGCAACAATTCTAAATGGCATGAAATAATCGTTACTGGCTGAGTCACGACCAGGTCGCTCTCTTTAAGACGTTTCATGGTACTGCTAAAATTTTGCAAGTAGACTATCAACCACGCCGTCCCCAGGATAAAACAACCCAATTCCCTGTTATACGATTTCTTACTACACTGTAAGAATTGCTCTAGAATACATCCACAATATGGCTACTAGTGTCAATTCTCGAATTCCCACTGTATGGCTACCCGTGCCAATTCTTTTTCCATAATACTGATTACTAGTGTTAGTTCTCGAAATTCCCACTTGGGCTGCCTGTGTCAATTCTCAAGTGTCACAGAAAGAAAAAGGGAGAATGTTGCCGGAAATGCATCGGCAAAATATAAAGGGGAGAAAGAGAAGTTGAGAGGTAAACACCTTCAACTTGGTGCAAATTATAATGATGGAAGAAGGCCTCTATTTTTAGCCCGAAGGCTCCAATGGCTCTCTAACGACTTTTTCACCAACAACTCTATTACCAACGGCTATATTATCAACGAATCTATCATAATGGCCAAGATCTCCTCCAACGGCTCTCTAACATCTCTTTCCTTGTTGCATGTGTGTGTTGACTTGGTCAACACACGGTCCAAGCCCAAAACGCCCTTATAAGTTAAATTAAATTAAATTAATTAATAATTAAATAAATATTTTATTAAAAAGATGTTGGGCCGCAACTTAAGTCTTATAAAACCTTTCAACTTCCCTCCTCTAAGCAAAGTGAGACTAGTGAGTTTTTTCATTTCACTTCAAAACATCACTCTTTCAACAAATTCCAACATAAGCATATTGATCAATGGTAGGAATAAGTAAGAGATAGATAAATCTTTGTTGAAGTCTTTCACAAACCATATAGATTCCTTAGTTCTTTCTTGAAAACAAAATTGTTAGAAACATAACAAGCAAATGCACAATCACAATAAAGAAGTTAGGATAAGTAAAAGAAACATACATGAAATTATGTAAAAAGGTAATCTATTGAATCTCATAAGAGGTGTCAACCATAGATCTATATTCAGCTTCAGATAATGATCTGAAAACAATTTTTTATTTCTTTGATTTCTATGAAATAAGTGAATCTCCCTGGAAAACGCAATAAACAGAGATTGATCTTCTTGTATTATGCAAGCTCCCTAACCATAATCAAAGAATGCTTTTAAGTTGAAGTGTAGATGTAGAAGGATAGAATAAATCTTGGTCTCGAGAAGGCTTGATGTATCTAAGCACTCTTGTTAAGGTCTTGTAATGAGCATCTCGTGGTTGGGCCATGAATTGGCTAACCTGGTGCACAACACAACTAATACCTGGCTTTGTGTTGGTAAAGTATAACAATATCCCAACTAATATTCTGTAAAGAGCAGGATCATGATGTGGATCACCATCATTTTGGTGATGTTTTGTAGTTTTAAACATAAGAGTAGAGGTTTGATAGAGAGAAAGCCAATGTCTGAAAGAATGTTAAGGACATATTTACTTTAGCAAATGGTAATACAATGATGTGAATGAGCTATCTCTATGCTAAGAAAATATTTTAGAGGTTCAAGATCTTTGATTTTAAAAAGGGTGTGTAGATGACTTTTCACTAAAGTAATGTTAGAGTCATCACTGCCTTCTAAGATTAAATCATCAACATAGATGAAGATGACACTGAATTTAGTATCATCTCTCTTAGTAAATAAAGAGTGATCATGATGAGATTGTTTATAATTCAAGAAGAAGAGAGTAGAGGAGACTTTGTTGTACTGTTGTTATTTGCTCGCATTAATCCATAGAAGGAATTATGAAGTTTACACACTTAATTAGGCTTGGAGGTTACAACACCAGGGGTAGTTCTATGTACACTTCTTCATCATGATCCCCATGTAGAAAAGTATTGTTCATTTCTAATTAGTGAAGATTCTGAATGTTGAGAAGAGGCAATTGATAAGAGCAACCTTACTATTATAAGTTTAACTAGAGGTATACAAAGGTGTCAAAGTTATCTAAGCTCCCCGTTAGGGTATAACCCTTAACAACCACTTTAGTTTTATCCCTCTCAATGATCACATTAAAGGTGTACTTAATTTTTTAAACCCATTTGGCCCCAACAACAAATTTACTAGGGGTATCACTCTTGATAGAGATTAATAAGGCATGGTTCATGTGTTTAGAAGATAGTGTGTCATAAGTCAAAGTAGAAGAGAGCTGATGCTTAACACCTTGTGAAGGAGGATGACAAGATGAATTAAAGAGGTTTCACTGAAATTCTCGCAAATAAGACAAGGCAAACCTAGGCTCATTGGATCTTCTAAGGGAACCAAGTACATTAGAATGTGTTGTACTAATAGAAGGTTGAGGGGAAGAGCTATACATAACATTCCCTTCATTATGCGTAGCATTATTGATTGCTTGTTGGGTGTTACCCACAATACACATTTCATCAATATAGAGTAATTTCTATTTTAAAGACTCCCATTATATTTCCGAGTTTAGACTCTGGTCCTTGATCGTACTTCATTACCTTTCACCCATGTTCTAGAGTTCACCATGTACCAGCAAAATTTTGATTCTTACAATTTGCTACATGTTAACCCACACTCAGATCCCTTTCCTTCCAGTGCAAGAATTCAATTTCCCTAAGGGATTTTGTGTATTCAGAGTTATCACGTAAATATAATAATAACATACAACTTAAAAAAAAATTTATTACGAAAAACAAATTGTTTTGTATAATTAGGTCAAATTTCATTATGTAGGGTCCATAGCTCAGTGGTAGAGCATTTGACTGCAGATCAAGAGGTCACTGGTTGGGCCCTTTTTTATTTATTTTATTTTATTTTATTTTATATTTTTATTTTATTTTTATTTTTATTTTTATTTTTTATTTTTTATTTTTTTTTATCTGTTATTATTTTTATAAATTTTGTTCATTCAACCTTTATCTATTGAAGATTGGACCATTTAGATTCCATTAAAGTTTATTTAATCTATTTTTATGACATTTAAGGTGGATTTATAGATGCATTCTATCCATAAATCTAAGCAAAAGGTATTATACCATTTAAGGTGGATCTGGGAAAAGCTTATAAGGCATTAGTTCCATAATCATTTTTCACTTACAAACTCTTTCACTATTCCCCTCATATCGAATAGGGGATTTCACACTTGAATAAGACCAACAATCTTCACATCAAGTCTAGGTACCACACACTTTTCGGTCCGTTTCCTCTTCAGTCCACCATGTCTCAGCTAAACCATAAGTTATGATACCACTTGTTGGACTATACTATGATAAGGGAGGCTCCAACCACTAGGGAGTTCCATTTTTACCAGGGTATGGGAAGAGTGGAGAGTCACAAATAAGATATCACGTCTTGAACCAAAACCTTAAGGTATTAGTTCCATGAGACTTTTTCACTTAAACTCTTTCACTCCTCCTTATATTCAATATGAGACTTCACACTTGAATAAACTCAACACATAGCAACGAACTATCATAATTGAAATACCCTCCTAATCTCTAGTGTTAAGAGGGGATAGGGTTCTTGTATCTCCTAGTCCATATACCCAGTGGATATATGACTTGTCTATATACCTAGAATAACATCAATATCCTTTAATAAAATGTCATTTCAAGTCATAAAACAAATTAATGATATGGATATCTAACTCTTCCACACCACCTTGAGAAATAATAAAGTGTGTACATCCTTATCAAACAGTCCAATAATTATTTCCTTAATTATACATGTACCTTCGATCTAATTGTCTGACTCAGGCGCATTCCTTACTAAGAGTATATAGTCTCCATGTGGCTTGAGGGCTATAACTAGATGAAATCTTCATCTTTATTTGAGGGTTGTCCATTGTTATATGTCTACTTTGTGTGCAATGACAACTCTTGTATCGCACAACAAGGCAAGCTCTTTGCCTATGAACATTTCCACATATGTAGAGCCTCTTTTAAACTTTGTGTTGGATTTGTTTTCCTTTTCCAATATCAGGTATTGGTTTGAAGTTCTTTGTAAATTTTCTTCTTCCTTTAATTATCCCGTACTTGACATTTGTTTGCATTGTTGTCTCTATTGGTTGTTGGGTTTTATCCATTATCAAATATTTAATCAATATAGAGTAATCACTAATTTTAAAAACTCCCACTATATTTTCTATGTTAGGCTTTAGTCTTGATCGAAATTCTTAGCCTTCCACTCCTCTTCTAGAGTTCACTTGTACCAAAAGAAATTTGAAAGTTCTTGAATTTTGCCACATATTGACCCACACTAAGACCCATTGCTTCTAGTGCAAGAATTCAACTTTAAAGGGATATTGTGTATTTAAAGTTATCAAGTAAATGTAATATAACATACAACTTAACAAAAATAATATAATTTATTATGTAACATATATTGTTATTTATAGTTAAGTCAAATTTCATCATGAAGAGTCCATAGCTCAGTGGTAGAGCATTTGACTACAGATCAAGAGGTCACCGGTTTGTACCCAGTTGGGCCTTTTTGTATTTTTATTTTTAACTATAATTATTTTTATAACATTTGTTCGTTCCACTATTGAAGTTTGTTTAATCATCCTAAATGGCATTTAAGGCGGATTTATGTAAGTATTATATCCATAAATCTTAACTGAAGAATGATATGATGAAATTTATGGTGAATTTGGTAAATCATGTGATAGGTTTAACTAAGATTTCTTGGAATAGACCTTGGTGGATTTTTGCATACCATCTAGGGGCCTCCACTAGGATGACCCAATGCCCCCTTTCTCTTTGTTCTATCCATGGAAAAGTTGACATTTCTCATTTAAAAAAGTGGACTTTGATGTTTGGGATCTAGTTAAACCCATTACTAGAAGACCATACATCTCACATTTGTTGTTTGAATTTGATGTTCTTTTGTTCTATAAAGCCTCAATTTCTTAGGTTAGAATACTCACATATGCTCCATATTATTATTTTTAGGCATCAAGTATGGAGGTATATATGATTAAGGCTTAGTTCATTTACTCCAAGAACGTGTCTTGGAGGAGGAAAACCAATTTTATGAGCATTTATGGTATGCGTGTCATTCCAAGTCTGGGTAGGTACTTGGAATTCCTCTTGTCCATGGAAGGAACTCTAGATCTAACTTCAATCCATTAATAGAGAAGAATCAAATGTGCTTGGATGCTTAGAAGTCGACCTTCCATACTGACCTATACCATGTAGAGCAATTGGCTCCCCCATAACGTGTCTAATTAGATTAATGAGATGTTCAAGAAATTTATATGAATCACCCTTTTGTATTTTTATCTATAATTATTTTTATAACATTTGTTCATTTGACAATTGAAGTTTGTTTAATCATCCTATATGTCATTTAAGGTGGATTTATGAATGTATTATATCCATAAATCTTAAGAGAAGAATTGTATTATGACATTTAAGGTGAATCTGGTAAAATCATGTGATAGGTTTATCTGGGATTTCTTGGAATAGACCTTGGTGGATTTTGGCATACCATATAGAGGCATGCACTAGGATGACCCAATCCCCCCTATATGTTTATTCAATTCTTTGAAAAATTGACATTTCTCATACAAAAAAGAGTGAACTTTGGTGTTTGACATCTACTTAAACCCTATAGTGGATGACCACCCATCTTGCATTTGCTGTTCACATATGACGTTCTTTTGTTCTATAAAGCCTCAATTTCTCAGGTTAGAATACTCATATCTACTCCATTTTATTTTTGTTAGGCATGAGGTTTGGAGGTATATATAATTAAGTCTAAGTTCATTTGCTCCAAAAACGTGTCTTAGAGGAGGAAAACAAATTTTATGAGCATTTGTGGTATGCATTTTGTTCTAAGTGAGGGTATTTACTTGGGAATTACTCTTGTCCAAGGAAGGAACTCTAGATCTGAATTTAACTCGTTGATAGAGAAGATTTAAATGTGTGTGGCTGCTTGGAAGTTAATCCTTCCATACTGACCTATACCATATAAAGTAGGTGGCTCCTTCATACTTTGTGTAAGAAGATTGACCAGATATCCAAGAACTTTATATAAAAATGAATAAACACAAAAATATCCCCCTCAAGTGTGGGTACCACATACTTTCTGGACTGCTCCCATTTAATTCCACCATGTCCTAGGCGAACCATCGACTCTACTACCACTTGTTGGACCAGACTACAATCGGGGAGCCTCCAATCACCAAGAAGTTCCATTTTTATAGGGGTATGAGAAGAGTTGATAGTCACAAGTAAGACATCACGTCTTGAATCAAAACCTTAAGACATTAGTTTCATGAGTTTTTTTCACTTAAGCTCTTTCACTTCTCCCCTTATATCCAATATGAGACTTGACACATGAATAAAACCAACACATAGGAACAAACTCTCACAATTAAAATACCCTCCTAATCTCTAGTGTTAAGATTGGATAGGGTTCTGGTACCTCATAGTCCATATACCTAGTGGATAGATAACTTGTCTATATACCTAAAATAACATCAATATCCTTTAACAAAATGTCATTTCAAGTTTTTGAACAAATTAGTGATATGGATATCTAACTCTTCCACACCACCTTGAGAAATAATAAATTGTGTACATCCTAATCGAACAGTACAATAATTGTTTCCTTAATTATACATGTACCTTGGATCAAATTGTCCGACTCAGTCGCATTTTCCTTACTAAGAGTATAGAGTCTCCATGTGGCTTGAGGATTATAGCTAGATGTAATCTTCATTTTTATTTGAGGGTTGTCCATTTTTATATAACAACTCTTATATCACACAACAAGGCAAGCTCTTTGCCCATGAACTTTTCCACATATGTAGATACTCTCTTGAACTTTTCATTGGACTTGATCTATTTTTCCAATATCAGGTTTTGGCTTGAAGATCTTCGTTAATTTTCTTTTTCCTTTTATTATCTCGTACTTGACATTTCATTTTGCATTGTTGTCTCTATTTGTAGTTGGGTTTTATCCACAATCAAACATTTAATCAATATAGAGTAATCGCTAATTGTAAAACATCTCACTATATTTTCGATGTTAGGCTTCGATTTTGATTAAAATTCATGGCCTTCCACTCGTCTTCTAGAGTTCAGCATGTACTAGAAGAAATTTGAAAGTTCTTGAATTTTGCCACATATTGACCCACACTCAGATCCTTTGTTTCCAATGCAAGAATTCAACTTCAAAATAATATTGTATATTTAGAGTTATCAAGTAAATATAATGATAACAAACAAATTATGAAAAATAATATAATTTATTGCCAAATATATATTGTTATGTATAGTTAAGTCAAATTTCATCATGAAGGGTCCATAGCTCAGTGGTAGAGCATTTGACTGCAGATCAAGAGGTCATCGGTTCGAACTCGGTTGGGCCCTTTTGTATTTTTAGTTTTATCTATAATTATTTGATAATGTCTATTCATTCAACCATTGAACTTTGTTTAATCATCCTATATGGCATTTAAGGTGGATTTATGTAAGTTTTATATCCATAAATCTTAGCAGAATAATTGTATTATGACATTTAAGGTGAATCTAGTAAAATCATGTGATATGTTTATCTAGGATTTCTTGGAACAATCCTTGGTGGATTTTGCTATACCATCTAGGAGCCTCCACTAGGATGGCCCAATACCACCTATTTGTTCGTTTTATGCTTGGAAAAACTGACATTTCTCTTACAAAAAAAAGTGGACTTTGGTGTTTGGCATCTAATTAAACCCTATAATGGAAGACCACCCATCTCACATTTGTTGTTCTCATATGACGTTATTTTGTTTTATATAGCCTCCAACTCACACGTTAGAATACTCACATCTACTCCATATTATTTTGTTAGGCACTAGGTATGGAGGTATATATAATTAAGTCTAAGTTCATTTGCTCCAAGAACGTGTCTTCGAAGAAGAAAACCAAATTTATGAGCATTTGTGGTGTGCGAGTCGTTCCAAGCCTAGGTAGGTACTTGGGAATTCGTCTTGCCACAGAAGGAACTCTAGATTCGACTTTAACCTGTTGATAGAGAAGATTCAAATGTACTTGGTTGCTTGGAAGTCAACCCTTCCATGTTGACCTATACCATGTAGAGCAAGTGGCTCCCCCATAGCGTGTAATGAGATTGATGAGATGTTCAAGAATATTATATGGAGGACCCTTTTGTATTTTTATATGTAATTATTTTTATAACGTTTGTTCATTCAACCACTGAAGTTTGTTTAAGCAACCTATATTGCATTTAAGGTGGATTTATGTATGTATTATATCCACATATCTTACAAGAAGAATGGTATTATGACATTTAAGGTGAATATGGTAAAATCATGTGATACGTTTATCTGGGATTTCTTGGAACAGACCTTGGTAGATTTTGGCATACCATCTAGGGGCCTCCACTAGGATGACAAAATGTCCCCTTTATATTTGTTCTATACTTGTAAAAATTGACATTTCTCATACAAAAAGAGTGGAATTTGATGTCTGGCATCTATTAAATCCTATAGTGGAAGACTACCCATCTCGCATTTGTTGTTCACATTTGATGTTCTTTTGTTCTATAAAGCCTCAATTCTCAAGTGAGAATATTCACATCTACGCCATATTATTTTTGTTAGGCATCATGTATGGAGGTTATATGAGTAAGTCTAAGTTCATTTGCTCCAATAATGTGTTTTGGATGTGGAAAACTAATTTTAAGAGCATTTGTGATATGCGTATCGTTCCAAGCCTGGGTAGGTACTTGAGAATTCCTCCTGTTCAAGGAAGGAACTCTAGATCTGATTTTAACCTGTTGATAGAGAAGATTCATATGTACTTGTCTACTTGGAAGTCGACTCTTCCATATTGACCTATACCATGTAGAGCATGTGGCTCCCCCATAGTATTTGTAATAAGATCGATCATATGTCCAAGAACTTTATATGGATGGCTCATTTGTATTTTTTTTTATCTATAATTGTATTTATTTATTTTTTCATTCAACCATTGAAGTTTGTTTAAGCATCTTATATTGCATTTAAGGTGGATTTAGGTATGTATGATATCCACAAATCTTACCAGAAGAATGATATTATGACATTTAAGATGAATCTGGTAAAATCATGTGATACATTTATCTGGGATTTCTTGAAGAAGACCTTGGTGGATTTTGGCATACCATCTAGGGGCCTCTACTAGGATGACCAAATTCCCCCTTTCTATTTGTTCTATGCTTGTAAAAATTGACATTTCTCATATAAAAAAGAGTGGACTTTGATGTTTAGCATCTATTAAACCCTATAGTGGAAGACCACCCATCTCGCATTTGTTGTTCACATTTGATGTTCTTTTGTTCTATAAAGCCTCGATTTCTCAGGTTTGAATATTCACATCTACTCCATATTATTTTTGTTAAGCATCATGTATGGAGGTATATATCAGTAAGTCTAAGTTCATTTGCTCTAAGAATGTGTCTTGGATGAGGAAAACCAATTTTATGAGCATTTGTGGTATGCGTGTCGTTCCAAGCCTGGGTAGGTACTTGAGAATTCCTCTTGTCCATGGAAGGAACTCTAGATCTGACTTTAACCCATTGATAGAGAAGATTAAAATGTGCTTGTCTGCTTTGAAGTCGACCCTTCCATACTGATGTAAACCATGTAGAGCATGTGGCTCCCCCATAGTATTTGTAATAAGTTTGACCAGATGTTGAAAAACTTTATTTGGATGGCCCTTTTGTATTTTTACTTTTATCTATAATTATTTTATAATGTTTGTTCATTTAACCTTGGAAGTTTGTTTAATCATCATATATTTTATTTAAGGTGGATTTTTGTATGTATTATAACTACATATCTTAGCAGAAGAATGGTATTATGACATTTAAGGTGAATCTGGTGAAATCTTGTAATATGTTTATATGGGATTTGTTGGAATAGACCTTGGTGGATTTTGGCATACCATCTAGGGGCCTCCACTAGGATGACCCAATGCCCCCTTTCTGTTTGTTCCATGCTTCTAAAAATTGACATCTCTCATACAAAAAAAGAGTGGACTTTGTTGTTTGGCATCTTGTTAAACCCTATAGTGGAAGATCACTCATCTCGCATTTGTTGTTCACATTTGATGTTCTTTTTTCTATAAAACCTTGATTTATCAAGTTAGAATACTGACATCAACTCCATATTATTTTTGTTATGCATTAGGTATAGAGGTATATGTTAGGTATCAGTGGTTACAATACACCTAGAAGGGGGGAGGGGTTGAATAGGTCTAGCGGTTAGAATAGCCGATTTTCGAAACTCAACACTTAATGCTGAATCACCCCTAATTAATCGATTACAGGATGAAGATAATCGATTAATGCAACAAACTTAATCGATTAACAAAACAAGGATAATCGATTAATGTAACAGTCTTAATCGATTAAAACAGAAACAATAAGCTTAGACAGATTCGATTAATTCCACAACAGTTAACCGATAATGAAACGAATAACAGAGCTTACAAATTTTATCAGAGTATCAATCAGTATAGCACAAATACAGAATGTATCAATTAATTCTACTATACTAGATAATCGATTAAAAACAGTAAAGAGAGAGAGAGAGAGAGAAAAATCCCGCAACGCGAATTTTTATCCTGGTTCGTTTGCTTGTCCACTGTAAACTACATCCAGGCCTCCCGGCTGACTTGGGAGATTTCCTTCACTATAATCGAATCAATGTAATTTACATTTCTAAAACTCTAAGCAATTATGAAGATACACTCAATCTCTTAGTTGATAAGACACCACGAGATTCCCTTGTTACAATAATTACACAACAAAATAGAAGAGTAAAATCAAGCTAAAACAAAGCTCAAATATGGCAAGAAGGCTTTACTCTAAAACACCTAATACAAGTTCATGCAAAATGACAATGTATTATTATGAAAACAGAAGTTACAGAATCTAAAAAACTTCACAAAAATCATCAATAATATGCATGAACATGTGAGGGAAAATATGAGAAATTACAACATGAAATGCACTCAATCCTAAAGTATAGAATCTCTCCTTCCTAAACTCACAAATGCAGTTAACAACTAGATGCAACAAATATCACGTAAAATGCTCTAACTCTCTAAGAAATGCAACATGCAACTTATGAGATCAATTCTGAAAACGCAGTTTATAAAGAATCAGTTCTGAAGCCCAGTTAATCGATTGAAAGCTCTCTTGATCGATTAACGTTGTTAAAAAACGTTAACTGGTTCTGTTTTTCAAGTTTTCAGTTTCAACAACTTTTCAAACAGTTAGATTAATCGATTAACGTGTGCCTTAATCGATTAACAACATTTTTAAATGTGTTCTAGTAGCAACAACTTTTCAAAGTCGTGGGGTTAATCGATTAAAGTATTCGTTAATCGATTAACATCATTTTTCATGTGTATTTTTAAATACAAAACCTCAAATACGTTATGCACTTAGTTCATACATGTTTAACACTTAGTTTATGCCTAGAATGCACATATACATGTATTTATGTAATGCGTGAACATATTATGAATGACATATCTCAAAGATGAAATGATTTAAAAGATTTATGCATATGAGACATGTATTAGGTGACCTAAGCCTTTGACTCAACTTAAACTAGATTCTAGTCTAAGCCTAGTACCAATTAAAGACTTAAGCATGTTGATTTGTTGGTGATCTTCAAGCTCTTATAAGCACAAGTTGTCCTCATCAAAACCATAACATATAAGGAGAGCTTTCCAAAGTGTTCCTCTTGACATGCACACTTTCAGTATATATGAGTATGTCTAATTTCATTTGCTCCAAGAATGTGTCGGGGGTGAGGAAAACCAATTTTATGAGCACTTGTGGTATGTGTATTGTTCCAAGCCTGAGTAGGTACTTGAAAATTCCTCTTGTCCCAGGAAGGAACTCTAGATTTGACTTTAACCTGTTGACAGAGAAGATTCAAATGTTCTTGTCCGCTTGAAGTCGACCCTTCCATACTGATCTATACCATGTAGAGCATATGGTACCCCATAGTATTTGTAATAAGATTGATGAGATGTCTAATTACTTTATATCGAGGGACCAGTTGTATTTTTATCTATAACTATATTTATTTTGTTTTTTAATTCAAGCAATGAAGTTTGTTTAACCATCCTATATGGCATTTAAGGTGGATTATGTATGTATTATATCCATAAATCTTAGGAGAAGAATGATATTATGCCATTTAAGTAGAATTTGGTAAAATCATGTGATAGGTTTATCTTGGATTTCTTGGAGTAGACCTTGGTGGATTTTGGCATACCATCTAGGGGCCTCCACTATGATGACCCAATGCCCTCTATCTGTTCGTTCTATTCTTGGAGAAATTGACATTTCGCATACAAAAAAGAGTGGACTTTGGTGTTTGGCATCTAGTTAAACCCTATAGTGACAGACCACCCATCTCGAACTTGTTGATCGCATATGACGTTCTTTTATTCTATAAATCCTCAAATTCTCATGTTAGAATACTCATATCTACTCCATATTATTTTTGTTAGGCATCAGGTATGGAAGTATATATGATTAAGTCTAAGATCATTTGCTCGAAGAACATGTCTTAGAGGAGGAATACCAATTTTATGAGCAACTGTGGTATGCGTTTCGTTCCAAGCATGGGTAGGTACTTGGAAATTCCTCTTGTCCGAGGAAGAAACTCTAGATCTAACTTTAACCTATTGATAGAGTAGATTCAATTGTGCTTGGCTGCTTGGAAGTTGATCCTTCCATACTGATCTATACCATGTAGAGCATGTGGCTCCCCCATTGTATGTGCAAGGAGATTGATCAGATGTCCAAGAACTTCATATGGAGTTGTGATGTAAGCAAGCGAAGTCTCAATCTTGTTAAATGAGATGTCATTACTAAAAACAAGAGAGATGGAGGTATTGGGGTTCGTAACTCCCGCACAAAAAATTCTCCCTGCTTGGAAAATTAACCCGAAATATGGCTTAGGATAGCAATAAATGTGGTGCAATATTTTTAGAGATAAGTACCTAAGGGGATGTTTTATGTTGTTTTCCCATAATAAGCCTCTAGCTTCAACAATTTGGAAAAGTATTATGAAAGTTACACAAATCTTTGAGAAGGCTTTAAATTGCAGTTATTAAAGTGATGAAAACTCATTTTAGTATGATAATTGAATTAGGATAGGCCAGTTATGCACTATGGTGAACTTTTTAACATTTCATATATACTATAATGCATGTTAAGGATCTTTGGAGAATACTCTTGGATCGTTAATGCTTTATCAACTATGCTACACACTTGGGTGACAAAAATTAATAACAACATTTCAATTTTGTCGACAACCTCAAATGTAGATGAAAATTGGGTTTTGGAGAACCATGCCACTCAGAGTTACATAGAAAATCCACGATATTGGTGGTTGAAGTATAACGATGGAGTTGGTTGTTCCATGCTTTCTTGAGGCTGATTGTGGAAACTTTAGATCCTCGAAAAGTTAAGTTTGTTTGTTGGGTCACTACTAATGAATCCCTGCCAACATATCTACTAAGATATACGAGAAATACGACTAGTTCACCTTAGCGTCTTCGATGTAATAATGTTATGGAGGATATCTTGTATACTTTTTGTGACTATGAGGATTCAGTTCTTCTTTGGCTATGCCTGAGTTTTAACAATCAGTGCTTTTGGGAAAACCATTTGTTCATGTATTGGCTAGTGGATAATTCTTGAGATCATCATCAGAAATTATTTCTAGTAAGTGTCTGGTGCGTCTGAAGGTGGGGATATAACTCTATCTTTGGGAATATCTCTTGGGATGTCAGTTATGTTGCAAAAATGTCTATCAAGATATAAGAGATTGTGGTTACCTAGATTAATATTCTACATAAGATCCTCAACCAAGTATCAAGTGCTGTAAACAAGAAAATGAAGCTTTGAAGCTCAATATGGATGGAAGCTGTGACGTTGATGATAATTTGATCATTTGTGGAGGCATGATTCGTTATCATAACATAAATTGGATTTATGGGTTTTCAGCTAGCTTTGGTGTTGAATCTCCCATCCTTGCTGAACTTCAGGCAATGGAATGTGGCCTAAGGTTCTTCAAGAAATAAAGGCTTATATAAAAATTCAGATTCACTAACCTCCTCATCATCAGAATGATGAGACGCTATTAGAGAGATGAGCTTATTCTTCACTTTCTGGTTCTTAAGTTGAACTTGTGTTACTACCCTCTCGTGCTATGTATGCACGTCTTCCATTCTTCCTTTCTGGTTTCCTTTTGAAGGGATTCTACATAAATGTAGGATAGTCTATCTTCATGTGACCAGGTTTTCCACAATCAAAACAATTGGAAGTTTGATTTGAAGTGAAAGCCTCATTGCTTTTGTTGAATCTTCTTGTTTGTCATGCCCTTGATCCTTTGTTCTTCTTGAGGAACTTGTTGAAAATTTTCACAAGCATGTTTATATCTTCCATATCTTCTTTGCCTTTGGAGAAATATTCTTTTTCTTCTTTTCTTGATCTTCACGTGGATTAAGTTGGCTCAATACCAACTCATGTTCTTGTAATTTTCCAAAAAGTGCAACCAAAGACATTTTTGAAAGACTTTTCTTTTCAAAAATGGCTGTCACTTTGGGTTGCCATATTCTTGTTATGACCTAATAACTTTCAAGTTCAAGTCACTATTTGACAACACCTTGCCAATTGCAAATAAGTGGTTTGTAAGGTAAGTAAATCTCTAATAGAGATTAAGTATCTTTTATCCTGGTTGAATGCAGAACATCTCATACTCTTGGGAAGAGTATTGAGTCTAGTACACTTAACGTTTTCAGTCCCTTCATGTGTAGTCTCTAGGGTATCCCACATCTCATTTTCAGACTTGCAAATTGACACCATAAATAACTCATCTATTCCTAGGGCTGGAGTGAGGATACTTTTGGCTCTAAGGTCATATTGTACTTTCTTTTATCATCATTATTCTAGGTAGATTTAGATTTGGTGTCCCTTACACCATTGATTAGGATGAAGGATTCATAAGACCATTCTTCAATCGTGTTGCTCATATCAAGGTCCTGAGATTCTATAAAGATTCTCATCCTTATTTTCTAGAAGTCATAACATTCTTCAACGAAACTTGGAGGGTGATTGATATTGGAACCTTCTCCCAATAAGGATCTAGAGGCCATCTAAATTTTTGGATCTTTGGGAATAACTTACCCAAACTAAACTCTGGTGCCAATTGTAAGTATTAGATGCCAAGTAAGAAGGGGGATTAGTTTTCTCTTTTATATGGACAATTTTTATGCTATGCAAATTAGAGTATGTTGCATTGAAAATAATTTAGAAAAATAATCAATATAAAGATAAAGAGAGTAAGAAGAAGAGAGACAAGTACCCAAATGTTTTATAGTCATTCACCTTCTTGTCAACCGAAGACTACATCTAATACTTTTGGATCAAATGAGATTTCTTTAGTGATATTATGAGTTGCAATTACAATTTTTCTCCTCGAGACTCCTTGTACATCACACATTCACTAATGCCTCACAAACTTAGAAGACAAGCGCTTCAAAGTACACTCTTCCCTTTCTCACCACACCCTTGTGATGAAAAGTTTACAATAATGGATGAAGAATAATTTCAAGGGAAAGATTGCCTTACAAGATATTAAATGTTATAACTTGCTATCATCTTGCTCTTTCTACACTTAATATACAATGCTCAAGTAGTGTTTAAGTTTGAAAAACTTTAGACCAAACACTTTCATGCAACTTCGGAAAATTCTGAAAGTTTAGAATAAGAGTTGCATGATAAAGTGCAAAAAATTGTATATGAAAGTTGTGTGAAAGAATTGGTTAATATATTGGATGATTCAATGCCTTTAAATAAGTTTCCAATCAACAAATATACTCATATGAGAAGGTAGCACACGATTAGAATGATACACATTCGTTTTAGAAGAAAGTTGTTGGCTTTGGATTTGAAAATCTGTTGTAACATCTTTGTGTAACCGATTACTAAAGCCTATAACCGATTACTGAAGCTTAGTGCCCAATTGAGTAATTGGTTTCTCCTTTAAGTAATCGGTACTTTGTGTTCATTTTGTTGGGTAACTCATTACTCACTTAAGTAACCTGCTACGCAGTCCCAATAACCTATTACGCAGTCCCAATAACCTATTACTTACTATTACACAGTCCAAGTATCATGTTACTCAGGTCAAGTAACTTGTTACTTACCATTTTGAAAATTGTTTTATTCAAGTTTTTCAATTATTTTCAAAACAATTTTTCCATTTAATGAGCATTGCTACTAACTATATTTAGAGCGTAAGATAGAAGTATATGTTGAAGACTTAAAATATATTTTGTTTTGAAGCTTGATCTTCTATGTCTTCAAAGTCTTCTTCCTTTTTATTATTTTTGGTGATCTTGGTGTCTTCGTCAAAAACGTGTCAAGGTCACAAACAAAGATCTTCTTCACATCTTCATTTCTCAACCTAATATCTTTAAATTGCCACTTTTGCATTAGTTTAGTTTTAATACTTTCAATAAATCAAAACATTTTTCAATCCAAATTTATTTAATCTGCTAATTAAAAGAATATCAAACAAATGCTTGTGGATTCGACAATATTATATACTTATTTTCAATAATCTGTTTGGTTGAAAATAACAACCAATTTATCGATTAGCAATATAATTATAATCATATCAATTAAATATAACATAACAATTTTGGCTGAGGATGTTGGACCAGACTGCGAGTATGGGAAGAGGGAAGAGTCATAAGTGAGACACCACATCTTGAACTAAAACTTTATTGGACCAGACTGCGACCGAGGAGTCTCCAACCACCAGGGAGTTCCATTGTTACATGGGTATGAGAAGAGTGAAGAGTCACAAGTGAGACACCACGTCTTGAACCAAAACCTTAAGGCATTAGTTCCATGAGCCTTTCCTTCTTATAAACTCTTTCACTCCTTCCTGCATATCTAATGTGGGACTTCACACTTGAATAAATTCAACAGATGACTATCTTCTAGATGAGGAGAACTGAAATTCATATTTTGATTCTCAATTTCTCAAAAATTCCGACCGCTAATGTCATGTGGCGTATGTATTGGAGGCTCGTGGGATGTCTTCATCCTTAATCATTTTTACAAATAAAACTCTTTTTGATTTTCTATCACTATAATTTGTTTGGAGTTTTTCTATCACTATAATTTGATTAGTACAAAAGGAGGAAATAGTCGCTATAATTTATTATTTTTGTATTATTATTTTTGTAATTTGTTCCAAATTGTTGTTTATTAAAGACATATTTTTGTGGTATTTGATAATAATTATTTTCCAAAATGGTGATGGAATTTCATTCCTTTACTAAATAGCTAAGATTTTGGCATTAATGAATTTCCTACTTTTTAAAATATTATCAATTATTTTACTTAAAGCATTAGGTATGACAATGATATTTTAATATCATTAATGGAATTACTGTATAAAATTCATGTCTAGGTTTTGTACATAAGTTTGTTTCAAAATTTTCCGAACTCAAATTCAGAGAAAAAAAAATACAACGCCTTTAGCCCAAAAATAATTTTTTGAAGTGGTTCAACCTCATCAAACTTAATAGATGGGGATTCATCTTATTAAATATAAATAGCCACACACATTTTGTCACAATATTATGGGTTGCAGGATTTGTAGATATATATATATATATATACTCGAAAAAAACTCAACTAACAAGTACGATTAAGAACAAAATTTTACTGAATACCATGTTGATCTAGTATGATATGATAGAGCTATCTTGTTGGTAAATCTAATCATTTTCACTTTGTATATTTGTTATCTCATGTGAGTTATTGAATTAGAAACGAGCATGATAAAATAGTATAAAGTGAAAAATGCAACCTTATTACATCATATATTGTACCATTGTATTTTCTTGATGATGTTGTTTGGAATTTTGAAGTAATGCAAAAAGTAAATTAAATTAAATTTAAAATTCACAACCATAGATCTATGCTAAAGTACATGATATGTATTAGAAAATCTTTTATCTCTTGTAGAGATGAGGAGAACCTTTGTGCTCCTTTGATTATGAACACTAAATTCTTGTGTTCTTCATCATAAATGTTATATCCTACTTTATACATTGAATCCTTGTGGTGACCATAAAGTTGATTTGTCAATCATAAATGAAGGAATGTAGCAATGTTTCTATTGTATCCATAGTAACAAACTCTCCTAATCTCTAGTGTTAAGAGTGGATAGGATTGTTGTAACTCCTATTCCATATACCCATGGAGAGATAACTTGTCCATATACCTAGAATAACATCAAGACCGAAAATGTATATTGAATCGGTTAGAAATATTTCTAGCAATCACAAGTATCAATCATTTCAAGTCATAGAATAACTTAGTGACATGGATGTCTGACTCTTCCACACCATTTTGAGAAATAATAAAGTGTATAGCTCCTAAATTAGATATTACAATTATTTTTCCTTAATTATACATGTACTTTCGATCAAATTGTCTAACTCAATAACTTTTTCCTTACTATGGCTAGATGAAATATTCATCTTTAGTCTATGGTAGTCCATTGTTATATGTTTTCTTTGAGTGCAATGAAAACTTTTGTATCGTACAACAAGGAAAGGTATTTTTCCATGAACACTTCCACATATCTAGAGACTCTCTTGAACTTTTCTTTGGACTTGCTCTCTTTTTCCAATATCATGTTTTGGTTTGAACTAATTCTTCTTCCTTTTCTTATCATGTACTAGCCATTTCTTTTTGAATTGTTGTCTCTATTACTTCTTGGGTTTTATCCACAATCAAATATTTTATGAATATAAAGTAATATCTAATTTCAAAAAATCTCACTACATTTCTGATCTTAGGTTTCAGTCCTTGAACAAACTTCATAGCTTTCCACTCCTCTTCTAGAGTTCAACATGTACCAGGAGAATTTTGAAAATTCTTAAAATTTGCAACATGTTAACCCACACTCCTTTTCTTTTAGTTCAAGAATTCAGCTTCACAAAAGGGATATGATACATTTAGAATTATAAGGTAAATGTAATGATAACAAACAATTTAAGGAAAATAATATTATTTATTAAGAAAAACTATTTTTATATATAGCCATCTTCATATAGGGTCCATAGCTCAGTGGTAGAGCATTTGACTGCAGATCAAGAGGTCACCGGTTCGAACCCGGTTGGGCCCTCATTTATTTTTATTTCTATCTATAATTTTTTATAGGTTAACTGAGATTTTTTGGAACAGACTTTGGTGGATTTTAGCATACCATCTATAGTTATGAGACTTATTATGTAGTGTGTGAAATTTGGTAATGTGTCTCTTCTTTGGAAAGACTTACAGTTTGATAATTTTTAGACATCTAGGGGCCTCCACAAGGATGGTCTAATGCCCCCTATCTGTTTGTTCTATGCATGTAAAAATTGGCATTTCTCATGCAACAAAAAGTGGACTATGGTGTGTGGCATCCATTTAAACCCTATAGTGGAAGACCACCTATCTCGCATTTGTTGTTCGCATATGACGTTATTTTGTTGTGTGAAGCCTCAATTTCTTAAGATAGAATACTCACATCTAGTCCATATTATTTTTGTTAGGCATTAGGTATGGAGGTATATATGATTAAGTCTAAGTACATTTTCTCCAAGAACGTGTCTTGGAAGAGGAAACCCAATTTTATGAGCATTTGTGGTATGCGTTTCATTCCAAGCTCGAGTAGGTACTTGGGAATTCCTCTTGTCCAAGGAAGAAACCCTAGATCTAACTTTAACTCGTTGATAGAGAAGATTCAAATGTGTTTGGATGCTTAAAAGTTGATCATTCCATACAAACCTATACCATGTAGAGCATGTGGCTCCCCCATAGTGTGTGAGGAGATTGATCAGAAGTCCAAGAACTTTATATGGAGTTGTGATGTTATCAAGCAAAGTATCAATCTTGTTAAAGGATATGTCATTACTAAATGTGGTCAAAATATGACCTATCCCGCATAAAAAAATCTCCATGCTTGGAAAATTTAGCCAAAATATGGCCTATGATAGCAATAAATGTGGTGCAATATTTTTAGAGAGAAGTACCTAAGGGGATGTTTTATGTTGTTGCCCCTACTAACCTCTTGTTTCAATAATTTTCAAGAGTATTGTGGAAGTTACACAAATCTTCGAGAAGGCTTTAAATTGCAGTTATTAAATAATGAAAACTCCTTCTAGTTTGATAATTGGATTAGGATAGGCAAGTTATGCACTATGGTGAATTTTGTTAACATTTCATATACTCTGGTGCATGTTAAGGATCTTTGGATAATGCTCTTGGAACCTTAATGCTTTATCAACAGTGCTTCCCACTCTGGAGACAAATATTATTGACAATATTTCAATTCCGATGACAACCTCACATGTAGATGACAACTAGGTTTGGGAGAACCATTGCACTAGGAGTTACATAGAAAATCCGAGATATTGGTGGTTGAAGTCTAATGATGGAGTTGGCCATGCCTTCTTGAGGCTGGTTGTGGAAACTTCATATCCCAAAAAAGTTAAGTTTGTTTGATGGCTCATTGCTCATGAATCCTTGCCAACATATCTACTTAGATACCCAAGAAATATGGCTAGTTCACTTTTGTGTATTTGATATAATAACGTTGGGGAGGATATCCTACATACTTTTTGTGACTGTGAGGATTT
Organism: Lupinus angustifolius; assembly: GCF_001865875.1. Lineage (NCBI taxonomy): Eukaryota > Viridiplantae > Streptophyta > Magnoliopsida > Fabales > Fabaceae > Lupinus > Lupinus angustifolius. Next base: position 17,777,653 of record NC_032025.1, on the reverse strand, counting down.
AGTTCTTCTTTGGCAACGCCTGAGTTTTAACAATTAGTGCTTTCGGGGAAACCATTTGTTCATGTATTGGCTAGTGGAGAATTCTTGACGTCCTCATGGGAAATTATTTCTACCAGTCTGGTGTATTTGAATGTGGAAGAATAACTTTATCTTTGGGAATATCTCTTGGGATGTTGGTTATGTTGCAAAATGTTTCCATTAAGATATCAGAGATTGGAGTAACCTAGATTAATATTCTACAGAAGATCATCAACTAAGTGTCAAGTGGTGCAAACAAGAGAATGAAGTTTTGAAGCTCAATATGGATAGAAGTTGTAAAGTGGATGATAATTTGATCATTGGTGGAGGGATGATCTGAAATCGTGACACACATTGGATTTTTGGGTTTTCAGTTAACTTTGGTGTTGGATCTTCTATCCTTGCTGAATTTCCAGTTATTACCTAAGGTTGTTACAAAATTTGGGTCATCTTAATTTAATCTTGGAAAAAGATTGTTTAGAGGCAATAAATATCATATCTAAGAGTTTCCATATTCACATCCATTGTTTTGCTCATGTTGTTAATAACATTCATCATTTAATTACAGAAGATTGGGATGTTCAAATTCATCGTGTTTTGAGAGAGGACAATATCTTGGTAGATTTTATGTCAAAGATTAAAACAACCGCTTAAGATAGCTTGTAGGTCTGGGATAGTGTTCCTATAGAAGTAGTCCAGATCTTTAAGATAGATCTTTTTCCCTTGCTTTAATTATTTATATTTAAATTTTGACTAGAGTTTGTGATAATGATTTTTTTTTACTTTTTTAGACGACAAAGTTTACACATTAAGTAGAAAATCAAGAATAACATATCAAGGAACACTAAAAAGTAAAATTGATGCAAAAAATATTAAAAAACTTCTCAAAATGGATAGAATCAATCTCGAAGATAATTCAAGATAGACATTTTGTAGGAATACACATACAAGTATGTTGTTGCATTCCTCTCTCTATCTCTCTGTACATATTTGTACACGACTCTGGTAAAAATCAAAAAATGGGAAAGAAGTTGAGTTGAACTAAAAGGAAATACTTAGAAAGAGTATAGAATATAGAAGAACAATATAGCTTAACAAGCTCTACTTATTTGTTCTGGAATAAAGTTTAACAAGCTTTATTATTGATATAGGAAATGTTAGATTCTCATTGTGTGAGCAGAATCAAATCTACACTAACAATATAATATGTTATATTGCTTGTGTGGAGAGGTGAGAATACTTTATGTTACCTAAAGAGGGGTAAGGTGAAAAATCTAAGTTACACGTAGAATAAGGAATACTTATAAGTTATCTGAAGATGAGTTAATACTTGTAGTATTTGAAGTAATAAAGGATTATCTTTCAATCAATATTAAAAGAGGGAAATTATTCAATTTGTGCCAGAAATATTATACATATATTGAGTAGTACCACATATCTAGAGACTATCTTGAACTTTTCACTATTACTTGTTGAGTTTTATCTACAGTTCTTGAACGAACTTCATAGATTTTCATTCCTCTTCTGGAGTTCAACATGTATCCGAAGAATTTTGAAAGTTCATAAATTTGTGACAAGATAATCCATACCTCTTTGCTTTTAGTTTAAGAATTCATCTTCACTAAGGGGATATGGTATATTTAGAATTATAAGGTAAATATAATGATAACATATAACTGAAGAAAAATAATATAATTTATTAAAAATAATTTAATGTATAGTTAAGTAAATTCTCTTCATGAAGGGTCCATAGCTCAGTGGTAGAGCATTTGACTGCAAATCAAGAGGTCACTAGTTCGAACCCGGTTGGGCCCTTGTTTATTATTGTTTCTATCTATAATTGTTTTTATAAAGTTTGTTCATCGAACCTTATCTATTGAAGATTGGACCATTTAGATTTCATAAAGTTTGTTCAATCAAACTAAATGGCAATTAAGTTGGATATGGAAATTCATATTATAGAATTAACTGAGATTTCTTGGTATATGAAATCTGATAATATGTCTCTTCTTTAGAACAACTCGTGGTTGGATAGTTTTAAACCATTTAGGGGCCTCCACTAGGATGACTCGATGCCCCATATTTGTTTGTTCTATGCATGGAAAATTGGCATTTATCATACAACAAAGAGTGGATGTCGGTGTGTGGCATCTAGTTAGACCTTATAGTGGAAGACCACACATCTCGCATTTGTTGTTCGCAGATGACATTCTTTTTATTCTGTAAAACCTCAATTTCTCAGGTTAGAATACTCACATCTACTCGCTATTATTTTTGTTAGACATTAAGTATGGATGTATATGTGACTAAGTCTAAGTTCATTTTCTCCAAGAACGTGTACAGGAGGAGGAAAACCAATTTTATAAGCATTTGAGGTATACGTGTCATTCCAAGCCTAGGTACTTTGGAATTCTTCTTATCCAAGGAAGGAATTCTAGATCTAACTTTAACCTGTTGATAGAGAATATTAAGATGTGCTTGACTGCTTAGATGTCAATCCTTCCACACTGACATATTCCATGCAAAGCATGTGGCTCTACCAAAGTGCATGTAATAAGATCGATCAAATGTCCAAGAACTTTATATGGAGTTATGATGTTAGCAAGTGAAGTAACAATATGGTTAAATGTGATGTCACTACTAAACACAAGAGAGATGGAGGTATTAGGATTCAAGACTCCCACTAGCAAATATCTCTCTTCTTGAAAAGTTAAGCCGAAATATGGTCCAGAATAGTAATAAATATGGTGCAATATTTTTATAGAGAAATACCTAAGGAGATGTTTTATGTTGTTTTCCCCTAGTAAACCTTTTGCTTCAACAATTTGGAAGACTATTGTGAAAATTAAATCTAATCTTAGAGAATGATTTAAATTGAAGTTAGGAAGTAATGAAAACTCCTTCTAGTATGATAATTGAATTGGGTTAGGCAAGTTATGCACTATGGTGGATTTTGTTAACATTTTTGATACTCTAGTGCATGTTAAGGATCTTTGGAGAATGTTCTTGGAACCTTAATGCTTTATCAACAATGCTACTCACTCTGGTGAGAAAATTATTGACAATATTTCAATTTCGATGGCAACCTCACATGTAGATGACAACTAGGTTGGAAGAACCATTCGACTAGGAGCTACACTGAAAATCCAGGATATTGGTGGTTGAATTTTAACGATAGAGTAGGCGGTTCATGTCTTCCTAACGCTGGTTGTGAAAACTTCAGATCCCGTAAGAGTTAAGTTTGCTTGTTGGCTCATTGCTCATGAATCCCTACCAACATATCTACTCAAATACACGAGAAATATGCTAGTTCACCTTAATGTATTTGATGTAATAATGTTGTGGATGATATCCTGGATACTTTTTGTGACCGTGAGGATTCAGTTCTTCTTTGAGAACGCTTGAGTTTTAACTAGAGGTGTCAAAACGGGCTACCTGGACGGGTTCGGGCTAGCCCACATCAGGTTCGGGCTAAAACGAGTCGGGCTAAAAAGTCCGGATATAATTTATGCATATCAAATGGTAGCCCAAACCCGCCCTAAGCGGGTTGCGGGTTGTGGCGGGCTGGCCCGCATAAACCAAAAAATATTTTTTTAAAATTTTAACATTTAATCTATTAAAAAAATATGTATCATTTGATATTAATGTATAACTTTTCTTAACATATTTGTTATGCCAAATGCAACCAAACTTATAGACTTATGCATTGTGTTTGAATTAAGACGTGATGTTAAGTCCACATGTATGATTTTTAACATAACTATTTTATTAAATCTCTCATTTCTATTGGATTCTCACTCTCTAACACAATATAATTTGTAAATTCACTTTAATATATAAACATTTGGATACTAACAAAGATAATATCTTTTGTATGTTCTTTGTCAACACTTTCATTGTGAACTATTATATTATATTTGGTGGAGTTCTCTATGATAAACAATTTGTGTTGATTTTAGTTTTGTTATAAACGTTATTTTCTTTATTATATTTTTGTGGTAAAAGTTAAATCTAATTAAATACACAATAACATAATATTATTATCTATTTTTTATTATAACTTGTTTTGTAAATTTTCATTTAGTGCTTATTACCGAGTCAAAAGTCTCAAAAAAGTTTAAAACATATAAGTAAAACGGGTAGCCCGAACTCGCCCAGGTAAGCCCGGCCCGAGCCCGGATTTATAATAGTTCGGCCGGATCGAGCTAAAATATCCGGATTTAATAAAAAGTACCTAAAATGATACCCAAGCCCTATAAATTTTCGGGCTTCGGCGGGCCGGGCCGATTGGGCCTGCCCATTTTGTCAGCTCTAGTTTTAACAATCACTGCTTTTAGGGAAACTATTTGTTCATGTATTGGCTATTGGAGAATTCTTGACCTCCTCATGGGAAATCATTTCTAGCGGGTGTCTGGTGGGCCTGAAGGTGGAAGAATAACTTTATCTTTGAGAATATCTCTTAGAATATTGATTATATTTCAAAAAATGTCCATCGGTTACATGATTAATTTTCTTCAAAATATTATCAACCATGTATCAAGTGGTGTAAACCAGATAATGGTGTTTTGATGCTCAAAGTGGATGGAAGGTATAACATGGGTGATAATTTGGTCATTGGTGGAGGAATGACCCACAATGATAGACATTGGATTTATGAGTTTTCAGCTAACTTTGTTATTGGATCTCCCATCCTTGGTGAATTTCATAGAATGTGGCCTAAGGTTGATATGGAATTTGGGTTATCTTAATTTAATCTTAGAGAGTGGTTGTCTAGAGGCGATAAATATCATATTTAAGAGTTTACATATTAGTATTCATTGTCTTGCCATGCCATTAATAGTATTCGTCATTTAATTATAGAAGATTGGGATGTTCAATTTCACTGTGTTTTAAGAGAGGACAATATGTCGGCAGACTTTATATCAAAGAGTTGAACAATCGCTCAAGATAGTAACAGGTTTGGGACAAAGTTCCGAAATAAGTAGTTCAAATCTTAGAGATAGATATTTTTCCATTGTTCCAGTTTTTTCCTTTGTTTGTGATACTGATTTATATTTAAATTTTGACTACAGTGTTGTGATAATAATATTTTTATTTTTATTTTAGACGACAAAGTTTACCCATTAAGTAGAAAGTCAAAAATAACATATAAAGTCACACTAAAAAGTAAAATTGATGCAATAAATATTAGAAAACTTCGGATGCAGTCAATCACAAAGATAATTCAAAATAGATCATTTATAGGAATATATATACATTATGTTGTTGCATTCCTCTTTCTTTCTCCCTGTATATATTTGTACACAACTCTGATAAAAAGCAAAGAAAAAGAGAAAGAAATTGAGCTAAACTAAAAGGAAATACTTTGAAAGATTATAGAATACAGAAGAATAATAAAGTTTTACAAGCTTTATTATTGATATAAGAAATGTCATATCCTTAATGTGTGAGTAGAATCAGATAAAAACCAACAATCTAATACTAATATTTGTTGCATGGAGAGGTGAGAATATTTTATGTTACCCGAAGAGGAGTGAAAACTCTAAGTTACACATAGAATAAGGAATACTCATAAGTTATCTAAAGAGGAGTTAATAGTTATAGTATTTGAAGTAATAATGAATTATATAATACTTATAGTATTTGAGTAATAATGAATGATCTTTCAATCAATAGTGAAAAAGGTAAATATGTATTGAGCTCGAGTTGATGGAACCAATATAAATCAATATGTTATTCTTATATTATGGGATAATTTATTCTCAGAATTTATTTACTCTTAATTGCTTTGATCAATGGCTATTATTTTGATAGCTATAGATTTTTTTTTTTGAAAAGAGTGATTTTGGAAAAATAGTTAATCCATACAATTCAACCTCTTTTTATGAAACTTCAAGAAATGGCAATGATGATGAAGTATGATACTCTCCCTTTCCTTAGTGAAATGGATGTATAGTTAGGTGAATACCAAATGCATTTATAAATAAACATAAAGCCATGAGCTATATTTGTAGTTGAAGGAAAATGAGTAAGACAAGATTTCTACACTACCTTTCCTACCACCACTTGGTATGTGGTGGTGGTTCTTTATATAAGACAAATATCACCTATTTCTAAGGATGTTTTATTCTCTGTCTTGGGCTAACCGGATATTGTCACGTGAATAAAAGAAAAAAAATTTAAAACAAAAATTAACATTCTGATTGGTCCGGGACAGAGAATGGGACATCCTTGGAGACAAGTGATCTCTCTCCCTTTACATATGATGACAACATTTACATGATTAACTCTATGTCACCAAAATTAAACTTGGTATTGTATCCCAACTTCAAGAGTTGATGCATGAGGTACATTAACTACATAGGAAGGTGCCCTACTATTCCTCCTTAAGAACTCATAACCCAAACTAATAACTATTTTCTTCAGCATGTTGGACCCTTGTTTGGCTCTCATATATGAGTGTCCTATAATGTAAGTCACACCAGCTTCCCTTGCTTCCATCAACTCCTCCATTGCACCCTTGTCATCAAACTTTGGACTTTCTGGTAAAACAAACTTTACCCTTTTCTTTGGTTGATTCAACATAGGTGACTTTAACTCTTTAACCTCTTTAACATCATGGTCATTATGATTATGTTCACTAATGAAACTAGGATTTGTACATGTTCCAACAACTATCATTTTATCATCATCTTTTTCAACAACCTCAGCCTCATTTGAAGTTGTTCCTTTTCTTATGAACTCAGCTATGCTGAAGACAACATCTTTCTCAAACTCAACATCATCTTTGTGCACATCACAGTATCCATATCTCACTATGCATCTGTATATTCTGTTTCCTCTTGGCCCGACGCAACCGACTAAGAACCTTTCCTCGGGTCTAACATGTGGAAGTGGGACATGTTTGATGCATAGGAAGACAAGGACTTGGTGGAAAGCTGGGAGGTTGGTTACAAAGTGGGAGAAGATTGCAGGAATTCCAGAGACTAATTCGGTATGAACAAGGCCGATGCCGCGTACTCTAACAAAGCCTAAGCTAGGGCCAAGACTGAGTAGCCAGTTGATTGAAACCTTGTTTTGAACATCAAATTCATATTTTTTGAGAGTGCCATAGTGCCAAATGTACATGATAGTGATTAAAACAAATGCTAAAGCAATTGGAATCCATGCACCTTCAAAGAACTTGACAATTGAAGCTGAAAAGAAGAGAGCCTCAATGGTGCCAAATAAAAGAACAAATCCAAGTGCTAAGAGAACATTCCGGTGCCAGCAGAGTACAATAACCAGTGACATCAAACAAGTGGTGATCAGCATCACTGATACCACTGCCAAACCTGTCAAGGACTAGGTACACATTAGTCCCTATCAAGTAACCAAATTTGTCCGAGAAAAAATGCGCTTCTAATTTAATTATTGAAAAATATTAACTTGATCCTCAAGAGTCTCAAATTTTGGTCAAATAAATTCTTTCATGATAAGGTTTAGGTACACATTAGTCCCTATCAAGGACTATTTGTCCATCATTTAAGATTCCTAAGGACAAACAAAGGATTTTTTATTTCTGAAATACTAAATCGCGGAATGCATTTTTTCCTTGGGACAAACTTGTGTATTTAGAAAATAAGAGCATTGCTAACCATTCTTATTTGCCATAGTAACAAGATATATGTTTTTGGTACGACATTTCTAGATAACATTGGGATGACATTCGATTTATGCGGATATTAGGGAATACCAACATATCAAGTGTTTTGAGGTTGAGTAGAGAACAACAACGAAGCCTTAATCACACGAAGTGGGAAGTTGAGTAGAGAAAACTTAAAAAAGATTGAATAGACAAAAGTATGTAAATGTGAGATATTGTGCAAATATGTTATACAAGTAACAGAGCTAAGCCCAATCATTCTGATAACTACATCTTCCAGAAAATGAATCCTCTTAATTTAAGCAAATCCTTATTATATGCAGCAATATTGATGTATAAGAAAACTGAAATCAATGTCATACCTGTTGCATTACCCATGAGCTTTGTATCTCTGAGACCAATAGTTACAGCCAAGCACAAGAACATCAATAGCCAGTTGATTTCAGGGATGTAAACCTGGCCATGAATTTCGGAAGAAGTGTGAACCACTTTAACTCTAGGGAAGCAACTTAGTGCAGAGCACTGGTTGATAATTGAGAAAGTCGCAGTGATTACGGCTTGACTTCCTGCAACCGCAGCAAGTATGGCTATCACCAGAACAGGCCATCTCAACTTCTCTGGAAGATACAAGTGCCAAAACTCAGAACTCCTTCCATTTTCATCTAATCCTCTTCTTCGGAAAGAGATATAGTTTACCTACCTGGTACGGATACATAAAACCCGAACTGATACTCCTGCTCGATATCATGGTGTCTAGAAAAGTAAGCAGCTTGTCCCATATATGCTAGAATTAAACATGGATAAACCACAATGGTGAAAGCAATCTGCACAAATTTGAACATCTATCCGATAAAATATGCACATTGTAAAACTAACGAGTTAGAATAATTAGAAGTCGGGTAAAATGAACGTTGCAATAAGATGCAGAAAGAGAATACCAAATTAGATCAATGTACACAGATCATCAATCTCTATCGAACGAACTTGGGTAACAGTTGCAACCATTCAATAGGCCAAATAACAACACAGATAAGCAAGAACAAGGTTTTAAATTTCAAGACTCACAAGCTTTGAATCGATTCATGGCATACCAATGTATATACTATGATGTAGATTCATTACCTATCCTATATCAACAGGGAAACAAAGTTTGAATTTAGAATACCTTGATTGATAATTGTGAAAAGTGACCAAGATCAACAAACATGGCTTCTGATCCTGTAAAGTTGAAAGAATGCTTTACAAAACCATGTGAACATAGGCGTAAATTGATTACCGAGCCATGCGGAACATGGCGTAAAATCTAAATTAACCGTGAAGCAAACAAATGAACCTGTTATGCACAGCAAAATTCCACCAAGGGCCATCCAACCACCTGTTTGAGTTTTCCTAAAAAATTGGAATGCATAATATGGAGAGAGTGCTCGGTACACATGAGGGTTCCAGTAATAGATATTGTATATACCGATGGAACTGATGCAGAGAAGCCATGTAATAACAATGGGAGCGAACAAGAAGCCGACCCTGTGCGTGCCATAATGTTGAAGGGCAAATAAGCCTGTCAATATGAGGCATGTAGCTGGAACTTCTACATCTGCCAAGTATCAAGATTTGAAAGTTCTATTAGCAAGTTATGCAATTTATGTTTAAGAATCACCAGCAGGCAGAGAAAATGAGATCATACACAACAGAAGAGATAAAATAACGAGCGATGTAATCAAAAGAAAGTTATTGAAACAAATAAAGAGATACTTTTATAGAGTGGACTACACAATTCTTAAAAGAACCAAACTAAAAAGAAGTTCAGATCAAAATAAATTTCCTTTTGATCACTAGCCTAGAAAATAAAAAATTATCATCTTACACTACTTTCTTACACCTTTTTTACACATGTTTAATGACGTATAAATTCGTTGTTAATCACACGTATTCGATGGTTAATAGGTTGTTCAATAGGCACAGTTGTCGTCAATGATTAATCTGTTAATCATCCAAAACAGAACACACGTAATTGAACACAAATTTATACATCATTAACCAACTCTACAAAATTAGTGTGAGAATATAAGGGTTGCAAAAACATAATACATAGATGACATGTCTTCAAGTCCTAATTGAACAAAAACATGTCATGGTTGATTCAACACAAGAAAACTTGATGATGAACTCACATCTATGATGTTCCTTGGATATCGAAAGCTCAAGACCAGACATTGCTGAGAAAACTGCATTCAATTCAAACAACACGGTGTGACTAACAGACCCAAAAGTCTCAATTTTAAACCAAAACAAGCAAGAACTTAGGATAAATAATCACCCGAAAGAGGCGGTTTAAGGACTCCAACACCGATCACCATGCAAGTCCCTATCAAAGCAAGAACCAACAAAATCTGCTGCAAGACCTTGTGCTTCTCCAATAAGGACTTGAGCATATGACCAAATCCTTTCTCCGGCGCCACACCATAGCTATGATCCTTGTACATGGAGAGTTTCTCGTCTTCTAACTGACAATTGGGCATTAAGCCAACTCTGGCGTGGCGACACAGCAAAGAGTAAAGTGCAAATGTTCCTCCTTCTCCATTATCATCAGCTTTGAGAACAATGAATGCATATTTCACTAAAGGCACCAATGTTAAAGTCCAGAAGACCAAAGACAAAAGACCATAAATCTCTTCATTTGACTCTGTGTGACCAATGTCTTCAGCAAATGTGTTCCTATACACATAAAGTGGTGATGTACTTATCTCTCCATAAACAACTCCAAGACTTTGATATGCAAGAATCATAACCGTTTTCCATGATTCTTTCTTCTATGCAAAAAAACAAAAAATCAACATTCTGGTTAAACACTAACATGGATTAAATACAAAAACAAAAGCCTCAAACACATCATATTAGAAACAAAAACCAACATTCTGGTTAAACAATATCATGGTCCAAAACAAAAGTGTCAAACACATCACATTTAAAATAAAAATGAAAAATGAAAAATGAAAACTTGGAGCATTATTAAGCATGCCCAGTTCACCTTAACAGAGTTTAGACCAACCCCACTTTCCAGATCCATGACATGTGCTCTTTAGAAATCTGAAAGAACCATTTATTTTATTTATAAACTTAGAATCCAAGGCTTTGAAGAATACACAATTGTTGAAAGTGGAAACTTCCTCCCCATTATGAAAGTACAAGAAAACAATGACAATACAGAGGAATTAATATACATATATATATTGTAAACTTTTTTGGGTTGAAGAATTAATGTTGTACTTGTTTTTTCCTTTATGTCTAGGAAACAACTTTCAAGATCTATTATGGGATTTCTTAAACACATTTGAGGATTCAGGAAGGACCCAGTTCTGCATGTGTTTTTAAAAGTAGGAAATTACACACGAAAGATCGTTTTGTATATTTTATTATGTTTGCCACACAACTAGGCTTAAGCCATATCAAAACTTTTAAGCTAGTAGTGAAAAAGAACTATAAGCTTCTAAGCTAGTTGATAAAATAGAATTGTTTCTTAATATGTGAGTGCAAGTGTTAGTAAAATAAACCTCTAACTTATAAGTCATAAGTAAGTGACCTATCACATATGGATTTATTAGTCACGACAAGTTTACATGTAAATGCGATCAAGTAACTTATTTTTTGTCAAATATATAAGTTTGTCTTGATTTATAAGCTATAGGTGAGCAGGAAGGACTTGGTCCTACCCACTCAGCTTGTTTAGCTCGATTGTGATCAGACTTAAATAGGATCAAGTCTAGGATTGAGTTTGGATTCAAAAATTAGACCTAAACAATATTTATGGTTGACTAGGGGAGAAGCATGACCCGACCCGACTTGACTCGTCTTATGGTCACTCACTTGTTTATATGTATTTCTATTCAAATTGTATAGAGTAATGATTTTTTTTTGTCGAAACTATCATTAATTCTCTAATTTTTTACATCATATATACGTGATTAACAATATATATACATATATCATTTCATATATCAAATTGTATATCCATAATAATTAGTAAATTTAAGTGTGCAACTATGTTAAATAGTTAAAAGGGAGACTACCAATGATGATCCTACTTAGTTGGAGCAAGATTAACACTTTTGGTTTTTTTTTTAATTTTCCAAAGAAAGTCAGCATTAGAGTTGGAGTTTTTTGTTTTTATTAAGTTTTAACAAAAACTCTAAAATTGGCAACATAGTTAAGTTTTTTTTTTGTGAATTTGAAATCACACTCTTATCATAGTTTTTTGTTTTTTTTATTTTTGTCAATTGTTTTAAACTTTTTTATTGTTGAGTGTAGCTTTATATATTGATGGAACACATTTTATATTTATTTACTCAAATATAGAAATACAAATATTATTAAAAAGCAAAAAATATTATAATATTACATTTTCCTAATCTATTAAATCTCAAAATTCTAATGACGTCTATGTGATGAATAATCACATGCAAGTAGTTTTCTCCTTTTTAGCAGTTGAACTCTCAATTGTTGTTCATTCCGCTGCGAGAAAGTCACTTTGTTGTCGAATTATTTAAATATATTAAAGGAAAAAACTCCAACTTTGTTGCCAATTTTTCTTTGGAAAATTTAAAAAAAACAAAAATTTCAATCTCATGGCCGATTTATTAAGATATAATAAAGGCAACAAACTCTAATTATTTTGTCAATTTTCTTCTGGAAAATAAAAAAGTCAAAAACTCCAACTCCATTAAAATATAATAAACTCCAATCACATTGGAGTTTTTGTTAAAGAAAATTTTAAAAAAAATCAAAAACTCCAGCCATTACGGTTTTTGTTAAAATATAATAAAAACAAAAAATTGCAATTCTGATGCCGATTTTCCTTTGAAAATTATAAAAAATAACCAAAAACTCCAATCACATGGGAGTTTTTGTTAAAATATTAGTAAAGAAAAAAAAAACTCCACTGCAGTTGCCGATTCTTGTATGGTTCCAATGGAAAAAAATGAAACTCGACAATCACATTGCCGAGTTTTTAAAAAGTACACAAATTCTATAATAAACTTAAAAGGTATACTAAAACCGTAATATTTCAGTTAAAATAAGCTAGCAATGTAAATTTATCCTTTTTTGAGTCTAACATAAAGGTATGATGAATATTCATGATTACTGAGAAAAACAGTAAGAGCAACAACTTTATGACATGTAAATAAACTTACAAATGAAAAGTTAAACTATTATTATACAACTTAATATTTACTAGCAATAACACTTATGATTGTGGGGTAAATAAATCATTTATCTTTGCAAAGAGGAATGCTGCAATATTCCGCAGAGTCCCACAATGTTATAAGATTCTATTATGTTATGTAATTATTTTTATAAAAAGGCAACGGAAGAATATAAATAAGGTAATGAAAAATTTAACAAAAGGAAGACAATTAGTTTATTGAATGTTAGTGATATATATTGTTTGTATGAATGATGTACAAATAATTCTCGACATATTTTAACCATAAAAAGAATGTGAAAATCAAGTTAATCTGAATTAATTAATGGCTTCCTATAATAGGAAATAGCACAAAACGTGGCCAATTCACGTTGAAAAACGTTGTGCTGCCATATATAAAAACCTACCAAGATGCCTATATATACATATTACTAATTATACCGTAAATAATATGATAGGTTTTTTATAGCGTTTGGGACAATAGATCTTTATCCTTTCCTCGACATCCCTTTGTTCCCCACCCACCCTACCTTTATTAATGTTAATTTTATTTCAGCATTCTTTGTTCAGCTTGAGATGACCCATGAGATATGGGACACCAAACCCAAGACCAAGTTTGTGGGGAATATGCATTCATTTCATCATGGATACCAGACAATATGAATTCTTTCTATCTTGTTCCTTATCAATACTGCTTTTTTATTCATTTTTATCACTGCCCTAAAAATAAAGAATTAAAATTTACAATTGAAAACAGTTTTGATTTGCAGTCCGTTCTAATAGTTCACTCAACTTGAAAAGTTTTGATTTGTAGTTTTAATAGGGGTTGAACTAGGAAAATTTTGTCCCGACTATGTTAAATCCGATTAAATGGAATAATCTAGGAAGTGAACCGAACAGTTTACTTAAAATTAAAAAAAAAAGAATCTTCTCTAATGTTTTTTTTATTCAAGTCAAAAAATGGAAAAATATTACTTCAATATAATTATACATATATAATTGCTAATTTTATAAAATTTTGAATTTATATATTTATAGAAATTATTAATTATATATGACATTGTCCGGTCTGATCGGACATACTAACTGGTTAAACCTAATACATCTCCCCATTTGATGTTTGACTCGAATTTTATAATATTGATATGTTTAAGAAAATATTAAATGATCTAAAAGTTTTATATAATTTGATTATAATAAATATATTTAAATCTGCATTCAGAACTACATTAAGTAAAAATGAAAAAAAAAATAAAGGATGAGGAGGAGGATTAATAAATAAATGTATGCTTGAAAAATAAAGTGCAAATGTGGATTCTAAAAAACATCAAAAAGATTTGCAAAAAGTTAAAATATCAAAAAACTATGGAGGGAAGAGTTGTAACTAATAAGAGATATATACTAAAGGGGAGAAGAGTATCACTTATAAAATCTTATGTCTTAAATATGTTCATTTTCATCTATTTGGTTGGAAAGTTAATTTACCAAAGAAGTTTCATAAATTGAATATTACAGGTTACCTTAAGCATAATTCATTCATCTTAATTGACTTTCTATATCATGACAAAATAGTTTGATATTGAACATGTAAAGTGTATGGCCACATAACTACACTGTGGCAAATTAAATATACAACCATCCACATTATGAAATAGCACCTTTATCTTAATTTATCACTATCTCCTCATATCAGTTGGTAACTTATCTCCTACAATCAGTAAAAGTATGACATGTGTACTATTTTTTTTAGTTTTAGAAATATTTATAGAAAATGGTTAAATATGACACATGTCATAATTTTAGTAACCGGAAGAGATAAATTATCTTCTTACACTAGGAGAAACTTTATTGTCTCTATTTATTTATAAACTTTATTGGTGTTGTTATGCAAGATCACACATTGATGCTGAGAAAAAATCAAGTGACATGCTAAAGATTGCATTAGCTTGGTAACAGAAATAAGATTGATATGGAATTGTGTTACAAATAATACATGAGATAAAGTTAGATGAGTAGTCAGTTTGACAGATCCAGAAATAGAAGTTGTTATTTTATCACCATTAGGTAGGGTGATAGATATAGGAGTTATGGTTGTGTATGTGGTAAAACTGGCAATTTGGTGAGTAATGTGATCAATGGTCCCAGTATCTAGGAGCCATTTAGAGTTAAGAGGGATACCTGGTGTAGGAGTGAGTGATGCAGAATTTACCACAGAGTTGGTTGAATGTGTTTGGTCCTTCTTAGATTGATGTAGTAAGTCCAGGATGTCTTGTACTTGTTCTTCAGTAAAACCAGTACTGCTAGTCTGTGTTTGGTGAGCAGCCTCATTGTTGGTGCTTGTATCAAATGAGTATCCAGTTGTATGATTAACCATCTTAGAAGATCTTGTAGATTGATATCCAGGAGGATAGTCATGTTTGAGATAACAAGTCTCAATGGTGTGATTGGTTCTTTCACAATAAGTGCAGAATCTGTTATTTTGCCCTCTTCCAAAGCCAGTGGCCCTGTTTCCTCTGCCTCTAAATGGAATGACCCCTCTGTCTCGAAAAGAATTGTTTGTGGGATTATTCCTATATTGTGAGTCTTGCCTAGAGCTAACATTCATGGCTCTTTTATGAGGCTCTAGGCTAGGAGGGATAGGTAATTGAGTTTGTCTTTCTTGCTGAATGAGCAGGGCAAAGGCTTTAGTGATATTTGGTAATGGATCCATGAGCATAATTTGGGATTTGACATGAGCAAATTGCTCATTCAATCCTTCTAAGAAATGAATGACATAGTCTTGTTCTTTATAGGTCTTGAGAGAATCCATGGCTCCACAATTACAGGGTGTAAGGCATTTACAATTAGGAAAGGGCCTGAAATCTTCGATCTCGTCCCATAGTGTCTTTAATTTTGTGAAATAATCTGAAATGTCAAGGTTACCTTGATCTAGATGGTAAAATTCCTTTTGAAGAGTAGCGATTCTAAAGATGTCTCCATGGGAGAATCTGTCATGTAGGTCTTTCCATGCCCCAGTTGCAGTATCTATCCACAATATTGATTTCACAATGGATTCATCTACACAATGTTGAATCCAGGACAACACCATTGTGTTACATCTAACCCAAGGGCCATATAGGGGGTCCTCAGGAGGAGGTCGTGGCAAGCTTCCATTGATGAAATTGAGTTTATTTTTGGATTCTAATGCCAACCTCATTGCTCTTGCCCATGAATGATAGTTCTTAGTGTTCATTGGTGGGGTAACTAAGACGGGGCATTAGAGTGAAGGAAGAAGGGGTTGTTAAGCTGGTCAGAGAGGATGTTGTGGTTTGTCATTATCGACTCATATTATTTGGACTTGTTTCTACAATATACCATGTTTTGTTTAATTTAATTACATTTATCACATTTTTTGTTTAAAAGATTGCACTTCTTTCTCATGCAGGGGTGGTCCGTGTAATGAAAGTATAAAAATTAGGAGATTTGTGTAAGTGTAAAAAATTGAGGGGTGATTTATGTAATTTCACTAAAACTCAGGGGTATTAGTAAAAATTTCACTAAAAATTTACTCTAATTTTTAAAAGAAATTTTCTTCTTCAAATAATGCTTTATTGAAAAAAAAAATTAGTTCAAATTAAAAAAAACAAATGAATTGTATATTCATTACCGATTAAAATGGATACATGAATGAATTGTAATACATTTAATATGAATGAATTAGATGGTTTAAAAATATGATTTAATGAATTTATATGGATTAATGAATGACTTTTCATCAATCCATTAATATCCAAATCCAAATTCTTCCGATTATCATCCTTACTATTCACACCCATTCACCTATTCATGGATCAACGAAGAGAGAATCCAAAAACTAGCTTATACCACATTACCCCTACACATATATCTACAAAAATGTGAATCTGGTATCTAACTTAGCACATTTTCAATTAATTTGGTCTATTAACAGGTTAATACTAACACTCAAACTAACATAGAGTACAAAGACCAAATTAATATTTCGCTCTATAGATCAACTTGACCAAATTCTCATTTGGATTTTTTTTAACATAAGCACTACTGTGGAGAAATGTGCCACTATATATAAATGTGAGCATGGGTATCACTTATTTAAACTACATGTAATAGGTTCCTATTATACATGATGAAGTGAAAAATGAAACAATTACAGAAGGTATCTACTCACCTTTTTTAGGTAGGTAAGGAACTAATCCCTTTCGGGAGTTCGTGACTATACAAGCTTATTTAGTAATAATATAAATTTCAACTGAGCCAACATATACTAAAGTTGTTATCAATCACACCATATTCAAGAAATGATATTGCAATGCAGAATAAGGCATGTAGGGGTCAATCACACCATATAAGTCCTCCCAACTTGAATGATATTGGTATGAGGTACTCTCATATTTGCAGTGCCTCCTCTGCAATTCTTTCTAAGAAATGCATAGAAGTAATTTATGACCAATTTCTTGAAGAAAAATGAGTTCTTGTTTGCCCTCACATACCCATGTCCAAGCAAATAGGTGCATCCTGATTCTGTAGCTTCTCTAAGTGCTGCAAGCTCATATTCAAGACTAGGATCTTCGGCTAATGACGTGTAACTAGATGGCAATGCTGCTGCAGTTTCGTGCGAGGAAGAATTTCCTGTTTCATCAAAGTACTGATCATGCATCAGTGGAATCCTAAGCTCATCAGGGTCCACTGATTTCACCGAGGCACTATCCATGTCGTCGGTTAAGCGCCCTTCTGATTCCAGCGCGGTTTCTATAGCTTCCCTTCTCAAGAATTTCTCGAGACTTTCGATAAGAAGTTGCTCAAATGCATGGTGGTCTTCCTTCCTCACATCTTTGTAACCGTACCTGGCAATGCAACGGAACATATGGTAATCTTTCGGGCAAACTCTTCGAAATAGGAATCTTTCCTCTTGAGGAACCATGGGGATCGGAACATATTTTATGCAGACGAAAACTATTGTAGAGTGAAGAGCTGGAAGGCCAAGCAGGAACTGCACAAAAATTGAGGGAATGCCCTGGACAAGCTCGTTATAAAGCAATCCTAATCCTGGAACTCTAACTGTTCCAAGATCGGAGCCTAGCTCGAGCATCAAGTGGGAAGAAACCTTCTCTTTCACTTCACTTCGGTACTTCAATACACTCCCATAGTTCCATGTGTACATCACGGAGAGGAAAAAGGTAGCGAATACAAGCGGAAGCCAACCACCCTCGAAGATTTTCGATAGGACTGAAGACATGTAAATGAGCTCGACTGAACCAAACACAAGTAGGAAACAAAATGCCAAAAACAAATTAGTCTGCCAGATTAAAAGCATTACAAGTGTCACCAAGGTGGTGCTAACCATCATGACACCAACTTCAGCAATGCCTGCAACAATGGTATGAATCACATTAGTAAAGATAAACTACAAATTACGGTCTTTAGTATAAGGTATATGTGCTGTATAAAACAATCATTTAGCTTCTTCCAGTTGTAAATTAACATCTTCGATTCGGGTAATCGAGTATTTGTAAAATATTTGGGATTATGAAAGAAGCTCATGATACTATAAACTCCACAATCAAGGTAAATTGTTCTGAATTTATTTCAACACAGAAAACTTGCATTTCTCTTTCAGTACAGAAATGAAGCATGGGTCAGTTTTAAAAGTGAATAAGAGAAAATTGACTACAAGTTAATTAATATTCGAGGCAAACACGAGCCGATCGATACCTTTACATTTGTCACCACATTAACAAGTTGAAATCATGGACATCAAGATAGATGCAAATTGAGACTACAGAAAACTGAATGAAATCCCAATATAGTAAATTTTTCTTACAATGTCTATAGTAAAGCATCACGATAGTCGCCCTAAAAGAAGAAAAATAGAAAATAAAAAACTCGTACACAATTGAGAAGGGACAATTTACCATATGCATTTGCAATATCAGTAGTGCTTTGGAAAATGGAAACAACAACTATGCACATGATCATCAGAAACCAATTAATTACAGGGATGTAAATTTGACCCATGAACTTTCTCGAGGTGTGAATTATCTTGAGCCTGGGGAAGCATCCCAAAGCCATAGATTGCTTTACACATGAAAATGTGGCAGATATCATTGCTTGGCTGGCAATCATAGCAGCAAGTGTGGCTATAACAAATACCGGCCAGAAGAGACTATCTGTTTCATATAAAGCACAAACAGAAAATACCGACATTAGTACTATCCGTAACAAATATCTCTTTAGTTACAATCTTAAAGACAGTCGCTCGTATTTTATGTCAGCGATATCACCTGGAACGGAGTCATAGAATACGCGTGAATAAGAAGTCGGGTTCTTCAGCAAATAAGCAGCTTGGCCCATATAAGCAAGAAGCAGACAGGGAAATACCACAGAAGTGAATGCAATCTGTGTAAGAAATTACACAAGAGAGTTCAGAAAGTAAGTTTTAAACAATTATAGAAGACTTAGTATTGCAAAGTTAATGGCTTACTCTTGAAACAGAAACAATGTGAGGATTCACAAACCTGTATTGCTGGTACCGTAAAATGACCCAGATCTGCAAACATTGCTTCTGCACCTGCAGAGGAATACGTGAGCTAGTTATGTAATTGTCTGTTTTCTTGTCCTAGAGTGTTGTTTCTGTGCATCATAAATTCCTCATTTGTTACTTATTTCTAAGTGATTGAAATAGCTTCCATATCATACTTGTTTTGTTATATTTTCTAGCCTATTTAGTTTGGTACTACATACTGCAACATGCAGCAAGAATCAACATAAATGCCATTGATATTGAGTAAATTATCTTAGAAGAACAAAACATTCATAAACAATTCCTAGAAATGGGAAAATGGTATAAATTAAGTGAAATAAACTATTATCAGTTTCCTTCTCTGGTTAACAAAACATCTCTATATGCAAGTGTATTAAAAGAGCAAGTGTTGTTTTTTACTCTCAAAATTTTCTTCTTTTCTTCTTCTAAACTTCAAGGGTAATAATCCTAAGGCACAAATGAAAAATAAGGTAACTACTACAAACACATCAATGAGATGAGTGAAGAAGCAAAGATCGTGTTCACGGGATAAGAAAGAGGCTTCAAATCAATTGCAGGGATCATGGTCTGAAACCATGAAAATTGGAACAATTTTTTTACCTGTAATACACAGAACACAACCACCAAGAGCTGACCATGCACCTTTTCCATTACGCGTGAAGAAATAATAGATATAAGCTGGATTGAATGCTCTTAGAACAGTGATATCATACTTAATTATATTGTATATTCCAATAGAACCCAGAGAGAAGAACCATAAGGCAAGTACAGGAGAAAACATGAAACCGACTTTATTGGTACCAAACCGTTGTATACTGAACAAAGCCACCAAGACTACAATTGAAATACCAACCAATTCACCTGCAAGTATGAACATAAAAACTTAGTTAGTAGTGCAAAATACTATTTTTTTGTCACTACCATATCCATAGTTTCAGAAGATAGATAAATGCCAACGTTTTTGAGATAATCTAAGCACATGTAGCTGATACTTGATAGCTCAATAACAACAACCAAGCCTTATTCTCAGTAGGCGAGGTCGGCTACAAGATCAAATGACGCTATGATGTTCTATTGTAAATCATGTTCATTGACAAAACGTTGACTTTTAAATCCTACTTGTTTCACCTATGATTTTTCTTGGCCTTCCACTGCTTTTAGAAATTGGACTACCGTCGATTTAATCTACTCTTCTTAATGAGGCTTCTATCGGATGTCCAAACCACCTAAAGGTGAGATTCTACCATTTTTTTAAGATAGAAGCTACCTCGACTTTCATCAACGCATTCATTCCTAGTCCTATCTTGTCTAGTATACCCAATCATCTAGCGCAACATTCTCATCTCTGGGTGTTTTCCATGAGAACCATATTCTACCTACTTAGGTCAAAGCACACCAAGCTTGTTACTCACTTGAGAGATCTCAAAGATTTTGACCTCAAGGACATTTACTCCAGAAAACTATAGAAGGATTCATATTGAAATTTTATGATTGGGCATTAGTTATATAGAGCAGTTGCACTAACTCTTAACAAAAGGACACAAATATGTTCCTCCAGAGGAAAGCAAGCAGCCACCACAAGAGTTTCCAACTAATGCTGACATGTGAAAGAAGTTTTCCTGTATTTCCAGTATGCAAAAAAACTAGCCCCGATTTCGAGTTTTCTCATCTTCAGTTATGCTATACATGTATCATTTATTTTCTTCATCCACAATAAAATTGTAATGTTCTCATAAAGAAAAGGATAGTATACCAACCTGTACCAAATCCTTTTATTTCACCCTGAAGACCACTTATGGCAGACATCACTGTAACAAGGAAGCACCATGACTATTATACTCAAGTTACAACAAAAGCAATTTTTCTTAACATTGGTCCTACAATGGTATAAAAGTAATATACAAATAATAACAATGTTAAGAACAAGGATTGATGGTATTATCTAATGGAGACATAGGAAGCTAAGTGTCAATTTAACCACTTCAACAAAGTCTACTCCCCACAACCGCAACCCCGAAAAGAAGAAACGGAATATAGTTAGTGTTCTCCTTGTTACTAGGTGGAGATTTTAGAGCCAGAAATTATTCCATCACCTCATTAGAGAGATGTCAAGCATCTTCTAAAGGTGAAAACATCTAAAACAAATCATTTGTATCAAGGGATGCGTTATAGGGAATGTGACATAAAAATGTCGAATATGCATGATCGAGTAAGTTATCTTCTTTGTATATTCGACATTTTTATGTCACATTCCCTACAACACTTACAATAGGACTTTTTTTGTCAAAAAGTTGCTTATGCACCTGATATTGCTGGGGTTAGAATTCCATCTCCTATAATCATGGAAGTTCCGAGAAGAACTAACACCAACAACACTTTTTTCAAAGATGGTGTCCTTTCCAAAGTGTCCTTTATTTTTAAAGCCCTTTCCAGCTCTGGAGTAGGCAATCTGAGCCTATAACTGGAGATATTTTCATCAGCTTGTTGACGATTCGGAAGCAGATTCACATTTGCATACCTGCAAATCAGTGAGTATAACGCAAATGTTCCTCCTACAGTTGAACCATTAGTGCATGAAATTTTGATTCACAATATGCCTGAAAGGCTGAAACGAACCGAAGTAAATAATTCTGAGTGGAAAAGTGGAATCTCTTACCTTCTCCATTATCATTTGCTTTGAGGACTATAAAAACATACTTTGCTAATGGAATTAGAGCTATTGTGTACATCACTAATGATAATGCCCCCAAGATATCAACATCTGATCCAATCGGAACCTTGCTGAAGACATCAGCAAAAACGTATAGCGGACTTGTTCCCATGTCACCATAAACCACACCAAGAGTCTTAAATGCTAATGCAGCAGTGGGCCAAAAAGTAAGGTCCTGATTCAAATAACCATAATCGATTAAAGATCGAGGTGGCTCGATATCTGCACTGTTAATTAAATAGTGAAGCAGAAGTTGATAATGTTGAGCTTCTATTGAAAGTGGTGAAGTGCATATGTGCAAAAACTATGCATTCAAATGCTACATGACTACCATAATTATTAGTGTAGTTATGATTGGCTATGCCATCTTACAGAAATCTTACACATGTTTAATCTTCAATTGCTTCCTACATCATGAATAATTTTTTAAACAAAAGTGACTGGTATTAGAGGAAAAACAAGTTCTTAAATGCTGAAGTCTATTGCAATGCATGAACCATTGCATTGACTTCAATAATTTTGTCAAAAAGGTAGTGTTTGAGTAGACATGTTAGAACAGGACGAATATAACATATATGATGTTGGTTATGTAGCAAACAAAAGTGCAGAGAGGAAATGTGTTATGTAGAAGACATTACTTTATTCATCAACAATGCACATAATTTATACAGCATGAAAGAACAAAAAATCTGATGCAGAAAAAATAAATTCCTACATGAATGGCATAATGAGTCATAAGTGCTCTAACATAGTAGGTGAAATGTTCCTAACAGCCATAGTGACTCTTTATTACCTAATGAATAAAAACTAATAGCTTTTGAGTCATACTAATCAACATATGCTATGTTCTATACTTAGTCATTTTGATGCATATTAAAGTAAAGTAATAAACCATAACAAGACATGAGAATAAAAAACAGGACATTTCAATTTGGTCCCTGCAAAAAAAGTCACTCAATGGTTAGTAGATTTCTTCTGTGGGGCAAATTGTTCTTAAAATTTCCTCTCCGCACAATTTGGCTGAAACTTCTTTCTTTAGAATCTGTTTGCGAGTTGGGTTTTGAAGGAAAATACTTCAGAGTCATCTCACATGTGTATTTCATGGCTCTGAAGTCTTCCATTTCCCTTATTTCCCTCCAAAACCAAACTTGCAAATAGACCCTTAGTAACCAAATTTGTCCTATAGAGAAAATCTTCAAGTTTTCACTTTATATTTTTCTCCAGACACCAAATTATCTCAATAGAAAATTTCCATTTACCAAATTAGAAATGATAAAGGTGAGAATAATTTATTAACCTTGGAGTGTTGAGCATGAATTCCAGCAATCTCCATAGCTTCAACATCCAAAGAATCAAGACTCTTAGGCTTCTTGATAAGCCTTCTCTTTCTGACTGATCCATAACCTTCTCTACCTTCATTCTCATGCTGCTTAGACTCATCATCCCAATCAACTTCACTTCCATCAACCCACCTTGACTCATTACTGCTACTGTTACTGCTTTTCCTACCCAACAACCTCACTCTACTGCTACTACTACTAATCTCTTCTTCAATCTTATCCAATTTCATTTCTTCCACAACAATAACTATACCAAAAAGAAAGGATTCAATGAACCCACATGCCAAATTGGATCAGATTTATTAGAAAGTTTTCACCATTTTTTAGATAAAAATTCATTCTTTTGTTGTCAAGTATGGGTGAGGTATTAATGGTTTGGGTCAAAGGTTGAAACTTGAAACGTTGGTGAAGGTTTAGCCAATGATAGAATAACATAATCATTAATAAATGCATGCAATGCAATAATGGAGATAAAAAAAAATCATTTTTTGATGTACATCAACAATTATTTTTAGGTAAATTTAAATAAATATATTGGAACTCAGATATTACTGATAAATGGAATTTACACAAGATACAAGCTTTATACATAGTACAAAAACTTATATAAAACGAACAACACGTCATATTTAAATACAACTACATGTATGTTTTTTAGTGTTATTATTTAGAATTAAATTTTAATTAAAATTAAATTTTTAATGTGTTGTGAAGATTTTATTAGTTATATCTACATATATACGTCTTCATTGTTTTCTTCTCCTGTACACAGAAGGAAATGAATTCCAACTAACTAACTATAACTAGAAAAGAAAAGTAAGCTTGGAGTAGGCTTAGAGACATTGGCCAAATACAACACAAAGTAATCAAAAGATTAATACTCCTCAAGTGGATATTTTTTACTCCCAATTTAGATAATAAATGTGAAAAGATGATTGGTTCCAATGTGATAGTGAGTCAGATGCATGTCCTATTGTTGAGATTAGAAGCAAGGGAGAGATGTTGTTTTGCAAGTGTTCACGTGTGATATGGCAGTCAATATCTATGTATTTGGTGTGCTTATGAAAAACCGAGTTTGCTGCTATATGCCTAGCTGAATTGTTGTCGCAATAGAGGATTGTTGGTTGTTGAAATCGGACACATAAATCATACAAAAAATATAAACCATTGAACCTCACATGATGCAAAAGCCAATGATTGATATCCGGATTCATAACTTGAAACAGTGATTTGTTTCTTGGATTTCCAAGATACCAATGAATCTCCAAGAAACATACAGTATCTTGAGATGGATCTAATATTTGGGCATGTTGTCCGGTCTAAATCATTGAACCCCTTGATGCGTAAAAAGTAGAAGGATAGAGTAACCCTTGACCAGGAGTTCATTTGAAATATCTAAGGACCCATGTGAGTGCTTTGTGATGAAAATTGGTTGGTGAAGCCATGAATTAGCTAAGTTGTTGAACAACAAATGTGGTATGAGGACATGTGTTAATGAGATAGAGAAGTCTACCCACGAGTTGCCTATACCATAGAGGATCAGAGAATGGTTCACTATCAGCTTTATGGGTGTTGGGACAAGCTTTAAAATCCAATGTTGCATAACTGATTTTGGCATTTGTCAAATCCACTAAGAATGGTTGGAGCAAATGAATTTTTACCCTCAATTAGAATACACATTTTTTACCTATAAAAATATGCAAAGGGTTAGTAAATAGAAAATTAGAAATTAAGATGCATATATTACATCATATGTGTGTATCACCTATGTCAGTTTTTGGATTATCCTTATATTCTACTTGAAGCATAATTTTTTAAGTTATAATTAATTTCTTATTAGTTTGATGAAATAAGTGGGAAAATTGAACACAAAATACCTTATGTACAGCATGAAAAATGTGCAAACTTTAATTATCTTCTCCCTTTTTATGAAAATTATAACATGGAACACTCCAATTATCTTCTCTCTTTCTTTGAAACATGTGCAATATTTTCTTTAGCAATAACATTATATAGGCAAGGTTAAAAATGACATATCATTCCACTAAATAAGAGGGTAAACAAATTGTGAAAAAATAAATTGTGCTTGTATATCACTTAACAATGGTATCAATGTTTTGAAAAGTCATAATGTGATCAATGTTTTAAAAAGTCTTAACACAAACCAACCAAAACATGAATGCAAGTGATAGATAAACAAAAGAGATTTTTAAATCAACTACTTTCAAACAAATTGGCTATATTGTTCAATCCATTAAATTATTAATGAAGTGACATGCACGTATATTTCATTGTATATCACTTTTGACTTAGTTTCAAATTCTCAATGAATCAGAGAATTTGAAAAGGTGAGGAAATTAGTAATATATCTTAGCATTAAAAATGGGGGAGAAATTACATAAGGTATGTCTATCTTCTATGTTTTCAAATGAAAAGATGATAGCAATTAGCCACACTCAGATAATATTTTGAAGGTGGAACAACATAGATTAGGATTGTTTTAGGACTTTCTTTCTAGGATTGGTCACTATTACTTACAATTTCATATTACACACTTATAAGTAACATTATTCATAACTTTAATCTAGCATGATTGATGATTCTTGGTGCCTACTTGACTTTGTTTCACACGATTTAGTGTTTCAGACTTTATTGGACTAATATTCCTAAAATGAGTTAATTTGAGATTATTTGGATTGATTAAATCTATTATCATTTTCAGATCATATTTGGTACTGATGGTATTTTGGGCATTATGGAAGTGGGGGATATATGTTAAAGTGAAGATTGTATTTTTATTTTTTAGGAGTTTTTATTTGTAAATTCGGTTTTAGTTTTGGGCCCATGTTTTAAGCTCATTTTCGTTTTATGTGTTTTGGAGGGGTTAAATTCGAATTCCATATCAAAACACACTTTACACTCTATCATTTTTAAACATAAGGCATTTTCGTTTTCCCTCTTTTAGCTCTGCTAGGGTTTCACTTCTTCTTCATTTTCATTTTCGGTTTGTTCTTCCATTGTCATGGAAGGCTAAATTTCTGGACTAAATTCTGTCGCGCCCCAATTTTCGGCTACGCGACCTCTCGAGTCGCCACTACATTTTTTACTGTCAAAAATGTAGAAAAATCTTTTTAGCCCAATCACCTTGGGCTTTTTGGATTTTTTGATATCCAGGTTCGGAAGTCGGTTACAGGGTAGGGAATGTATTAGCACCCCACCCGCCCGCCTTAAGCGGTACCCTATACTAAACTACATGGATTACTATATTTTTTTCTTTGTTGTTATTATTATTTTATTCAATTGTGTGGTTAATTAATTAATCTTTATGAGGACAAAAAAATTGTTTTTATTATTGTGCCTGACAAGAATGACCCCGGTCCTACGTATCCCTATTAAGGGAATCAAGGCTTACGTAGTTCTTTAAGTAGAAAAAGGTTTGTTGGTTGGATTGATTTTAGAAAATATAAGTGTTAGATCTCGACTAACAATCCTGCTAATACAAGTGAAGTACAGCCCATACGTCCGATACCGCATTTTGTATTAAGGGTTAGTTAAGATCTTAACATGTTTCTGAATAAAAGATTTTGAAATTAGTAATATATCTTAGCATTAAAAATGGGGGAGAAATTACATAAGGTATGTCTATCTTCTATGTTTTCAAATGAAAAGATGATAGCAATTAGCCACACTCAGATAATATTTTGAAGGTGGAACAACATAGATTAGGATTGTTTTAGGACTTTCTTTCTAGGATTGGTCACTATTACTTACAATTTCATATTACACACTTATAAGTAACATTATTCATAACTTTAATCTAGCATGATTGATGATTCTTGGTGCCTACTTGACTTTGTTTCACACGATTTAGTGTTTCAGACTTTATTGGACTAATATTCCTAAAATGAGTTAATTTGAGATTATTTGGATTGATTAAATCTATTATCATTTTCAGATCATATTTGGTACTGATGGTATTTTGGGCATTATGGAAGTGGGGGATATATGTTAAAGTGAAGATTGTATTTTTATTTTTTAGGAGTTTTTATTTGTAAATTCGGTTTTAGTTTTGGGCCCATGTTTTAAGCTCATTTTCGTTTTATGTGTTTTGGAGGGGTTAAATTCGAATTCCATATCAAAACACACTTTACACTCTATCATTTTTAAACATAAGGCATTTTCGTTTTCCCTCTTTTAGCTCTGCTAGGGTTTCACTTCTTCTTCATTTTCATTTTCGGTTTGTTCTTCCATTGTCATGGAAGGCTAAATTTCTGGACTAAATTCTGTCGCGCCCCAATTTTCGGCTACGCGACCTCTCGAGTCGCCACTACATTTTTTACTGTCAAAAATGTAGAAAAATCTTTTTAGCCCAATCACCTTGGGCTTTTTGGATTTTTTGATATCCAGGTTCGGAAGTCGGTTACAGGGTAGGGAATGTATTAGCACCCCACCCGCCCGCCTTAAGCGGTACCCTATACTAAACTACATGGATTACTATATTTTTTTCTTTGTTGTTATTATTATTTTATTCAATTGTGTGGTTAATTAATTAATCTTTATGAGGACAAAAAAATTGTTTTTATTATTGTGCCTGACAAGAATGACCCCGGTCCTACGTATCCCTATTAAGGGAATCAAGGCTTACGTAGTTCTTTAAGTAGAAAAAGGTTTGTTGGTTGGATTGATTTTAGAAAATATAAGTGTTAGATCTCGACTAACAATCCTGCTAATACAAGTGAAGTACAGCCCATACGTCCGATACCGCATTTTGTATTAAGGGTTAGTTAACATCTTAACATGTTTCTGAATAAAGGATTTTTGAGTCGTTGGTGAATTAGTCATGATGATCATTAAATTGATGAAGTGCAGCCCATATGTCCGTCACCGCATCATATCTTAAAATTAGAGTGATTGTCGTCTTATAATTAATAATGAAGTTATCATAAAAAATGTAATAATTAATACCTATATTATTAGCATCGTATTGGAATTAATTAGGTGGTACACCAAGAAATATACTTTTTTTCATATAATAGCATTGGATGACCTTATTTATCATCTATACTCTCTGAATATCAAAATTAAAATTCAGTTGCAAAAATAGTGAAATAAAACAGCCGCGGAATTCCATCACAATGACACGTCCAGTTAATTTTTATAATCATATTCATGAGGTTCTAATTGTATACACATAATTAAATTATTCATGATAATTATAATTTCCAATTTTTATGATATAGTTATTTAGCATATGTAATATGATGATATCAGTGCAAATAAGGGACAAGAAAATGCAAACCTGATATGCAAATGAATAAAATCCAGCAAAAACAAAGAAATCCACGTGGCAGGAAGAGATTGGGGGGAATTCTTTTACTTCCCAGCGCTTGAACACGTGTCAGCGCCTGGTTGGGGGAGAGAGAGGGTGCACGGGTTGCACCGTGCACACACCCGTGCTGGATCTAGACGCCTGGATACGTCTAGCCACGTGGCGTGATAAGATTGGATGGGAGGGTGGGCTCACGGCTTGAGCAATGAACACGCGTGCATGGAATCCGTGTTCTTCTAGGGTGGGATCTGGTGTGGCGAGGTGTAGTGAGTCCGGGACGCGTTTCGTCCCGTGATTGGTGGATCTGGACGTGAAGGGGACCAGTCCACGTGGCGCACTATGAAGCGCTGGATGAACGAAGGTGTAGGAAAAGGCGGTGTGCGCGCCTACACTGGATCCCGTCTTCCTCTGGGAGCGTGATACGGTGCGGCGAGGTGCACCAAGGACGTGCCACGTTTCGTGCACGGATTGGCTGGCCTTCCTGGTCAACCCAGATGTAAAATAGGTACGCAGATCCAACGACTATGGATCAAGGACGCACGGATAGACAATGAGTCCACCCACACCGGATTGGATCTCGCAGAAATGTTTATTATTTTTTCCTTTTCGCAGAACACCTTTTTTGGAGCTTTTTGTATGGATATTTTGGCAAGGTTTTCCAGTGTCCTTTCTCTTCTCCCTAAACCTTTATTTATAGGAAAAATTTCACACTAAAAATGCCAAGAATCTCTATGCTTTTAATTCTATTACAAATCAAATAATATAATTAATAACCTTAATTAGCCTGATTTGATTCCCTTTTAATCATGCTATCTGAAAAAAATTGATTTCAAAATTTGAAATTTGAATTTCAAATCTGAAATTTGAATTTCAAAT
Organism: Lupinus angustifolius; assembly: GCF_001865875.1. Classification (NCBI taxonomy): domain Eukaryota; kingdom Viridiplantae; phylum Streptophyta; class Magnoliopsida; order Fabales; family Fabaceae; genus Lupinus; species Lupinus angustifolius. The sequence goes on along the minus strand of NC_032025.1, from coordinate 17,747,976 downwards.
CTGAAATTCAAATTTAAATTAAAAAATTTGAAAAATATTTCCTTATTAGATTGGATTTAAAAAATCTTTTATTTTTTATTATTTTTGTTTTATCCGAAAATAAATATTTAGGAGAAAGATATTTATTTTTTATTTATTTTATTTTTTTGAAATTCGAAAAATAATAATTTTTTTATCCCGTTATGATTTTAAGTATGATATTCTATTTAATTGCTAAAAAATTCTGAAAAATATTTTTAAAATATTTTTCACCATCTTCTATTTATGGGAAGCCATTTCGAAATAAAATAAAAAAGAAGAAAAACATTTATTATTATTTTTTATTCTTTTTTTGTTTTGGAGGATGACATGTGGGCCTATGGTGGCCCAAACAACATTTTTGTTAAAAAAATTGTTCTTTTAGGGCTTCGACTTTATTTGTATTTCCTTGAAATGGAAAACTTATTATTTGGAAACGAATTGGGCTTTTTCTAGGTCGGACAAAAATGAGTGTTCACAAATTCCTTTGGTAATATATCAAAACTCTTGTGTTTTTTTTAATGTATTTTCGGTTTCTTTACTATTGATTTCTCTATCCTATTTCTGAATGTGGTTGGCTTAATCCCATTGTTTAGAAACTGGTTTGTGAGTTTATCTTCGATTAGTTGATTTACTCTCTAGTGCATAAACGCTTAGTTTGTGTGAATTTGTTAATGTTCCATGCTTATGTTGATTTCGCTTAGTCAAAGACTGAGGTTGTGAAACTATGCAAATTAGGAAGATTGTAGTTGGAATCTGACATTAATCTTTTGAAACCGATGATTGAGTTATGAACAAATGAACCAAAGGAATTTAGCCGTTTCATTACATTATTTAACTACTGTTTCTGAATTTGATTTATGTTCACATCATCCATCAACAAAAACCCCTTGTGTGTGTGAGTATAAGGTGTTTGAAGCTTTTCTTGAAAGATAATCATTAGGAAACGACCTAGGAGTCACTTCCTAATATTGCAGTTTTTAATTTTTATGTTATTTGCATCGGGTACGGCCTCGATCAAATTTGGCGTTGTTGTTGTGGACTATCGGTTCTTACCAAAGGTTATTAGTATAGTTTAGTGTGTGTCTAAGAATAAGCATTATGTTTGGATTTCAAAAGTTGCCTGTCTGTTCACTGTGTGATGTCTTATTTAGCCATTTGCATGTTGGTTGATTCTAGTGTATTTTGGTTAATATAGTTGTGACTTGAGTTTTTACATGAAACTTTGTTTCCGTACTTCTTTCATCACATATTGAATATTGGATGTAGTGTTGTCCATGCCGGATGGCGGCTGCCAAAATTCAGCCATGAAGGCGTTGCGGACGGTGTTACGGGCAAATGGCGGACGTCATCATGATGGTTGAAAAAAATAAATAAAAAATATAACAATAGGAATAATAAATTAATGAATACAATAACATAAAGTTTAATAAAAACCATTAAATATTAATGTCTCATACAGATCACTAAAAAGTAACATAAACAAAAAGTAATGTGAAAAAAAAAAGTATTATAAAAATTAAAAAAATTGAAAAAATAGATGAAGAGAAGAGAAGACTAGAAAAAAAAGATAAATAAAAATAAGGAAAAAGAAAAGCAAGGAAAAAGGACTTAAAAAAACCTATGAATGGTAGTGGTGGTAGCGGCATCGACGACAGTGGAGCAGTGAAGCTAGAGAAAGAAGTTTTGAGAGAGGGAGGGTTTTAATTTTAAAAAAATAGAAAGGCTAGTGTTTTAGTTTTTAAAAACATGGAATGAGCCCAAAAAAACACATTTGAACCCAATTTTTTTTAAAAATCTCGCCAGAAACAGAAATGTTTGCCATCCCCGCCATGGCTACACCACCGCCACACTGCTATGACAGCTTTTTTTGACAAATGGCAAACACGGCCATATGGCGGATTTTTCCAAATGGCTAATGGCGGTAGCCCAAAAACCACAACCGCCATGGCCGCCATTGGGCAACACTGACTGGATGCATCATAGTCAGTCACTTTGCTGCTGGTTGTGAGATACAAATAAGAAGTAACTAGTTTTGCTGTTGATTTTCTATTTTGGACATAACTTTTGAATCATTAATGAGAATTGGACATATAATCCCAAAAGAGTCTTTATACTATTTCTTTCTTATTTTACAAGTTTTATTTTCTATTTTTTATTATTTTGTTGTATTTAGTTAAATTAGTTAGGCTTTGAGTTTTGTCTTGACTCTTTGCATCCAATAAACCCTGAAATTGATAAAACATTTCATAGGTTAGTTAGACAAGTTAGGAATTTAATCTTATTGATAGTGATATTGATTCTACTATTTCTATGCATTCTGTTGCTTACTCTGATTTTGAGCATTCTATAAATATGGTTGAACCATCTCAAATCCCACGTGAGAGGACATTAAGGGAGATGGTTGCACCTGATTTCACATATGAAAGCTTGTGTATCCAGTATCCCAATAAGGATGTGTCATATGTGCTAAAAACTGGACTAATACATTTGTTGCCAAAGTTTCAAGGACTTGCAGGTGAATGTCCTCATAAGCATCTTAACGAGTTCTACATTGTATGTTCTACCATGAAACATCGTGATGTCTAAGAGGACCACATCTGTCTGAAGGCCTTCCCACATTCACTTGAGGACCCTGCAAAATATTGGTTGTATTACTTAGCCCCTGGTTCCATTACTAGCTGGGATGACCTGAAGAGAATATTCCTGGAAAAATTATTTCCTGCCTCCATAACCACTACAATCAGAAATGATATTTCTGGAATCATACAACTATATGCAAAAAGTTTATATGAATATTGGGAGAGATTCAAGAGGTTATGTGCAAGCTGCCCCCATCATCAGATCTCTGAACAACTCCTCCTGCAAAATATTTTTATGAGGGTCTGAACAACAAGGAGATGAATATCATTGATGCTGCTAGTGGTGGTGCACTTGGAGATATGACCCTTTTGAGGCTAGAGGTTTGATTGAGAAGATGTCTTCCAACTCTCAACAGTTCAGTGCAAAGAGTAGTGATGTTATAGTGGTCAGAGGTGTCCATGATGTTGGACAGATTCAGTGAGGCAAGATAAACTTGAGAAAAAATTGACTCCATTGTCACCTTGGTCACTCAACTTGCCATGAATCAGCAGAAACCTCCACTTGCAGCACCAGTTTGTGGCATTTGCACCACAATTGACCATTATGTTGATGTTTGCCCTTCTCTTTTGGAGCCCAAAATTGGTGACCATCCTGAGGCCTATGCTGCAAATATTTACAACAAGAGACCTCAACAATAGCTACAGAATTATGATCCTTCATCAAGCATATACAATCCTGGTTGGAGGAATCATCCGAATCTTAGACGGTCTGATCCTTCTAAAACCTTAGAACAATAATGTTGCACCTAGTTATCCAACAGTAGATGCAACACAAGTGAATAGTAATTCTACTCCTGCACCTAGTTATCCTTCATTGGAAGTATTGGTGAGGCAAATGACATTGCAGAATATGCAATTCTAGCAAGAGATCAGAGCTTCCATTTAGAGACAATAGTCCTCCATTCAGAATTTGACCATCCAAATGGGACAGATGGCTACTTCATTGAACACATTATACTCTTAGAATTCTGATAAGTTGCATTCCCACATCGTGGTCAACCCGGAGAATATGAGTGTCACTCTAAGGTCAGGCAAGCAGATTGAAGTTGATCTAACTTTGCATAAAAAATGAAGTAACCAGTTTAACAAGAGACTGAGAGCACTAGCGAAGAAATTCATGCTAGTGAACCTTCCATAAGTGTTGCACAACAATCTTCCATTCTTCTTCCATTTCCTCCAAGAGCTATTCAAAGTAAGAAGATGGAAGAGGTAAACAATGAGCTCTTGGATACATTTAAAAAGGTAGAGGTGAACATACATTTACTTGATGCAGTCAAGCAAATTCTAAGACAGGAAAACATTTTAAAGTTGTTGTGCACTTATTAGAGGAGACTCAAAGGTAATGAGAGGATCAACTTGGGCAGAAATATTTCCGCACTAATAGGTAAACGTGTTCCTCACATTCCTGAAAAGTGTAAGGACCTAGGAACATTTATTGTACCTTGCATAATAGGTAATATCAAATTTGAGAATGTCATGCTAGATCTAGGAGCTTCGATTAATGTTATGCCTATGTATATTTTTATATCTATTTCACTTGAACCTATGTAACCCCTCGGGGTAATGATTCAATTAGCAAATAAGAGTATTGCCTACCCTGCAGGTTTGATAGAGGATGTATTGGTTCGGGTTGGTGAACTTATTTTTCTTTCTTATTTTTATATTCTCGATATGGAAGAGAGATCCTTCCATAACACAGTTCCTATTATTTTGGGGAGGCTATTTTTTTGAACAGTCCGAACCAAGATAGATGTCTATGTTGGAACATTATCTATGGTGTGTGGTGATATTATGGTCCGATTTAATATTTTGATGTTATGAAACATCCTTCTGAGGATCATTCTGTGTTTCATATTGATTTACTTGATGAGTTAACTAATGAGCATATATCTGATTTTCTTAATGATTTTGATTCTATTTCATTGATAGACTCATACACTTATCATACATGCACTGATTCTGAAATATGTAATTCTTGTATTGATGAGTTTCTGCAAATTTCTGTTGATCCAAATATTGTAGAATTAGATTGCACTAACTCAATTGCTACAGACATCATACATCAATCTGGTTTACTTGTTCAGGTGCAGGATGCAGAATCTATGTCTGCTACTTTGGTTCCATCTATTTTGTAGGCACATGTAATGGAGCTTAAACATTTGCCTGAAAACCTCAAGTATGTTTACTTATAGGATGATGAGAAGCTTCATGTTATTGTTTCCACATCCCTTGATGTTAATCAAGAGAAGAAGTTGTTGCAAGTGTTGAAGAAGCACAAGAAGGCAATTGGTTGGACCTTAGCTGATATTCCTGGTATTAGTCCATCCATATGCATGCATAGGATACTCTTGGAAGATGGAACTAAACCAATGAGGCAACCACAAAGGAGACTCAATCCAATCATCCTTGAGGTTGTGAAGAAAAAGGTCACAAAGCTTCTACAAATTGGGATTATATATCCAATATCTTATAGTCATTGGGTGAGCCCAGTTCAGGTGGTTCGAAAGAATTCAAGAATTACAGTGGTGAGAAATGAGAGAGATGAGTTGATTCCTACGAGAGTGCAGAACAGTTGGAGAGTCTGCATCGATTATAGGAGGCTCAACCAAGCAACAAGAAATGATCACTTTCCGTTTCCATTTATTGATCAGATGCTTGAGCACTTAGCAGGTAAATCTCATTATTGTTTTTTTGATGGTTTCTCTGGGTACTTCCAGATTCATATTGCTCCTAAGGATTATGAGAAGACCATATTCACCTGCCCTTTGGCGCTTTTGCCTATAGGAGGATGCCTTTTGACCTATGCAACGCCCCTGGTACATTCCAACAGTGTATGGTGAGCATTTTCAGTGATTTTTCATAGAGTTGCATAGAGGTGTTTATGAATGATTTCACTGTTTATGGATTTTCATTTGATACATGTTTGGATAGTCTAGATAGAGTTCTGCATAAATGCATTAAAACTAACTTTGTTCTGCATTACGAAAAATGTCATTTCAGGGTAGAGCAAGGCATAGTTTTAGGGCATGTGATCTCAAATAGGGAAATCGAGATAGACCCTGCTAAGATATATGTTATTTCACAATTGCCTTACCCCTCTTGTGTGCGAGAGGTTCATTCTTTTCTTGGTCATGTACGTTTCTATCGCAGGTTCATTACAAATTTTATGAATAAGGCTCTTCCACTATCCAAACTGTTGCCAAATGAGGTGGTGTTTGATTTTGATGAGAGATGTTGGGAGGCATTTGATTGCCTCAAGAGAGCTTTGACCACCACTCTTATTATTCAGGCACCTGATTGGATAGTCCATTTTGAGCTGATGTGTGATACTTCTAATTATGCATTGGGGGTTGTCCTTGCTCAAAAAGTGGAGAAACTGCCTAGGGTAATTTATTATGTTTTCAGGACTTTAGATATTGTACAAGCAAATTACACCACAACTGAAAATGAGCTTTTAGCTAATGTATTTGCCCTGGATAAATTTTGATCTTATTTGCTTGGTTCTAAAATTGTTGTTTTCACTGACCATGCAACTTTGAAGTTCCTATTGAAGAAAGTTGATTCCAAACCAAGGTTGATTAGATGGATGCTCTTAATCCAGGAGTTTGATTTGGAGAATCGTGATAAGAGTGCGGCATAAAATTTGGTGGTTGATCATTTGAGCAGGATTGAGGGAGTTGTTGATATGATGCCTATTAGAGATGATTTTCCTTATGAACAAGTTTTGAATATTTCTATTTCTTTTCTCACCCCTTGGTTTGAAAATAATGTTAATTATTTGGTGGCATTTGTTTTTCCTCCACTTGCATCTAGAGCTTAAAATGATAAACTTAAGAATGTTGCTAAATATTATGTGTGGGATGATCCCTATTTGTGGAGATTTTGTATTGACTAGGTCATTAGAAGATGCATTCCAGATCATGAGATCGAGTTAGTTCTTCAATTTTGCCATGCTTCTACAGTTGATGGTCATCTTGATATCCAAAGGACACCACAGAAGGTGCTTAACTCTAGAGTTTCTTGGAGACAGGATATGCCTTAACAACCTATGTTGTTTTATGAGGTGTTTGATGTCTGGAGTATTGATTTCATGGATCCATTTCATGTTTCTTTTGGATTCTGCTTGCTGTTGATTATGTTTATAAATAGGTGGAAGCTAAGGTCATTAGGACTAATGATACTCGGGTTGTTATGGATTTTGTTAGGTCTCATATTTTTTGCAGGTTTGGCATACCCAGAGCCATTGTTAGTGACCAAGGCATCCACTTCGGCAATAGATCCATGCTAGCTATGCTCAAGAAATATGGGGTTGTTCATAGAGTTTCTACACCTTATCACCCCAAATATAATGGGCAAACTAAGATTTCAAACAGAGAGATAAAGAAAATTTTGGAGAATGTGGTGTAGCCAAACAGAAAGGATTGGAGTAACAGACTGAAAGATGTTATGTTGGCACATAGGACTGCTTAGAAGACACCCATAAAGATGTTCCCTTATCGGATTACTACTTTTTGAGACTACTATATTTTCTCTTTCATCAAAAAGTTTCAATAGACATGAAAAATTAAATGATTATTTCAAAATGACTACGAAGCATTAATGATGCTACAAAAGTATAAGAGAAATTCAAGCTAAAGAAAAGACATAGTCTCAATGAATATTAATTTTAAGAAGAATCTCTTACGGAACTTAAACACTCTAGTAGTTATGCTAATTAGCCTCGACATTTGACGAACCAAAGAACATCAAAAAATACAAAAACAAATCGAATATCATTTAAAGCTCATTTTTATTTTAAACAATATCTTTATATTGTATTTAATAGCACCAAAATATATTCAACATGTGTATTCAATTATTTTTTATTGAGTTTGTAATCTTTCTCTTTCATGTTTATTTTACTATTTGAGTGTGAATGAAAGACTAGCAAAGTTGTAAAATTTCTTTTAACACAAATAGTTGTTTTGTGTTGAGCTTAGAGAGGCTAAGTGTGCAAATAACATTTGAGTTGTTAAGACTGAAGAGACCAGGTGTGGGAAGAATACTTGTTATTGTAATTATATTGAATTATAGTAGAATCTCGGTGCTCATAAGAAAGTGGATGTAACCTACAATTTTTGTTGAACCAATATAAATATGTGTTTCAATTCTCTATCTCTAAACTCCTTTCTATTTCAAGAGTATAATATATATACACTATCAGTGTAATGATATAAAAAGAGTCACTACATCATTTACCATTCATTTGTATTTTTTTTAAATTCAATGATAATTAAATATGAATTATAGATGATATAATGACAATGTATAAAACTTATACATCATTAGTATATACATCTTTTCCTCTTAAATTTATATAGCTACGTCTTAATGTGAAGTTTTGATGTTGTGCTACTATCAAGTTCTTTTCTCAAACTTCGCTTCAACTCTTTTAATACCTAACGAAATATTTGTCTAAAAATTATTGTAAAAATAGACGAGTGAATTGTATGAACTATTTTGTATCAGAATTGTTACCTCTACAAAAAAGGTATTAAAGTTTATTTTGAACTTGGGAAACACAATTTAACCATCTTCTTGTGTTACTTTTGATTATTCTAGTTGGTATCAGCGCTCAATATTTGGTTAAACACCAAACAATGTAAAGAAAAAGATTTGTGGATATGGTAGGAGTAATTAACACTAGCAAAAGTCACACTCAGTAAGGATCCACAATGATTGGACAAAAAAGATGAAGTGGTTTTTACAATATAAATACTCAAAAAAGATGAAGATGGAAAAAACATCATACACATGTATAAATTATCTTCTAAATCAAGGATATATTTTATTATCTTATTTTTTTTTAGAAAATAAATAATAATTAATATATGAGTGATGAAGGAATAATTGAATGATATGAATTATGCATAAAAATTCCAAGGGAAAGGACAAAAATAGGCCTTAAGGAAAGAGAAATGTGTGGCCACTAGTGTGGGAGTAGGTTGTTGGCAAATTTGGTCTGTTCTTGGTTGAGTGTACATAACATCAATTATCTTCCTTTCTATCTATGGCTATGGCTTCTTCACTCAGAATCTCAAGGCTTCTCTCTCGCTCTTTATCTTCTGCTTCTACCTCTTTCTTTTCTCCAGGTATTATATACTAACTTTTATCATCATTTTATTATCATTTACCCATTTTATATTTATTTTATTATCTTTTCTCTTCTTAGATTGGTTATGATCCATCATGTAATCACTAAGATCAAACAAATTTGAGACTGGGAATATAAAAGTTTGAAACTTTGCATATGTGTACATCAACTAACCTTGAAAAATAAAAAAAGTTGACGACTTGCTGACTTCTACAAATCTGGATCAATAACCATTGGATGAAGATGGAACAATTCGATCTTCATCCAATGATTCAGATTTGTTGAAGTTAGCGAAATAGCCAATTTTTAAGCTATCAAGTACAATTAAGTTGTTGGTGGGGTTTCATTCATTGATGATTGATTGGTCCCTCTCTCTCTCTCAACTACTTTTAGAGATTCAGTAAATGTACTGTTACTGTACTTTCAGATTATTCTCTCTCTTCACTTCTTTGTTAGATCTTGGATCTAGCAAATGTGAAAGCTACTTACCATCACAGTTGAACTCATTTTCTTCATTTTCATTTTTTTGTGATTTGTTGGGTGTTTTTAGTTGATGGTTTTTTTTGTGTAAAACCTTTTAAGGTTGTTGACCCTTTTTCTGATATTCAATGCTTGAATGGAAAAAATAAAACAAAAATAAATTTCAGGTGGAAGTGCTATTCTAGGTGCAAGGGTTAGTAAGTACACCACTAATGCTGCCATTGAAGAACCAATTAAACCATCAGTTCAAGTAGAGCACACCCAGCTCTTGATTGATGGAAAATTTGTTGATGCTGCTTCTGGTGAGGTTTCTTTTAATCATTTGGACATAAAGTTTAGATTTTTGGTTTAGAAAAATGGGTAGATTTGAAGTTTTTGTGGTATCTTATTGTTGGTTTCCTCTGGCATTAGGTAAAACTTTTCCAACATTGGACCCTAGGACAGGGGAAGTGATTGCTCATGTTGCTGAAGGTCACTCTGAAGATATTGATCGAGCAGTTGCGGCTGCGCGAAAAGCATTTGATCAAGGACCATGGCCGAAGTTGACAGCATATGTATTTGATATATTATATATTTTTGTATTTTTACTTTTGGTGCAATTAAAACAAGCCTTAACCTTTTGTCCCTTGGTTATGCAGTTAAATCAATCTCTTTGCTTGTTACTATGATTTTATAGGAAAGGCAAAGGATATTGTTGCGTGCTGCTGATCTGATTGAAAAGCATAATGATGACATTGCAGCACTTGAGACTTGGGATAATGGGAAGCCATATGAACAATCTGCTCAGATTGAAATTCCAATGCTGGTTCGACTAGTTCGATACTATGCGGGTATGCGGGACGAGGAATGTGGAACTTTACCTTTTCTCTTCTTTGTTTTGTGAAATAATACTAACACTACTATTTCCATATTCCCAGGCTGGGCAGATAAAATTCACGGTCTCACGGTTCCAGCTGACGGGCCATATCATGTGCAAACATTGCACGAACCCATTGGTGTTGCTGGTCAGATCATTCCATGGAACTTCCCTCTTCTCATGTTTGCTTGGAAGGTTGGACCAGCATTGGCCTGTGGTAACACTATTGTTCTGAAAACAGCTGAGCAGACGCCATTATCTGCTTTATATGTCGCGCGGTTATTTCTTGAGGTAGGTGATACACCAAACTTCTAGTGTGTGCTTGTTTTTTGGCAGAGGGCCCTCAAAATTTATAATTCGTGTGGCAGGCTGGACTCCCTCCTGGTGTTTTAAATATTGTGTCGGGCTATGGTCCAACTGCTGGTGCTGCTCTTGCTAGTCACATGGATGTGGATAAGGTAGTAAACTATTTAGTTCTGGACTAACATTTAATGTATTTTAACTGGTATGATGTATGGTTCACCCCCTCTACCGTTTTGACCATCTGGTTGTTCACTTGTTTTCTAACTCAAATTTGTAAATCCTTTTATTGAGGTACTGTAATGATTTTGGTGGTATCATGGATGAGTTTCATGCACCAAATAAGGTGCTTGTACATCAAACTAGATGCTTAGAAAAGAACTATTCAGATTTAGATCATGAACGCTGCGGTCTCCGGAAATACTATGACTAAATTTTCATGACAAATAAAGTTTCAGTTCCTAGTTTAGTGAGGAAGTTTTGTATTCTAATCTGATATTTATTTTCACACTAATGGATTATTGGTAATCTGATAATGTCAGCCTTAACTTTAGACAATCTCTCGCAGCTTGCTTTTACTGGTTCAACTGAGACCGGAAAAGTTGTCCTTCAATTGGCAGCAAAAAGCAATCTTAAGCCTGTAACTTTGGAGCTCGGTGGAAAGTCTCCCTTTATTGTATGTGAAGATGCTGATATAGATCAGGCTGTTGAGCTAGCACACTTTGCCTTATTCTTTAACCAGGTATATAAAAGTATGGAGTTGTTGTTGTAAAACGATTATCTTTCATTGATTTCCGGAAATTTTGATTGGTGTTCTTTTTTATGTCCAGGGACAATGTTGCTGTGCTGGGTCTCGAACTTTTGTACATGAAAGTATACATGAGGAGTTTGTTGCGAAAGCAAAGGCTCGTGCTTTGAAACGTGTTGTTGGTGATCCATTCAAGAGTGGAATTGAGCAAGGTCCTCAGGTAATGATATGTCGACAATTTACCATGGCATTGTGTTTGCACTTCAATGCTCGTTGCTGATTACCGGAAACTTGTTACTGCACTTGTGAAGTTGTGATACTCAGATATGTGATGCTTCACAGTGTTAAAATGCATAGAAAGAATGTTGCACTGATATTAATTAGATTTTCCCTTTCTTAATGTTTCCGGTCTTTTAAAACGACTGACTATACTGATGATTTCGTTTATGATCGAATCAATCAGATTGATTCAGACCAATTTGAGAAAATACTGAAGTATATCAGATCTGGTGTTGAAAGTGGAGCTACCCTTGAAACCGGAGGCGATAGGCTTGGCAACAAGGGTTTCTATGTTCAGCCTACTGTATTCTCAAATGTTCAGGTTATATCTTTTAGTTCCAATCTCATTTTTTTGTACTACCAAGGGTATCGCCTCACCCTATGCGTAAGGAACTAATCCGAAAATACAATTCCTAATGTATAGTTGTCTTTGTAATCATCACCAGGATAACATGCTGATTGCAAAGGAGGAGATATTTGGGCCAGTGCAATCTATATTTAAGTTCAAGTAAGAGCAATGTGTACTATTTCACAGAGAATGTTATATATTATCCATGGAAAAAAAAAAATCCAAAAATACCTCCTATACTTGGCAGTGATATACAATATAGTCCTTGAATTTAAAAAAAATGCAAAAAAAAGGCCAGAACTTTTATTTGGATGCAAAACTTTTCATGGTTGCTTAAAACATTAAAATTTGATGGCAAATGTTATGTTAAAGCAGAGTTCTGGGTCTTTCTTATACATGTTTTGAAGGTAAGGGACTAAATTGCACATCATGCATAGTTCAGGGGTATTTGAACAAGAAAAAAGAATGTGTGCACTGACATTGTGTGAGTTTGATACATTATGACTGCATCATCAACCATTTATATTTAATTATCATTGACTTCTAAAAAAAGTAATTCAAATGAATGATGGATGATGTAGTAACTGTGTATAAATCTTTTCTTTGTCAGTGCATAGTGGTGTTTTAAATTGCGGTCACGGTTATTGCGATTGCGGTCATTGCAGCCGTTGCGATGCGGATTGCGGCAATTGCGATGTGAACTATTTTTTGAGCAAAATAATATTTTTGATATCAATGCGGCCCGATGTGGTTGCGTTGCAGCATGATGCAGCCTGATGCATTCCGAATGCGGTCCAATGTGGTTGCATTGTAGCCTCTTGTGGTCGCATCATTGTGATTCAGTGTCACACCACAACTACGGTGTGATGGTTGCAGCGGTCACCACAATTGCAATATTGCTGCCTCTGCAAGTTGAAACAATGACGCATAGATATTACACTCATTTGAACAATGTCATTTCGCAACTAAACTAGAATTCAATGTTATTTTTGAAATATTATCTATATGTTGTGGTTTGTTTTGTGCACTAAGTTTGTGTTGGTACTTGATACTAGGGACATTGGTGAAGTAATTGAAAGAGCAAACAACACAAAATATGGTCTTGCAGCAGGAGTATTCACAAAGAACATAGACACTGCAAATACTTTAACAAGAGCATTGAGAGCAGGAACAGTATGGGTAAACTGTTTTGATACATTTGATGCTGCAATTCCTTTTGGTGGCTACAAAATGAGTGGACAAGGAAGAGAAAAGGGAGAGTATAGTCTTAAGAACTACTTGCAAGTTAAGGCTGTTGTTACTCCCTTGAAGAACCCAGCATGGCTTTGAGTATAGTCTTAAATCTTAATGGAATGGATCAATAAATATCATGACTTCAATAATAATGATGATGAATTCTTGTTTATTTGTCATCTATACTTGCCACATTGTTGCTTTTCATTTTTTGTTTTGGTTGGGTGCTTCAATAAATGATCTATTAAATTTTTCGACTTTATCAGTTTTTAACGTCATTAGTTTTGGACTCAAAACGACATCGTTTAGGGTTTTCTTCTCCGCGGATCTAGATATCCTTCTTCCTTAAAACACCATATATAATGGCAACCTCAGTAGTGGTGGAAACAACAGCATGTAGTTTTAATGGAAGAAGGAAGTCATGGATAAGAAGACTCAAAATGACGTCGTTTTAATGTTTAATCTCAAGAAAGAGTAAAATCACACAATTTTGATAGCTAGTCAGGAAAGTAAAGGACATTCTTGACGACGTTAAAAAATTGTCTAAATAAAGGACAAATGTGAAAATGAAAACAAATTTGAGAAGAAAAAAAATTGATAGACCAAAATAATAAATATGGATAAATATTTACAAAATCAAGTAAATAAATATGGATAAATACTCTTGATTTGCACATAAAATTTTGTAATTTCTCCATTATTAGTCAATATAGACTATGTTCATTTATTTCTTGTCTTATTCTATGTTTTCAGTCAATCAAAATATTATTTTTGTATACTTTTTGTTTTTAAAATTTTCTTTTATTCATATAGTAATATATGATTGGTTTAGAACATGTAAATGAACACCGTTGAAGATATATGATTTCTCTCTATCGTAGTAGTACTAGTAAATTTCTATTTTTGACACATTAATGTTTTCTTTGGTTTAGGGATGAAAAAGGTAGGAGGAAAGATAAAAAGATAGAATATGAGTAGAGAAAATAAAAAAAAGAAAGATAATGGATTTTAAGGGTTGTATGGTAGGAGAGAGAAAAGAAAGATATGAATATAGAATAATATCTTGTTATGTGGAAGTGAGTTTGAAAGGTAAATTTGTATTTTACAAATACAATACTCTCCCACTCACTTTCTCTTCTAATGAGGAGATAAACAAAAAGTAGTGAGACCACCAAACTTTTCTTTCTCTTTCCATTTTCTTCTCTCAACCAAATGAGAAAAACTCGGGAACTCTCTCATTTTTTTTTATCTTCTTTCCTCTTAAAATCATACCAATCAAACAAAGGCTAATAGTCTTTAGACACGCCTACAAATGCTGGCACACTAACCATAAATTGTGTCTACACTTACCCAAATTGCCTTTCTTGATGTGTACTGCGTCACCACTCAATCCAATCCATTTGTCTTTGCCTTTTGTTTTTGCTCCAAGGTAACTGAGCTGGATCTTCTATCCCAAAATTATTATGTCTTTATGTCTCTAATCAATCAGTATCATGTAAGTAATACAAAATATTAAATATTTTTTAATTAAGTGACACTTTTTCATTAGACTGGAAGAAGAATTGGGAATAAATGATCTCTTTCTAAGAAAATCATGTAACCATACCTCCCATGCCTCACTTCAACATATTTCATAAGTTATTGAGCAACTATTCCACACTATAAAACAATCTCATGCAATGGTAGAAGTTTTATCAAATCAATAATTGTGTGGACGTGTACACTCAGCTTGGCCTATGACAATGATGGTTTAGAGGAAAATGTTAAGAGGAAAATGTGAAGGTTTAGAGATCTAATTTTTCAGATTTTATTAGGCTAATTGGTGAGAAATGACTATATTTTCCATCAACTTGAACCACATGTACTTTATCCACCCGTCTATAGAGCCGGAACATCCACAGGTTAGTGGGGCTAACTCTCCTAATTGACATTTTTTTCATCCACAAAACTCGAACCCGAGTTCTTGCTTAAGGGGAATCAAACATGTACCACTTAAACCAACACCCGTTGATATAAGGTTGAAGAAAATTGAATGAGGAAAATATGATATGCCTTCAAATTTAATTGGTCAATCTAATATATTTTTCGAGCTATCATCCAACTTTGAGGATAAAGTTGGTTTTAAAAAAATTCGTAATAATAGGACATTTATTATGATATTTATGATAATATTTAATATGTAAACAATTGATTATTAAGATTGTGAAAATAGCAAGTAAAATTGCCATCCAACAGTAGCACTTCATATACATTCCAACTAAAATATTAAACTAGAGTTTGTGAAATCATGTACCCAAAAAGTGTTAAATTCAACAGATAAAAGCACGTAAGCATATAAAATAATATAGCCATAAAAATATGCCCAAACTTGACATTTATGGACTAAAATCAAAAGTAGTTAATTTTATAGAGACTAAAATAAAAGCTACTTTATGATTACCAAAATCAAACACATAAGCTATATGGATGGTTTGGCTAGACACATTACACTTTCAATTAAAATTTCTTTGTAGTTTGTTAGAAAGGAAGGTAGAAAAAATAGTATTGATTGATCATACCACTTTACTAACAATTAAAGAAATTGAAAGTTTCTTTCCATTTTCTTGCTTCCTTCTTAGATGCTAGCCAAATGGCATAAAGGATTTATATATTGAATATTATATTAGATTCTCCTATTTACATATAATACTTACGAAGATATGAAATTAAGGCAAACACCGCATGATACATGTTTACAACAATTTCGACATTATTCCGAAAATAACGCGGAAGCATAAAATGAATATTGTGAATCTTCATTGCTTGATTAAAGAATTACAAGTCATGTGCTTATATACACAATACAAAGACAACTTGTGATACAAGTAATAACTTAACAAACTCTTAACAAACAAACAAAGATATTAATCATATGTGTAAAATGTGCAAAATGTGTCATGGTAGCTTTGATTTCCAATAGAGATTTTTGTTAGGTTTCTCTCTGATGACCATAAAATATGAAACATTTGTTTCTGTTTTTTAATTTGGAGAAAAGCATGGAAAGTGCACAATCAACAAAACCAAAAAACAATCTGATTCGTTTAATAATTTGCTTATTTAATCTCTATTGGAAGACCGGAACTAATGAGTAATCAAATATATAAATAAATGGTAAAGATGTTAGCTTTGACTAGTTTAATTATAAGACATAAATTTATATCCATAACATAATATGTATACATACTAGGTTTAAGTATGTTTTTGATGAACTTTGGTCCTTATAAAACATTTTTTGTTTGTTTTGATCATATGCTCCAGAGTTTTGGAAATATGAGGAACCAAACTAAAGAAAACCCCTAGAATTTAGAATTGTAACTAAAACTCAATAAATAAACTTTGATGGATCAAATACATATTTAATACTACTTAATGGTACATTGTTTGGGTTTGAGTTTTAGTGTTGTAGCTAGTGACTGATCAACACAAAATACTTCTTATGTTTGTTATTGTGTAGTCCATGAAAATAGGATAAACTATTCCAGAGTTGCAGTTTAACAACACGTATTTTAGATGTCTAACAACGCTTTCATGCACTTTCTTTTAACATAGTAGTATATTATCATTATTAACAGCGATTGTCAGACATCGTTGTATTGAATATATGTCACAGTGTATCACACAAAAAGCGTTGTCATATACTGCATAAATACAACAGTGCATCGTACACACAGCGCTGTCATATACGTCTTACATAAACAATGCATTCTATAGGCATTATTAATAGCGCTTATTGTCGTGCTGTTGTGTTGCATATATATAACAACGCATTATCACAAAAGTGTTGTTGTATTATTCATAAATATTCTCAAACAACACCTTAATACAACAACGCAACACACATATCGTTGTTGTATTAAGCATGTACAATAACGCTGTCTATAAAAAGTGATATAAAAAGCAATATTGTATTAATCCTTTACAACAATGCATGTTAGGGTTTCCCTAAAATTCGATGTTGATTTGTATAAATTAATATTTGCATATACATTTATTAGCAACACAAACATTCTCAACATCACAGACATTTATGCATTCTCAACAACACATACACATTAATACAGGTCAGAAATTTGTTTTATTAACATCAATACAATACAAACTACAAACAATGAATATAATGTCAATTATGTTTTGACATAATACATAATTACAAATAAAAAGATTATGCAAAACAAAATTATACAAATTACATACAATCAAAATTAAGCTATAATTATACAAAGACTACTTTCATCTACTTTTTCTTTTTCTTTGATTGTTTTTGGCTTGTAAGATCATCTTTGTTTGGAGGAACATATTGATTCACCCAAAGCCCTTCATTGTGAACATCTCTTGTATATAAATTATCATTTATAGTTGGTGTGCTCTCATGCAACTAATATGTCCAAAAAATGATCATCTTCATCAATATCTTCATATTCTTGGTCATCAATATTATTGACGATTATTTTGTTAGTTAAAAGAACAATGGACCATTTCATATCAGCTGGTCACATAGAATACTTGTTGAGCTTGTGATGCTAGAATAAATGGCTCATCTTTATATTTAAGATCCACCTACATGAACCCTAACTCATCAACTCAGAAATCATTGTTGTTATCAACCCACATACAATAAAAAATCGGCATGTGAAACATTGTGTAATCCAATATCATATTCGTTCGATCACTCCAAAGTATGACATGTTCGCATATATTTGGTTTCTATCATTTGCATTTGACATGTGTAAAGTTCGAGCAACAAGAGTCACACCATTATTTTGCATTTTACATTGATCATCTTGTTTTTTCATATAAAATGTGAACCCATAAATTAGGTAACCAATGTAGGATAAGACATGAATACTTGGATCATTGAATAACCATTTCAATCTTTTGGAAACGGAATGTGCATTTATATTCAACTCCTCATCAATGTTATTTTTTAGCCACTTTATGAAACACCGATTATACTCTTTGGAAATCTAATTCGGTTCCTGTTATAGTCAACATTTCATTCCCAGTAATACTTTCACTAAACGTTTTTTTGCATATCGAGGCTTTGGAATGCCCATGAAATTACCATCGGTAAGGTATCTGGTACAAAAATTAAGAGTTTCTTCAACAATATATCACTCGACAATACAACCCTAGGTCTTGATCGTTTCTTCACCTACCCTTTTAATGTCTTCATATAATGCTCAAAGGGGTACATCCATCTCATATAGTATGGACTACATAGTTGTGTCTCTCGGACAAGATGAATGCTTAGATGAATCATTATGTCAAAAAAAAGGTAGGAAATACATTTCAAGCTCACACAAAGTCAAAATAATTTGTCTTTGCAATTTAGGTAATTTTTCAGGGTCAATCATTTTGCTACAAATTGCCTTGAAGAAGAAGCATAACTTAGTTATGGTTCCTCAGACTTTTTTAGGTAGAATTTACCGTATTCCAATAGACAAGAAATGTTCCATAAGTACATGACAATCATGAGACTTAAGATATTTTAACTTGAGGTCTTTCATTGATACGAGGTTCTGAATGTTGGAAGAGTACCCCTCTTGATCTTAACACCACGAAGAAATTTACAAAATTTCATTTTCCCCTTCCTTGACAAAGTATAAGTTGTTGGAGGTAGAAATATACGTTTTCCCTTCATTATCGGCTCCAATTTCTTTCTTATTCCCATACTAACCAAGTTCAATATTGCATTCAAGTCATCTTTGGTCTTACCAGGGACATTGAGTAAGGTGTCAAGAAGACTTTCAAACACATTTTTTAATATGCATAACATCGAGGAAATGTCTTACATATAATAAACTCCAATATGACAATTCAAAGAAGATTGACCCTTTTCTTTCACCCAATTGTGACAATTTCAAAGAAGGTTCTTTTGACATGGAAATCAACAAAACTCATAAACATTTTGAACTTTCAAGAATAAACATAAACTTTTCTTAAACACAATAAAGGTTCTTTTGATGTTCAAATCATCACCTTTAAACACATTCAAATACTAACAATAATTTCCAATATTTTTAAAGCAAATAAACTCATCTAACCTTGTCCAAGGATATAGTTTTTCCATCTAAAAACAAGAATTTTTTTTAAGTTTTACATAAGTCAAAAACTACATAAAGGTTCATATGATTTCATTATCACCCCCTTTAGTCATGACTTACAAAATATTTAAAGAAAACAAACATAAACTCAACTCCATGAATAACATAATAAGATATCATGATTTTCTCATGGTGTATGTGGAGAAAAATGGAGTAGAGAAAAAGAGAAAGAATACCTTAACTTTCTTTAGGAGAATTAGTGTAAAAAATGAGAGGATGTGGTGAGGTATTTATAGGAGAGCCTCACCCTCTCTCAAATCTGAAAATTAATGAGAGGCAATTTAGCTTTAGGCTAACTTAGCAGCTTTAAGCTAGCTTAGGTGATGTGTCTAATGGTGGTGGTGTGAGAAGATTTGGTGAGTGATTTATGAGATTATAGAAGCTTTGACTTTGCTTGTTTGACAAGTCATTGACCCATGATGTGATTAATACTCCGATTTGACAAGTCGTTCCCTAGTATTACCGGGTAACTTCGTCCGGAAATATACGATCTATCGATTTAGGTTTTTTGCCTGAAACGTCGAAACTTGAATTTTGAGGTGAACAATACCTAGAGATGAGTTATGGACAAACTTGATGTCTATTTTGACTAGAAATAATATTTTGAAGCCGAAGGCAAAATCAGAATTTGATTCCAAGTTACAGAACTCAAAAACTGGGTGAAAACTCGATAAAACGACCCAAAATCGTCTCGGAAACTTTTATTCTACAAAAATCTTGAAAAAATAGGACAAGCAAGAATATTATAATACAAGACTAAAACTCAACTGAGGTTTAGCCTAAAACATTGCTGATTAATTTCTACAATTAATTCATTAACAACTAATTATTTAATTAAACGTGCTCGGAAAAACACGGTGTTACACTATCCCTGAACCCAAACTAAAGAAAAATACAATAAAAATAGAAACAAAATCCTAAAAAAACTTAAGAACTAACTTGTAAAGGCATGAGGTGAACAATACTTGGTTTATACTTGTAATACTAGTAAGTTACCCATGTATTCGCACAAGACGATATTTTTTTACCACATACTGCATGGTTAAGATCACACATGTTCCTCGTGCAAATAACAATCTTATTGTATACATGTTTAAAATTATGTTTAAAGTATATATTACTAATATTATGTCATAACTCAATAAAATAAAATAACAAATATAAGTAATCATTGATAAATTGTGTACAATAGAAACCTAACTTAGAGATTTGAAATATTAATTTATACCAAAAGTATATAATAATAAATAATCAAATTTATTTTGATGCATGTTCAAAACACTTGCATGTAAATCATAATTAAGAAGACAAATATATAATATTCTTAGTGGAAAACACATTAACTATGTAACCATCAAAGATAATGTCAATAGGAAAAGTAATTGACACCATAATAGACTCAACTTCTTAACATTTCAAATCATTTGGAATCTTTGTTGTAATCTGTTGTAACCATTTGGAGCTTTGGTATTTCAAAGCTGCATTTAAAGGTTGAAGATTATGTGCAATCTTATTAATAAATGTAGATTATTCATCATACAAATTTGTAGCACAATTCAAAATATCAAAAAAGAAAATAATAATAAAAGAAGAACCTATCCCAAACTAATCAGAGTATTTCATTTTATTATTTTTTGCTTTTAAAATTTTTATTTTATCCACGTATTAATATATTATTGGATCGGGACAAGGAATGAGACATCGTTGGAGATAGGTGATCTCATCCTCATAAAAGATGGAGTTTAATATAGTTTATAGATGTTTGAACCACTACCAACCCACCAACAAATGGAAGATGAAGAAGACAAGTTATCATGCAACAAGTTATCCATGATTTTGAGTTCACTTTCAAGTGTGCTTATTTGTAAATTCTTCTATAAATGATATTTATTTAATTAAAAAATATATCTTGAACCAATTTAATGTTTTTACTAATAAATAAATAGATGAACAGAGAAATATAATGAAGGAAGCTCAAAATCTGGTTGCCATAAACATCTTCAAAAACAATAATAATCTCATGAGTTATAAACTTAGGTGATGAACAACATGTAGATATAGCCTCCTATAAGAACAATTATTGGGGCTCTTCATCTATTTAAGACAAGTGAAATAAAAACAACAAATTAGAATATTAAAATAGTAAGTATCATGCCTTGATGTTAAGCACAAAAAACAGCTTATTAAAGGAATTAAATATATAAATAAAAAGAGGTTCTTTTATTATTTGTTCATAAGAATTTAAAAAACTACTACAACATATTTTTTACTCTGTCAATGAGTCATTCACCATTGATTTTTTAACCACTATTAACTCTCAAATAAAAGTAATACAAATCAATGGTGAATGATGTGCTAACAATGTAAAAAACTTTACATTATTAGTGCATAGATTTTAAACTCATACCTGAATATATCCAACATTGAAAGATTGGTCTACAACTTGAGGTAGCAAAGAACCATATTTGGACTCAGAGATTGAAAGGGTCATTACAAAGGCGAAGAACAACAGAAGAATAACATAATAACATGTATAATTTACAGTAGAATGTAGACAAAACATCAAACACTTTTCTTTTCTTTCCAAAACAATTTTTAAACTGCTACACATTAACCACCTAAGTGACCTAATCACCAAATCAAACATGCTTTTATAACAATAAGAACAAATCTACAAAATAAAAAAAATCAATAAAAAATGGGACATGTACACGGTGAGAAAAAACAGAGTGTTATAATGATGAAGATTTCAAAATATGTTTCCATGAGTGATAAATATAGAAGATTATATATGAATACTTTTTTTGTGTGCATAAATTGAAGCCCCTTGAACTATTTGTTCCAGCAAAATTAAGAGGAACCTAAAGAAAGGGTAAATGAAATGGAGGGTTAGAGGAAGTGAAATTGAAAAAGAAGATAAATTTGTTGAAGAGAAGAATAGTGAGAAAGACACTACGTTAGAATAGCAAAATAACGACACTCAAAATTGTCATTCAACAGTGTTTTTTGGGCACTATTTATGTTAATGCAGTAGAATATAGGGTTAGATTCAACAACACTTTTGAAGCGTCGTAGAAAGTAAACATTTAACCACACTCACTGAAGTAAATACCGTTAAATGTCTACTTTTAAATAAGGCAAAATCTCTCTCAGACATTATATCAAACACATAACAAACATGTCCAATTCCACCACATTTACAAGAGATTTGACAATAGAAATATCATTCTGAAAACTCAATTATAAACTATTGCATGAACTTTTCTCACTTAGTTCAAATCCATTAACCCGTAAGATTATATGCAGTAACGAAAAAGACGAAAGTGATGAAGATGTAGAGGACAAATCCTTGAATTTCTTATCTCCCTTAAGTGAAGAAATAAGAGGACAAAAAGACATAGTTCAAATTCAATATAATAAGAATCAAATCAAAATTTACATAGAAAATATGGATGAAAAAATAATAGCCAAATACAAGAAATACATATATAAATTGCAAGTTTGGTAAATCTCTAACAACTTCACATAGATTCAACTTTGACATTTCCTAGGTTATAAAATAAACAGTTAACACAGATGTAAATGCAAGCAACAAAGAGTGAATCACTGAGCTAAAATATGATAATGATTCACCCTTATGCTCGAAGACTGAAACCAAAAGCTAATAATTTTCTTGAAGAGAGAAACTAAGAGAAGAAGAGCAAGAGAAATAGAATACTGAATGATATTTCTATTATTGTGTGAGATTTTGCTTTTAATTTCAAAGATTCACACTCACTAAAACAAGGATTGTTTGAACGTATGACTTTTAACAGCGCTCACTAAAACAACGTTCATTGTAACGAGGGTTGTTGATATGTTACCTTTAACTACATTCGTTGAAGCAAACATTGTTAAAACTATATCCGCATATCAAATAAGAGCACTTATTTAAAAGAGCAATGTTGATTATTTCTCGTCTTATATTTAACAATATTGTGCTAAAAAACATTGTTGAATGACCATTATTAAATGTGAATTATGACATATTAAGAATAGTGAAAGTAGAGAGAGATGATGCCTTGTTGGTAAAGAAATATGGAAGATTGTAATAATGAAATGAAAAGAATGAGGGGAAGATGATTGGAAGAGAAAAAAGGTGGAGTTGAAAAGATTATTCAATATCATTTAATGTGATGTGTAATAAAGCATCATCATTATTTGAAATTGAATTTGAAAATGGAAAATCATAGAGACTCATATATATATATATATATATATATATATATATATATATATATATATATATATATATATATATATATATATATATATATATATATATATATATATATATATATATATATATATATGATTATTCAATGTCATTTTTCATTTTTTAATAGTATATGATGAAGCATATGTGAGAGTTTACTTCTATTACCTATATAATAAAAAAAATCCCCTCATGACATGTGTCAATCTCTCAAGCCCTCATGACATGTGTCAACCTCTCATCAAAACTAAAGGTCCCTCATGACATGTG
>NC_032025.1:17671896-17724170 GCF_001865875.1 Lupinus angustifolius | reverse complement strand
AAATTATAAATTTATTGATGATTTTTTTGATTAATAGGATACTACTAACTATATCATGTTATATATGTGTAAAAAACAATGTTGAGAAAGTCGAGCAAGATGCTAAACCAGTAGATGACCCATATTAAGTTTATCCGATTTAAACAGTTAAACCGTATGATTTGACCGTATGATTTTATATATAATTAATAATTTTTAACAATATGAATGCACTGGTAACATATATGGTTTTAACCATGCGAATGTACGAGCAACATACATATTCTTAATCATAAATGCACATGTAATATGTGTTATTAATCATGCGGCAAAAAATATCATCCCGTGCAAATGCACGGGTAACTTGCTAGTTAAGAATATAAGATTGTTTTGGAGAGAAAAAAGTGAAAGATAATGTAACACTTGTCATAAGGAATATTTTTTTCTTAGATAATAAATTTGAATAATAGTATAAAAAGTTCATTTGATGTTGAAACCAAATCCTTGAATATGGGAGGAACTAGAGATATCTTAGGTTAAGTTTATTTACTATCTTATCTCTTAAACTTTTTAGTACTTTGCTCTATCCCCATATAAGAAAGAATGGAGATATCCATGATTGATTGATTAGTTGTTTGGGCTTTTAGCCCAATGGATTAATATTTGTGAGCATTCATTACAAAGAAGGATTTAATATATATACATTGATAGTATAAATATTTTTTATTTTATTAGCAAATCATTCACCATTTATTTATTAATTAATATTAACTCTTAAATCAAAATAATACAAATCAATGATTGATGATGAACTGACAGTATACAAAACTTTACACTGTCAGTACACAGTTTTAAATTCTAAAAAGAATAAGTAAAATAAAATAATATATATACATGTAAAGTTTTATACTAGTTTTATTATTGAAAAGTTAAAAATTATTAAATATGAATGATGATAGTATATAAAATTAGAGGATAAATTATGTTCTTATATCAGGAATTATCTTATTTTTTTAAATCCATTAATTATTTGACATATCTTTTATTTCATTTCTCTAAAAAATTTTATTTTAAAATATATTATAAAAGAAAAAATAAGACGCACTTAAAACAATAATAAATGTATGTAAATAAGTTAAATGAGGAATAGTTTATTCTCATCAAACTTATACTCTCTAACTTCCTACGTTTTTTGTGATAAAATGTTGAGATAGTGAAAATAATTGGACACACATCATAGATGTTAGGGGAAGGACAAGTTTCCCTTCTTCTATCATCACAGTAATAGTGAGTGAGTTTTTGTCCATTTCTCATATCTTTTTAGGGCAAAATCAAATGAATGGAAGAACAAATTCCCAAATCCCACAAACCTCTTCTCTCTCTTGATTGGAACCTCCTCCTCCCCGACGCTCCTGATTCTCACGCGCCACCACCGGAGCTCCGAGTCCTCAAACCCTCCGATCCTATGGCCTCCGACGGCCCTGACCACCTCTCCGACCACCAGCTTCTCCTATCTATTCAGAGTAAGAAGAGTACACTCGAAAACACCGGTAAGGGCTTGCCTGATCGAGGTGCTAAGCTTCGGGCCACAATTCAGAACTATGAAGATGAACTCACTCGCCGAAAAGCTAAGCGTCAACACGAGGTCTTATTATATATGTTTTTTTAGAGTAGAATGTTATTTCGAAAGATTATGTCTACCAACTAAGTCCTGTGAAAGAGTCCGAAAAGATTCGCGACCAACCAACTTAATATAGATTATGTCTACCATCAATTGAGCTGACTTTTATAGACTTAGTTTAGATCATTTTTGTTTTAAATGTGGTTTTGTGATTTTAGAAGCTTTGGCATAATGTGTATGTTATGTAGTTTAGTTTTATCAAGTTCTGTCTTTCTAATGGAGTATTGTACTATTGATTTGTGTGATTTTGATTTTATGTTTGTTTTTGGTTTTCCTATGTAGAACAGGAATTTGATGAGGACCAGAGGAGGAAACAAGCTGCTGCAGCTGCTACAAGCACCAGTGTTGTTGGTGAGGTTTTTTCTGTTGCAATCATTTAGCAATTTGTATTTATCGGCAGCATTTTAGTTAGTTGAAGGATCACAATGGACTGTATTTTATGCCAATGGTCTTGTGGCATAATAATAAAACATGGTGTTTGGTACCAGAATGTTTTTTGTTTGTGGGATATACTATGAATCTGAATGTTTTTGTAGGTGTGTCTAATGATTTGACACAAGAGAATGAGTCATCTCAAGCACCACCAGAATCCTCATTTTCATCTTGTTTTGTTAAGAAAATGGAAGATGATGTAAGGTCCTTTGCATCATTCGGAAAGTAATATATTTTTCTTTTCTAACTTGCCCTGTTTATTGATTTATCTGACTTTCATATGTTAAGCAGACTGATTGTACGACAGTCAATGCATTTAGTAAAGATATATCACACTTCAAACATTGCAACAACCAAACAGCGAGAGAAAATGGAGAACCTAGAGAAAGAAAAAGACATCGATCTTCTTCTAGATGTGCTAGCAATCTTTCTAAGCGTAATCGTTCTAATCATGATAAAAGCTCTAGAACAACTTCAGCTTACTCTCAGCATAGCATTGGGAAATACTTGTTCAGGTTCGTTCCAAAAATGTAAGAGAAACTTCCTTACAGTTTTTCAATCCGTTCTCTTTAGAATGGTAACTTCATTGTGCGATATCAGCATTGAGATAGACCCGATTTAGCGATTTTGCCATCCATAGTTGACTTGACATTTATCTTTTGCTTCTTGCAATTCTGAAATACTGCCTTTCGTACTGTATGCCTATTTGCAAGTTAGGTTTACCAAGGGGTGTACTTTTAGTTCATAAGATTGTATAGTCTTTTACATTTGGGCCAGGGTGCTTGAGAATTTCGGGTACACAACAAAGGGTAGCTCGTTTCATCAAAAGACATGAGGGTTCCTTACCTTATTTTTCATGCTCCTGCTTCTGATGATATTTGAACTTAAAGACCTGGAGTGTGTAACTAGGTAGTCAATTGCAGATAGCGGCCTACCCCAAAAACTCTATAGCAGGATAGTGAGTAGCGGGACAGCCGTTACAACTAAGAAAAAATATAAGTAATTTATAGTCTACATATATATATACTAAAATAGATCATATCAAAGACACGTGCCTAATTAATATTCAAGATAAAAGTAATATAGATTCTAGAGCTGATCGAAGTTGGATGCCATAATAGAGTTGTATCTCACGAAATTGAACCACACAAAGATGATGTCAAAATTAGGTTCAATCAGTTTGATAAGAGAATCAATAAAGAGATGATGGGGTAAACAGTTAGGGGCCAAGGAAAAATCGTGCTGATAAAAATGAAGTATGTTCGTCAATTAGAAAGCCTTGCAATTTTATTATATGTTGATGAAGAACATGTAAGCAACCAAACAGGTATACTGGAATTAGGAGGAAGAAGAAGAAATAGAAGGAAAAAGAAGAAAGAAATGAAGAATAGAGTAAAAATCACATGACCTTGGAAAATCACTGTGTTAAGTAGAAGGGCAAGGTTAGATTACCTAAAAGGCTAAAACTATAGGGGGAACCTGCCTCCTATTAAAAAGAGGGCAAAAAAGACTTTTCTTCTCTAAAGTAAGGGTTCCTGTCGCAACAAAACGCGTAGCAGATTATGACCTGTTATTTGATCGGCGATTCTACCGCTATTTGACCTGCTACAGATGCTATGGCCATTTGCACCGCTATTGACTACCTAGGTGTGTAATGCGGAACCATTAGGGTGACCTCTTGGGGGCTGAAGGTTTTTTAGTTGTTCTTGGCTGTTTTTGTTTCTTAAAATGTGCGTGCTACTGCTAGTTTACTAATTTGCTCTTGATTAATCAGGGCTATATGTATGCTGTTTTGTTGTCTCATGAATGGAATTGTTTGCCGTTTTATTTTTGTTGATTTTTTAATTTTATTTTCCTTTAGATATTTTCAATTTGAAAAATTATACTATACAGTCACATGTGAAGGTTAACCATGGTATTTATTGCAATCATATAACCCCTCCTATTGTGATGTGTTTGTCCTCAAAGATCACATCTATATTCAGCATCAGTATTTTTTGCCGCAGAAAATTATTGATTTGTTATTGTTGGATTCTTATTTTTTCCCACTTAGTAGGAAGGATGTGTCTCAGGCAACTCAATCAGATGGCTTAAGGTCCAGGAAGGTATGGCTACATATTTCTTGGTAGAGTAATTTGTTTTTGGTAGATGTAAGGTGCCTGTAATGTCTTATTTACCCAGTCATTATTTTGTTAGCTTATAATTTTGCAGTTATAGTTGGTTGTTATATAAGTCCCAATTTGATTTGTAGTAAGCTGATGATCAGACACATCTTTAGCTTTACTAATTACTTACAAGTGATAAGTTATATATGACACGTTTTAAACAGGGTCAGCCCATTGTTCTTGATGATGACGATGATGAAGGACCTAATATTCCAGAGAAAATAGAGGAAGAAAATAAACTTCCCGAATAGTAAGAGAATTTGATTGCTTTTACATGCTTATGGAATTATTTCTTCCTTTCATAACTAGCAGTATGCCTACGAAATACTTAGCTTTACTTTATTTGTGTCTCTCTTCAGCCTGAAAGAAGCTAAGATTTATTATCCAACAAGGTACTTCAAAAGAGTAATACTAGAACATTGTGTTTTAACTAATTTTGTAGATCTAATTTATGTTGTATGACCTTTTAACTTTCCTCCGTGATGGTGCAGAGATGATCCAGAGTGTGTTGAAGTTTGTTACAAAGACATAGATTGCCTTGCTCCTGAAGGCTATTTAACATCAACTATAATGAACTTTTACATACGGTAAGTGTATTGGGCCTCTTCCTCCCTTCCCCTAGAGGTTCCTTTTGAAGATTTTATTTTTCCTTTGAAGAGGAAAACACATAATTTTGGTGCCTTCTTTCACTTCTTACCCTAAAAGTCATAGGAAGTGATTAAGTGATTTGCTGGCATGTAGAGGGAAATGCATGCTTGACTGACCAGATGCTGGAATGGATTGAGTTTTTTTTGTTCTTCCTACAATACTAAAATTATTGGAATTGTGATTCCATTTCTGTTTACTTTATGATTCTTGGGTTATTTTATTTACAAAAACAACCAAACCTTAATCCCACTAGGTGGAGTTCGCTACATGGATCGAACGATGCCATAATGCTCTTTCATAAATCATGTTCATTGACAAGGCATTGATATCCAAATTTGGTTATTTTATTTAGTGTTAGAAAAATATAATTCTATTTTATGTTTTAATTCTAAGTAAATAAACGTTTTGGTCCTCCAAAAATACATCACATTGGCCAGTAATCATGATTAGTGTCATCAGTGTTGTCCTTAAAGAACTACTGCATTGTCATTTAAGGTTCAATTTGACAGCAAAAGTGATATTGAAGGCCAATTTGATCTTATGCATATAGAGGACCAGGTGATGTCGTGAATATCAAATATTTGGAGGATCAAAATAGACTTGTACTCTAATTTAAAATATGAAAATGTAGGTTATTTGATCTTATAAATTAGGTTATATATACATATTTATTTCTTTTATAATTTTATGATATAGTAGCATACATACTCTCTATGGGTTGACACCTGGATTAATGGATTATTCTTAGTTGAATACTTGTGAGTGTATGTGCTGGGTATTTTGTAATGCTGCACTACCAAACTGGAGTTATGTACCACTAATTAATACTTTGGTTTCTTAAACTGATATATTGTTATTATCTCTTGAACTAGTTATAGGATTGTGTTTTTGGGTCCTTTTAGGATTTGATTTGCCATACTAAAAAACTACATACTGCTGAATAGTAATAATCCTTGGACATATTTCGCATGTTTAGTTTTTTAGCTCTCTTATGATGTTTCGGTTTTGCTAGATATTTGAAGCAGCAAGCATCTCTGGCTAATAGATTGTTATCTGACTATCATTTCTTCAATACTTTTTTCTACAAGAAGCTTAAAGAGGCTGTTTCCAACAAGGTACTCAATTATCTTACTGCACAAGCATAGCTGTATTTATATGTGTGCGTAGAGATTATTTTGTCTTCGCAAGCATACTTCTATATCATTGTGATTATGATGATTTTGAAGGAAAATTTTGAGGTCAAGGTGACTCATCACTATAAGATATAAATTGTTAAATCAGTAAATGCTTCTTTTGCACAAGAAACTAGTAATTTATACTTATAATCATTGTAGCTTTCTAACAAGATTTTTTGGTTGCCTTTTTGTGCTGTAGAGACAACCCTTTCCGCTTTACTGAAAATAAATTGTTTGTAAAGGAAAAGTAATCTGAAAACAGAGAGTGGGATAATAGATAGTTGTAGGAAGTGGACAATAAGGTTCTGAGAGAAAAAGTTTAGTTAAAATTAGTAGGTAAGTCGAGAGATCAAATAAGATATTAATTATCTAAAGGTTATTTACTCTGATTTTAAATTACATTAGTGCCTGTATTTCTTTCATAAATATCTTTATTTAATATTTTGAAGAACTATTTTTTATTTAAGAATCATTTCAATATAATAGTGTTTAGAATTGGGGGCAAAAAATGAGTACAAGAATCTGTCTGGTGTTTTCTTTATTTGTTGTAAAGAACTAAAGATGCTTTGGTCATCAAAGTTAATTACTTTCCCCGCCTCCCTAAATTTCTTCACTTTATACCTTATTTAGTATATTTCTTTAATTCATTTTCCATTTCAATATCTAGCAAAGCGACAGAGAGAGGTTCTTTGCGAAGTTCAGAAGGTGGTGGAAGGGTGTAAATATTTTTCAAAAGCCATATATTTTGATTCCAATACATGAGGAGTAAGTTTTCTTGTTTGTAATTTTTGCAGTTGCTAGATAGCTCTTTTTGTGCTTTCCTTTGAATTATTTTGTTACTGGAAGAAATACTATTCACATGATAAACAACTTCAAAGAGAAAGGTCTGTATACTATCTCTGAATCATGTCTGTACAAGGTTTCTATACATTATAAGGAACTATGAAAATAACTACTTGCCTTGAGTAGAGCTTAACCTAAGGCAAAAAATAATCTATCCTAATAAATGTGCAATCTACAATAACTTAATAATTCTTGGGCAAAGGAATCTTATTGTCAATCGGGTAGAACTTAGAACACTAATAGCATTATGCACTTCCAGCACAATACTTGTATTTGACTGCAGAGTCACTGTTATATCTTCATCTGCCCTGCCTCTCTACTCCCGTTTTGGCTTTATTACTTATGATGTTTCTTGAATTCAGTCTTCATTGGAGCTTGATCATTATCTGTATCCCGGACAAAGAAGATGAATCGGGGCCAATCATACTTCATTTGGATTCTTTGGGACTTCACTCAAGTAAATCAGTTTTTAATAATATTAAAAGGTGAGACTACAGAAGCACCTCTATGATTGTATCCCATAAAATATGACATTCAGTTCATCCATGCTGTTGTCATTATCTATTAAGCATATCTTGCCATTATCTTCTATTCTGTGGTATAATTTCTTGATGTTGGTTTTGGGGGTTGGCAAGATGGATGTGTTTTTGTAAGCATAGAATATGACGAGGTCTTCTATAAGAAGCAAATGTAATGAAGTTGTATTTTAGAAGAATCATGTTGTCTTGTGATTTACTATTTGCAATGGAACCATTGGGAATTATCTCTATTCTTTGCTAATGGAAATAACTGATCTTGTCATGACACAACCTAAATGCAATAGCTCAGCATCACATTATTACATATACCGTAGCTTTTGGCTTGTAGCTGGCAATTCTCATTTTTGCTTATCAAGAATGCAAGTTTTTCAAATCTGAGTATCTTCAGGCTTCAGAGTTTTAACTGGATTTCTTTTGGTAGTTTATGTACTTTCTATATATCTTATATATGTCCCCAGATTCTTTGAAGTGAGTGCTATTTTTGTAGTTGCTTTGGGAGTCTCGTGCACTGGGTTGCCTTTATTTTGTTTTTTGGAAGCCATCTTGCCGCATTCTTTTGAAAAGTACAACTTTTTATGAAATGAATTTATAAAGCATTATGCAACTTGATAGTGAAGTCACATGTATTCCCTTTGAATGAATGTTCCAATTATGCAAACATTGTTACACAGATATAAGAACTGAACTGGAAAACCGATGACCTAGCCATTTGGTACAACTGAAGGGTATGATAAATAAAGATAAACTAGTTAACCCAGGTAAAATAGATGATTTCAACAGGGTAAAACCGAAAAAAATTCCCTTTGTCTATATGGGCAATCTTTTGGCTGGACCACCATGCTGGCAACATAGCCATATGACCAGGTTGACCAAGCCCAGTTCTTAAAACTTTGCTTTGTTAGTTCATTTATTGTACTATCTTCTGTTTAGATGTTTTGAGGCATTTATCTTTAATTTATACATAACTCAATGATGTGAAATTATGCTTTGTAGCTATTTGTTGGACGAAAAGAACTATTTGGACAAGGAAAATCTGTCTTCAGATGTACCAATTGCTGAGAAAATATGGAATTGGCTTCCTCGTAGAATTGATACTCAACCCATCGCGGTAAATTTTACTTGCTGTAAATCTTTAATCATGTCTTATTGATAATCTTTGATAGTTTGAAAATGATATTATTTTCACCTTTTGTTCTTGAAAATGAATATTTTGCCTTTAGTGTATGCAACAAGTGCCTGCTCCTTTCACAGCCTCGTTGTTGTCTACATAATGTAATAGATTCCTGAATCCGGGTAGTGCTGGACATCCTTCTTTAGAACCTTGTTTGGTGAACTGGCAAACCGAGTCTCTGACAGCTTCAAGAAAAAAAATCTTTGAGTCTTTAACTTTACTGCAACCTTCAAAGCTACGTATTTCAAATTTTCAGCATGTTGATGTGGATTCAGCCCATTGAAGTTAGGTTCTTGAAATGTGATGCTAAGAACCAAAGCAGCAAATCTGCTGTTTCAGTAATTATAGTGATCTTTTATCTGAAATTTCAAATTTGTGGGATGTCCGTCAATGTTTCAACATGTTGCAATTACATTTTACACATCCTTTTCCACAGGTTCCTCAACAGAAGAATGAGTCTGATTGTGGTCTTTTTGTACTGTACTTCATTCAACGTTTCATCGAAGAGGCACCTGAAAGACTGAAGAAGAAAGATTTAGATATGGTAATTTGTGTAGTTGCTTTTTAGTATGATTCATTCATATGACAGGTTTTATTGATTCATACTTTCGAATCTACAGTTTGGCAAACGCTGGTTCAAACCCGAAGAGGCATCCAGTCTGAGAGTAAAAATCCGTAAATTGCTCATAGCAGAACTCCGAAATACAGTCTCAGAATCTTCTTCTCTGGCGGCATCCGCTGACCCTGCAATCGAAGAATGCGTTGATACTGCCAACGATTCTTCATAGCTAATATGGCAGCATGAGTTGAAATTCTCATTTTCATTTTCGTTGGATATGAACAATCTGTTGAAAGTTGAGATAGTTGATGCCATTGTTTTTCCAATGTACAAACATCAACTGTAGTTTGTGGATGTAGAGAAAGTTTAATTAGTCTAACAATCTTTGTTCAGTTCCTAACCATTTCTTGTGGGATAGGGGTTCCCTCCAAATATATGTATAGTGTGGGAAACAGTACAGAGCTGACAACTAGAGATGATAAATAGTAGTCTTGAAGATGAATATTATAAGATAGTTTTTTACTTCATTCTGTGAATGTTCTTCACTTGATTTTCTCATACACTAACGTTTGGTTGTGTATTTTTCTTGGGTAACAATGTTATTAATTTTACATATTACAAATTATAACTTTGACTATTCTCATTGCTTTGGAAAATCAACTTTCTCTAATATGATCTGATACACAGGTTATAAAAAGAGTACACCAGTTTTGGGTACTTAAGCTTTATATTTTTTCCAAAACAATAATATCACATATTCTTTACATGTGTCAATTTGTATGCTTTTTTATAATTAGACTTCTATTATAACAATTTGGTATATCTTATATCAATTTTGAACCACTAATCATCACATTTAAGTATGATTCAATCATGATAATTATCATATTAATATAGTGTTTAGTAAGATCAATCTAAAATCTTTAACTATTACACAATACTTACAAACAAAATACACAAGTTTAAAATAAAACAATAAATCATCAACTTTATGAGTGGGATTCACTACTCTCCATCCTAGCCATCAATTTTATGGATATCTAATGATTTAGATTTACTTACTAATTCAAATCATTGGATTTCCTTTGAATTGATGGCTAGGATGAGGAGTAAGTTTAAAAAACTTACTCTTGGAGTAAGTGGATCCCTCCCCTAACTTCATAAAACTATATATAACATTCAAAGTAAATAAAATATATAAACTCCCACTGAACAAATGTATCCTAAGGAACAACATTCATATGAGCAATGTGCTCATGAAAAACCTAAGGTATCAAACCCTTGGTCAGTGGATTATCTAAAAATACGGCATGAACTCCGCATTCATGGTCGAAGGAGTTATGAGTGTTTGTTTAGTAGACTTCCAAGCGATAACACATTCAATCAACATAAAACATATCCATATATGGAGTGTCTACTATCTTGATATCCAGCAAGATCGGAGTTAAAGTACTCATTGGTCTATAACTCTCATACCTCCGATAAGTGAGTATATACTCATTTGCTCTCTTTAAATAATACATAACATACTTGACTGCCTTCTAAGAATGCTCAAATATCTTCCAAAAACTCTCACGACAAATATTATGTTGGGATGTGTGCAAACTTGAGCATATATTAGACTTCCTAATGAAGATGCATAAGGAATCTTTTTGAATTTCATATCTTTCAAGGTTATTTTTGGCTATAGGGGTATCTCCTGATTTACTTTCTTTCGTGCCGAATCTATCTAGGACTTTATCTATATAGCTCTCTTGTGGCAACTTTAGGATACCTTGAGAGCGATATCTTAGTATCTGAATACCTAACATAAAAGAAGCTTCCCCAAGATCTTTCTTTTCAAAATTCTTCGATTGAAATCTCTTGGTCTCTACAAAAAGTCTCATATTAGTGTTGGCAAGTAGTATATCGTTAACATATAATATTAAAAATATAATTTTTCTCTCACTAAAACTATAGTACGCACAATCATTAACTTTACTTGATGGAACTTGTGATAGCATTAATGAGAAGCTTGCGTAAGGACATATATGAATCTCTTTAATTTACATACCATAGATTTTGAGTCAATTGACACAAAGTTTTCTAGTTGCACCATATAGTTTGTTTCTCCAACGTCACCACTTAAAAATACAGTCTTGACATCCATCTGATGGAGCTCTAAATCAAAATAGGCTACCATCAATATTATTCTAAAAGAATCGTTTGAAGATACTAGAGAGAATGTTTCCTTATAGTCAATGTCTTATCTATGAGTGTAGTATTTAGCAATTAGAATAGCTTTATATCTATTAATACTACCCTACGAATCCTTCTTGGTTTTAAATTTTCATTTGTAACCAACAGGTTTCGCACCTTGAGGTAATTCGACAAGATCCCAAAATATTATTATCATGTGTAGACTTCATTTCATATTTAATGACATCAATCTACTTTTGAGAGTTATAATTTTACATGGCTTGACAGAAGTTGAATAAGTCATCCTCTATTAACCCAATGCCTTTTTCCTATTATTGAAGAAATACAATACAGTCATCAAGAATTGTATTTCTCCCCTCTCTAGTGGATCTCCTTAATGACACTTCCACTTCTTGAGGTTGTTGAATTTTCTTTATATGTATTTGAGAGAGAACATCATTGTTGTCTTGTTCTAGAATATGTCAAGAACAATATTCTGAACATTATTCTCTATTACCGAAGTTGGTCCTTGAATGGTAATAGGCACAAGAACTTGTTCATTGTTAGTGACAGGTTCTTTCTCATAGACAACATTCATTATGTTCTCTTCCATACCAAACTCAACTTCCTCAAGAAATCTCACATTTATCGTCTCAAAGAAAAGTCTTGAAATGGGATCATAAAATTATAGTTCCGAAAGTGTTCAACATAACGAACAAAATAACAGCTAATTATTCTTGAATCTAGTTTTCTTTCATGTGGATTATAAGGTCGTGCCTCAGTTGGACAACCACAAATATGCAAATGTTTTAAGTTTGGTTTTTACCGGTCCAAAGCTCATATGAGGTTTTATTAATTTCTTTACTTGAATCTAAAGGTCAACATGGGTAGGGTAAGGCTTGTCCCTTGCCTGACCCTAAATGTTGGTAAGGTAATTTTTTTAACCCGGATCCGGTCCTAGACTCGAAGCTAACCCGATCCTAAATATCAATCGTATCAGCCTTTGAACCATAACCTAGACCCGATTAAATATAATATGTTGTTACCGTAGCTTACAACAATTCTAAATGGAACGAAATAATACTTATTGGCTGAGTCACGACCATATCGCTCTCTTTAAGACGTTTCATGGCACTACCCAAATGTGCAAACAGACTATCAACCATGTCATCCCCAGAATAAAACAACTTATATCATTGTTATCAAATTCTTATTGCACTGTAAAAACAAATCTCGAATATACCCACCACAATATGACTACCAGTGCAAATTTTTGAAATACCCACAATATCGCTACTAGTGCCAATTCTTTTCCCACAATACTGACTACTAGTGTCAGTTCTCGAAATGCCCATAATATGACTACTGTAACACCGTGTTTTTCCGAGCATGTTTAATTAAGTAATTAGGTGTTAATGAATTAATTATAGAAATTAATCAGTAATGTTTTAGGCTAAACCTCAGTTTAGTTTTAGTCTTGTATTATAATATTCTTGCTTTCCCTATTTTTTCAAGATTTTTGGAGAATAAAAGTTTCCGAGACGATTTCGGGTCGTTTTATCAAGTTTACGCCCAATTTTTGAGTTCCGTAACTCTGAATCGAATTCTGATTTCTCCGTTGGATTCGAAATATTATTTCTAGTCAAAATAAATTCTAAGTTTGTCCGTAAATCATCTCTAGGTATTTTTCACCTTGAAATTCAAGTTTCGACGTTTTGGGCAAAAAACCTAAATCGGTAGATCTTATATTTCTGGACGAAGTTACCCAGTAATACTCGGGAACAATTTCAATTGCGAAATCATGTCGCATCAATCAAGTCGGGGTATTAATCACATCATGGGTCAATGACTTGTCAAACAAGCAAAGTCAAAGCTTCCATAATCTCCTAAATCACTTACCAAATCTCCTCACTCCACCACCATTAGACACATCACCTAAGCTAGCCTAAAGCTAGATTGCCTCTCATTAATTTTCATATTTGAGAGAGGGTGAGGCTCTCCTATAAATACCTCACCCCATCATCTCATTTTTACACTAATTCTCCTAAAGAAAGTTAAGTATTCTTTCTATTTTTCTCTTCTCCATTTTTCTCCACATACACCATGAGAAAATCATGATCTCTTATTATGTTATTCATGAAGTTGAGTGTATGTTTGTTTTCTTTAAATATTTTGTAAGTCACGACTAAAGGGGATGATAATGAAATCATATGAACCTTTGTGTAGTTTTTGACTTATGTAAACCTTAAAATTTCTTCCTTGCTCTTACATGGAAAAACTATATCTTTGGACAAGGTTAGATGAGTTTATTTGATTTAGAAATATTGGAAATTATTATTAGTATTTGAATGTGTTTATAGGTGATGATTTGAGCATCAAATGAACCTTTATTGTGTTTAAGAAAAGTTTATGTCTATTCTTGAAAGTTCAAAATGTTTATGACTTTTGTTGAAAAAATTTCATTTTTAAAAGGTGTAAAAGATTGTTTAACATATGTTATTCATTGATTTCCAAGTTAAAGTAATGATTTGGGATAAAATATGATTTATTACCTATAAACACATTCATTGATTTGGGATAAAATATGTCTATTTGAATGTGTAAAAGATTGTTTAACATATGTTATTCATTGATTTCCAAGTTAAAGTAATGATTTGGGATAAAATATGATTTATTAAAGTCTTGACTTCATAAACTTAAAGTGTTATGAAGTTTTGGATAGTAAAGTAGTAAAAGTGTTAACTTATGATTTATAGTTGATGACTATGAAATCAACACCTATTAACCCGTGAGGTTATCCTAAAATTTGGAGATGTTGAGATGATCATGAAATTATTTGTGTTTTCTTTAGTAGCATACTTTAAATGAGGAGATTGACCTAAAAAGTATTGACTTTATAAACCTAAAGTATTATGAAGTCTTAGATAGAAAAATGATTTAAAAATGTTGATCTTGATTAAGTTAGCTTACTCTAAAGTAGTAAGATTTGACTTAAAAAGTCTTGATTTAAAAGTATTGATTTTGTTTTAGTTGACTTACTTTAAAATGATAAGTCTAGCTTAACAATCTTATTTAAAAATGTTAATCTTAATAAAAATGTTTTACTTGCAAAAGATAAGTTTTATGAATAGTTATCATTACCAGAAAAAATGTAATAAAGTGGAAATACATGCCTAGAAAAGTTTTGTCTAAGGAAAAACTTGGTATTTAAGTATGTCTTTACGACCTACCTCTCTTTCCTGCGAACTAACCTGGTGTATATCCACAGATTATGACATAATTCTTTTATAAGTTTTGTTAAAACTTTACTTAAGAAAATGTCGTTGTGTTGTAAGACTTTTAATGATAAATGATGATTTAAGAAATACCTAACCTTGAATCGGATGGATGAAAGCGGTTAAGTTCATTTTAGATCGGAAGTTTTATTTTCACGTAAAATGTTATTTCATACGAATAATAATTATCAAAGTGACCTAATTAGCGTTATTTTGATTTTGACGTGATGAAGAGTACGAGAAGAGACCCCACGAATTAAGCTCACCTGGAATCGAGGAAAAAATCTGCACGACACACTCAGGTGAGGGAGAAAACATCGTGACATAGTGGTGTCCGAATATGCTTCAGGACCTCCAAACTCCCTCACAAGTTTGGAGTTGTCTTGGTATTAAGCAAGTTTGTACGTAATCAATTGTCTGTTTTGTTTGGATTAAGTACAACAATATTTCTTATGTCGAATTATGTTAGGTTATATTTATGTATGAAGATGCCATAATTATTCATGTTTAATATTGCTCGAATAACTGTTCTAAGAATTATATGTATGAGATAATTGTTAAACTTAAGGCTTAAAAACATGTGTTATAAATGATAAAACTTTTCATTGAGAAAATAAATTTAACTAAGTTTCAGGCTTTTCTCGCTTGAGCGAGACAACTCTTGCTTGAGCGAGAAGTGTCCAGAGAAAACGTGTTTTCTCGCTTGGGCGAGACAACTCTCGCCTGAGCTGAAATATGCACAAAGAAAACTGGTTTATGTCTTGCTTAAGTGAGACAGTTCTCGCTTGAGCCACAGGTGCCTTATAAAAATGGTGATTCCATCGCTTGAGTAAGACTGTTCTCGCTTGAGAGAGAGGGCTCCATACAGACAAGACTTCTGAAGTCGTCTGAACGATAACTCTCACATGTGCGAGAGTCTAATGTCATTTTTTCCATCAAGAAGTCATTCACTTCCAATCCTATTCAATAAAACCTAAAACACATTTACTGGAGATAATGTTCTTTCAATAAGTAAATGTTGTAAAGATGAATAATTATATGAAATTTTTGGAAATGATACCAAGAAGAATTGTCATATCTAAAGTGATGTATGTAAATAATTGCATGGTTAAGGATGAGGCGCACAAGTATTATATTATACCCATGCAGCGAGATCGTCTGACCGTAAGAGGCTTGACTTGAGAGCCGTCCAGGGTGATTCAATGATGGTTCGTAGTGGTGCTGAGAAGTATTATATTCCCATGCAGCGAGATCGTCTGACCATAAGAGGCTTGGCTTGAGAGCCGTCCAGGGTGATTCAGCGATGGTTCATAGTGGTGCTGAGGTTTATTCTCTGTGGTTTAAATGTTAAGATCGAGTTCCACTAGAAGTATTTTCGATGGGCAGATCGTTATAAAAGACGAATTAAAAGATTTAATTTGCTAACTTCGGTTAGTGTGCATATTCATTGTGAATAATGAAGTAGTGGAGAAGAAATTTAAGGGAGACGAACGAGCCCTAAGATGTTGAGAGGGACGGCGATTCGTCAACAAAGTCTTGAGGGAGAGTCTAGGTGAGACGAGTCCCGTGTATTCCTGGATGAGGTATTTTGTTGGATCGGACAATGGTCACAACGCAAACTAGACGATCTCTGACAACGCCTTTCTGCAATCACAATTGATGAGACCAGAAAGTGTTTAATATGACATCGTCCTGAAATGAACAATTCCATTGGAACATATCAATCATATATATATATATATATATATATATATATATCCTTGCGAGGAATAAGTTTTGGCACGATCAAATCGGCTTGTTATGGGACATGTACTCTCGGTTATTTCTGAATAGTTATTGGGAGGATAATGGTATAAGGATGGTGGACATATGCGTATCATGCATACATGATATTTATCGATATTTATTCTAAAATCATAAGTTTTATACTTCATTCATCATTAATACATGCGTGTATGATCATATGATATATATGTACTTGTTCTTTGTCTTGGTGTGATATTCTGTGTAATTACACGACGTCAATGATAAGTTTTTCATTAGATGTTTTACTCTCTCTCTTTCTTTCTAGTGTACTCGTATACATCCATGTTTAGATGGATAGATCAACGATGATTAGGGGCTACCGCTTTACCATGTCCCAGGAGGGGGCATAAAACGTTGAAGGAAACAGATACACCTACATTGGTCCCTACGACCTGGAATTGGATCTCATATGTGATGGTTCTGTGTTGCATCTCTCGACACATTACGCAGTTCGGGAAGCATCATTCACCCTACCAGAGCGAAGGTCCGTACTTGTCGGTCCATCTGCACTAGTTGAGGCACGAGGCAAATCAGAAGTTGTCAAGACCTGGCCCTAACCGGGATTCTCATCTACTGACTCAACGCCAAGAAGGTCATAAGGAGCAGGCATGACTACTTCATCGGGGACTAGGGGTACACCCCAGAACCTTCGATGAATTGGGCAGCAGATGAAGTGGTGGAGGGCGAGGACGATGATTGTGTAGAGCTAATTTGCATAGAGGATTCAGTGGAGGTTATAGAGATCTCTTCAGACTCGGAGATCGAGGAAGACCTGAGTGAGGTTTCTAGTGCACGATCGGTCTAAGAGCTCCTTTCTTTCTTTTGATAGAGAACTTGTGTTGGATACTTTTGTAATGCCAACGTCCCCGACATTATTTTATTTTTATTTTTATTTTTAGTCTTTGTTAGGGGCGAAGAATAGACCTCGCCTTGTATTTTGTAAACCATGATGTACGTGTTACAAATTCAAGAATTGATTAATGAGAAGTATTCTGGAAAAAAATGTGTTTCGTTCAATTAAGTATTAAGAAATTATTTCCGCAAAGGTTTGAAAATGTGACGTCTTGAAAGAGAATAGATAAAATAAAAAAAATGATTTGTAAGTTATATGTTACATAAAATGAAGAAAAAAATTTATCCATTTTCCAAGAGATTAAATATTGTAATTATGAAATGATTTTCTGGGCGTTGCAGCTACCCGTGCCAATTCTTAGTGTTAGGAAAGAAATGGAGAGAAGTTTGTCGGGAATGCATCAGCGAAAAATATGAGGGATAAAGAAAAAGTTGAATGAAAGGACATTCAACTTGGGGCAAGTAAATATGAAGGAATGAGACTTCTATTTATAACATGAGATTTTTTCCAATTTCCTCATCTCTCCCATGTGGGACTTGGGAATTTTTTAGATTTCACACTCAAAAGTTCTCACTAATGGGTTCAAACAAACCAAGTTCCAACATAATGCATATCTCTTTTAGATAAAGTCCTCTCAATAATTTACTTATTACTATAGATATGTAATTTGACATATAAAATAATATATGTATATATTGTTAATCATGTATATATGAAGAAAAAATAGAGAATCAATTATACTTTCAACCAAAGAGATGTCATTACTATATACACAATTGAATATGTACACATAAAAACATGATGAGTCGGTGACTATGGCATGGGTTGGGATAGGTCATGCTTGTTCCCAACCCGATCCTAAATGTCCAATCTAA
Organism: Lupinus angustifolius; assembly: GCF_001865875.1. Classification (NCBI taxonomy): domain Eukaryota; kingdom Viridiplantae; phylum Streptophyta; class Magnoliopsida; order Fabales; family Fabaceae; genus Lupinus; species Lupinus angustifolius. Next base: position 17,705,991 of record NC_032025.1, on the reverse strand, counting down.
TTTTTTAACCCGAACCTGGTCCAAGACCCGGCATGACCTAATCATATTTGAGGCTGATCAAGATCAGACCAAATTGGATAAGCGAGTAGGGTCAGGTCTTACTCACCCCTAATTCAAACCCTATTATAATGTGGTCTTTAAGGCCTCCATAGAGACTCTAGTAAGTAGGAATAACCAACCATACTTCTCACCATATCCTTAAGTATTTAGTTTCATTACTTAACAACACCATTCATGTTAGGTTTGTCGCACATAATGTATTTTGGAACAGTTCCATACTTTCTGAGAAAAATTGCAAATGGCTCTGAACATTGTTCTCCTTATCCATCATATTCATCATAATATTGACTACCACAATCAGATTTGTTAGCCTTAATTTTGTTTCCAAGTTGAAATGCAATTTCAACCTTGAAAATATCCAAGAATTGAAACTTCTCATGCATAAGATATAGGTAATTTTACCTCGAGTAATAGTCTATGAAAATAATAAAATAATATTGCCTATTCTAAGAGGCCAAAATGAAATGACCATATATATATTCATATTATTAGTTCTAAGACATCTTTAACTTCTCATGCATAAGATATAGGTAATTTTACCTAGAGTAATAGTCTATGAAAATAATAAAATAATATTGCCTATTCTAAGAGGCCAAAATGAAATGACCATATATATATTCATATTATTAGTTCTAAGACATCTTTAACTTTTTCGACACCTAATTTTCTTTTCTTTTATATTTTCTCTTTATACACTCAACACAAACTTCAAAGTCTGATAAATCAAAAGGATTAAGAATTTAATCCGAGACATGAATTCGTTTGTAATATTTTATTATTGGCACTAAAAACATTAAACATGTACAAATTATTAATTAAAGAACTAGAATCAACAACATTTGAATTTTGAGAGAAACTAACTTTATTATTTCCAATAGAACAAGAAAAACAAATTTGTCCAAACTGTAAATACTGATCAAATTCCATCTAAAAGATGAGACAACAAAAGTCTCAAACAAATCCAAAAAAACCCAGTTCTTAAACGTAATCCAAAGATTCCAATAGCCTCAACTACAACCTTTTTTGCAATCGCATATAAAGATGAATCTTTTATCATCACTTAGTTGTCGGCTCCACAAGCAACTCTGCATAGTTATACTTATGTGAGTAGTAGAACCAAAATCCACCCACCAAGTATTATTGGGTACAAAAGCTAAATTAGCTTTAGAACAAACTAGAGTGAGAAGTTTACTCTTCTTAACACGTCCTGTCACATATTTAGGACACTTTTTCTTATATGTGTTTCCTTCTTATTGAACTAGCAAGCAAATTCTTCATCACTCTTTAGTTTCTTTTGCTGAGAAGGCCCTTTCACGACACCCTTATTATTCTATTTTTTATTTATTTTGAGAGGTCGTAGTCAAGTGAGTACTTACAATCTTATATATGTGCAGTCTCTATTCCTCTTACAACAATGATATATAAGCTCATTAAGGGGTCATTTGTCCTTTTGAGTGTTATAACTCACTTTGAACTGCCCAAAATTTGCAGGAAGCGAAATCAAAACCTAATGCACAAGCAAGTAATCATCAAGTTCTAACTTGAGTGACTTGAGTTTTGATACGAGATTAGACATCTCCATAATGTACTCCCTTATGTTTCATTTGTCTTTGTACTTCATTGAGATTAGTTTAACCAAAAGGTCACTCGTCTATGTCTTAAATATTTGGGCAAAATATTGTTTATTTTCTTCAAGGAACGTTCTTACACTTTGACCCTAAAAAATAGAGCCTGTGAATGCTTCTCGAATAAAGTGTTTCATGATCATTAGATACATTCGGTTAGAGCATTTTCATTTCTCAATTTTAACCTCATTGAGGTTATCCAGGATAGAAATGAGTTTCTTCATACGAAATGTCAGATCTACATCCATACAACCCTAAATAATTTCTATTGTTTCCTCCAAAACCTTCAAATCTCTGATTCAGCATTGAGATGTTGTTAACTTGAGCGAAACACTTACAACACTATCAAAAGACACCAATCTATAGAACAAAAATTGTTAACATGTCCACGTATAAACAAACAAGTCATATAGTGTATATAATAAGACATATTCATATTATAGACCCATCATGAGATACCCAACACAACAATAATTTCTAGTCTTTAGACATCGAAATTAATTTGTAAGTTGTACTCTTAATGTAATGATCAAATATTAACAATTAGTTTTGTTACAATAGTCTTTCTTTGGACCGACTATTATTAATATGGAAAACATAACTTTATAATTGTTACATATTTATCATCACAAATATATTATTATTTGGCCATATTTTGTTTCATTTGGAACAATCACAGTGCACATAAATAATATATGAGTAACATTTGTGAAAATATGTGGAAAAATAATAATGTATTGTGAAAAACATTAACATTAGTATTTGGAAGTTTATGACAATTATTATTGGAAGAGTTACAAAAATGTAATTATTGTAATTTTGGCTTTATATATAGTATAGATAGAATGACCGTACTGTTCATTACCACACCATGATGGATATTTTGGTGAATGATTTGTCTCTTAGTTTAATCTACTTCTGAAATTGGTTTGGTAATGATTGGAAACCATGTGATAAAGCATATCTCATAGCATACCTTACTTTGGTGGGAGTTCCCTAAATATTACCTATAGGCTCTAGTTAAGGACATAATGGCCATTAAAGTAATACTATAATAGATTTTGTTTGTTAATGGATGTGAACAAGGGACGAGGAACACCTATGTTCATTGGTGTCTTTAATGGTGCACCAAACTAATCAAAATGGGTTATTTTATTGGAATTTGTTTTTATAAAAAACATAAATTAATATTTTATATTATTTTAGGAAATGTGATTGGTTAGGGATACGGAACAGAGTTTTTTTGGGACAGAGGATCCTTGTCCGTGAACAAGGGCCTCATCACATTAGAGAGTTTGATGATGAATAGTTTGATGTTGGGTTTGGAAATAAGGGATGATGAGTTAGTGTGTGAAGAAAAGAGATGAAGATTTTGATAGGGTGGAGAATTTGGATGAGATTATGGAGAAGATGTGGTGAAGAAAGTGGGGTAGAGAAGATGAAAAGAAGAAATAAAATAAAAAATTTATTAAAATTTTTATTTTTTATTTGAAAATATTATTTTAATAAAATGCGTCATTTTGTGAGTGGGAAATTAAAAATAAAAAACTTTCGCACAATAACTAATAAAAAGATAATTTTCAGGAAGTCATAAATTTAATTTATACATAAATATATTTTGTATAACCTTAGAAAAATCTCATTCACAAATACATAAAATATAATTTATTTATTTTTGGTTTCCCATAGGTATCATTGCACTAGAGGCAATCATGTCCGAGCCGGGAACATCCATAGGTATGTGGGGTTAACTCTCCCACTGGACATTTTTTCTATCAACAAGACTCGAATCGAGACCTTACTTAAGGGGAATCAAGCATGTACCACTTGAATCAACGTCCATTAGTGCATAAAATATAATTAGTTTAAAGGTAAGAAATTCTTTAATAACACTTTTCTATATTAAAAATAATATTATCAATAAGAATACGACACATGTACACAACTTATTCAAAAAATATATCACAATATATTGACCAATGATTGAAAAAGTAACACCATGCCCCAAGTGCCTCATATATAAGTCTATATTAATTATGTTCCACTCTTAACAAAAATAAAAAGAGTGTCACCTATAGTTTTATATGAACTAATATACATTGTACTAGCAATAATAATTAGTATTTTTTTTTGACTTTTTCTACTCAAAATTTGTGAACTGAGATAAAAATAAAACAAAACAATTATCTCTTTCTTAAGATTACCTTCTCTAGCAATGTAAGCTCTACTAGTTTGTAAATTATCAGTATCATCGTCATATCCTCCTTAACCACAATCCTTGGTACTGAACCCCGACACCACCACAAACTATCTTTAGCTATGTGCCATCCGAATTCTCAATCTTAACACAAGAGTTACTATTGTTGTTATGAAACTGTCAAAGGAGAATGGATGGAAGGGAGGAGCTTGGCCATCAAACGAGGAGGGGAGTTTGCGTCTGTGGATAGATAAGGTGGTAGATGTAAGTGATTGTATGTTCATTACTCCGCATCGTATACTCTTCATATACATCTCCAAATCCATGGCATTAATATACTTTTTGTTGTGATAACTTATTATATTTATATTGTATACAGAGGCAAAACATGGTATAACTAACATTGTTTGGTATAATTTTTAATTTCCTATTTTGCTTTTAACATTTTTTTAATTTCTACAAAAACATATAATCATATGTAACTACTACCAAAACATTAATTGTAAGTTGAGACTACCACTCTCACCTTAAACTAAGTATTCTAATAAAAAATATATAATTTAAAGTATATCCAACAAAAGATTATATTATAAAATAGACTAAATACAAAAAAAAACAAAGTCTTGAGGGAGAGTCTAGGTGAGACGAGTCCCATGTATTCCTGGATGAGGTATTATGTTGGATCGGACAATGCTCACAGCGCAAACTAGACGATCTCTGACAACCCCTCTTTGCAATTAGGATCAATGAGAGAGATGCCCAGAAAGTGTTTAATATGACATCGTCCTGAAATGAACAATTCCATTGGAACATATCAATCATATATATATATATATATATATATATATATCCTTGCGAGGAATAAGTTTTGGCACGATCAAATCGGCTTGTTATGGGACATGTACTCTCGGTTATTTCTGAATAGTTATTGGGAGGATAATGGTATAAGGATGGTGGACATATGCGTATCATGCATACATGATATTTATCGATATTTATTCTAAAATCATAAGTTTTATACTTCATTCATCATTAATACATGCGTGTATGATCATATGATATATATGTACTTGTTCTTTGTCTTGGTGTGATATTCTGTGTAATTACACGACGTCAATGATAAGTTTTTCATTAGATGTTTTACTCTCTCTCTTTCTTTCTAGTGTACTCGTATACATCCATGTTTAGATGGATAGATCAACGATGATTAGGGGCTACCGCTTTACCATGTCCCAGGAGGGGGCATAAAACGTTGAAGGAAACAGATACACCTACATTGGTCCCTACGACCTGGAATTGGATCTCATATGTGATGGTTCTGTGTTGCATCTCTCGACACATTACGCAGTTCGGGAAGCATCATTCACCCTACCAGAGCGAAGGTCCGTACTTGTCGGTCCATCTGCACTAGTTGAGGCACGAGGCAAATCAGAAGTTGTCAAGACCTGGCCCTAACCGGGATTCTCATCTACTGACTCAACGCCAAGAAGGTCATAAGGAGCAGGCATGACTACTTCATCGGGGACTAGGGGTACACCCCAGAACCTTCGATGAATTGGGCAGCAGATGAAGTGGTGGAGGGCGAGGACGATGATTGTGTAGAGCTAATTTGCATAGAGGATTCAGTGGAGGTTATAGAGATCTCTTCAGACTCGGAGATCGAGGAAGACCTGAGTGAGGTTTCTAGTGCACGATCGGTCTAAGAGCTCCTTTCTTTCTTTTGATAGAGAACTTGTGTTGGATACTTTTGTAATGCCAACGTCCCCGACATTATTTTATTTTTATTTTTATTTTTAGTCTTTGTTAGGGGCGAAGAATAGACCTCGCCTTGTATTTTGTAAACCATGATGTACGTGTTACAAATTCAAGAATTGATTAATGAGAAGTATTCTGGAAAAAAATGTGTTTCGTTCAATTAAGTATTAAGAAATTATTTCCGCAAAGGTTTGAAAATGTGACGTCTTGAAAGAGAATAGATAAAATAAAAAAAATGATTTGTAAGTTATATGTTACATAAAATGAAGAAAAAAATTTATCCATTTTCCAAGAGATTAAATATTGTAATTATGAAATGATTTTCTGGGCGTTGCAGCTACCCGTGCCAATTCTTAGTGTTAGGAAAGAAATGGAGAGAAGTTTGTCGGGAATGCATCAGCGAAAAATATGAGGGATAAAGAAAAAGTTGAATGAAAGGACATTCAACTTGGGGCAAGTAAATATGAAGGAATGAGACTTCTATTTATAACATGAGATTTTTTCCAATTTCCTCATCTCTCCCATGTGGGACTTGGGAATTTTTTAGATTTCACACTCAAAAGTTCTCACTAATGGGTTCAAACAAACCAAGTTCCAACATAATGCATATCTCTTTTAGATAAAGTCCTCTCAATAATTTACTTATTACTATAGATATGTAATTTGACATATAAAATAATATATGTATATATTGTTAATCATGTATATATGAAGAAAAAATAGAGAATCAATTATACTTTCAACCAAAGAGATGTCATTACTATATACACAATTGAATATGTACACATAAAAACATGATGAGTCGGTGACTATGGCATGGGTTGGGATAGGTCATGCTTGTTCCCAACCCGATCCTAAATGTCCAATCTAATTTTTTAACCCGAACCTGGTCCAAGACCCGGCATGACCTAATCATATTTGAGGCTGATCAAGATCAGACCAAATTGGATAAGCGAGTAGGGTCAGGTCTTACTCACCCCTAATTCAAACCCTATTATAATGTGGTCTTTAAGGCCTCCATAGAGACTCTAGTAAGTAGGAATAACCAACCATACTTCTCACCATATCCTTAAGTATTTAGTTTCATTACTTAACAACACCATTCATGTTAGGTTTGTCGCACATAATGTATTTTGGAACAGTTCCATACTTTCTGAGAAAAATTGCAAATGGCTCTGAACATTGTTCTCCTTATCCATCATATTCATCATAATATTGACTACCACAATCAGATTTGTTAGCCTTAATTTTGTTTCCAAGTTGAAATGCAATTTCAACCTTGAAAATATCCAAGAATTGAAACTTCTCATGCATAAGATATAGGTAATTTTACCTCGAGTAATAGTCTATGAAAATAATAAAATAATATTGCCTATTCTAAGAGGCCAAAATGAAATGACCATATATATATTCATATTATTAGTTCTAAGACATCTTTAACTTTTTCGACACCTAATTTTCTTTTCTTTTATATTTTCTCTTTATACACTCAACACAAACTTCAAAGTCTGATAAATCAAAAGGATTAAGAATTTAATCCGAGACATGAATTCGTTTGTAATATTTTATTATTGGCACTAAAAACATTAAACATGTACAAATTATTAATTAAAGAACTAGAATCAACAACATTTGAATTTTGAGAGAAACTAACTTTATTATTTCCAATAGAACAAGAAAAACAAATTTGTCCAAACTGTAAATACTGATCAAATTCCATCTAAAAGATGAGACAACAAAAGTCTCAAACAAATCCAAAAAAACCCAGTTCTTAAACGTAATCCAAAGATTCCAATAGCCTCAACTACAACCTTTTTTGCAATCGCATATAAAGATGAATCTTTTATCATCACTTAGTTGTCGGCTCCACAAGCAACTCTGCATAGTTATACTTATGTGAGTAGTAGAACCAAAATCCACCCACCAAGTATTATTGGGTACAAAAGCTAAATTAGCTTTAGAACAAACTAGAGTGAGAAGTTTACTCTTCTTAACACGTCCTGTCACATATTTAGGACACTTTTTCTTATATGTGTTTCCTTCTTATTGAACTAGCAAGCAAATTCTTCATCACTCTTTAGTTTCTTTTGCTGAGAAGGCCCTTTCACGACACCCTTATTATTCTATTTTTTATTTATTTTGAGAGGTCGTAGTCAAGTGAGTACTTACAATCTTATATATGTGCAGTCTCTATTCCTCTTACAACAATGATATATAAGCTCATTAAGGGGTCATTTGTCCTTTTGAGTGTTATAACTCACTTTGAACTGCCCAAAATTTGCAGGAAGCGAAATCAAAACCTAATGCACAAGCAAGTAATCATCAAGTTCTAACTTGAGTGACTTGAGTTTTGATACGAGATTAGACATCTCCATAATGTACTCCCTTATGTTTCATTTGTCTTTGTACTTCATTGAGATTAGTTTAACCAAAAGGTCACTCGTCTATGTCTTAAATATTTGGGCAAAATATTGTTTATTTTCTTCAAGGAACGTTCTTACACTTTGACCCTAAAAAATAGAGCCTGTGAATGCTTCTCGAATAAAGTGTTTCATGATCATTAGATACATTCGGTTAGAGCATTTTCATTTCTCAATTTTAACCTCATTGAGGTTATCCAGGATAGAAATGAGTTTCTTCATACGAAATGTCAGATCTACATCCATACAACCCTAAATAATTTCTATTGTTTCCTCCAAAACCTTCAAATCTCTGATTCAGCATTGAGATGTTGTTAACTTGAGCGAAACACTTACAACACTATCAAAAGACACCAATCTATAGAACAAAAATTGTTAACATGTCCACGTATAAACAAACAAGTCATATAGTGTATATAATAAGACATATTCATATTATAGACCCATCATGAGATACCCAACACAACAATAATTTCTAGTCTTTAGACATCGAAATTAATTTGTAAGTTGTACTCTTAATGTAATGATCAAATATTAACAATTAGTTTTGTTACAATAGTCTTTCTTTGGACCGACTATTATTAATATGGAAAACATAACTTTATAATTGTTACATATTTATCATCACAAATATATTATTATTTGGCCATATTTTGTTTCATTTGGAACAATCACAGTGCACATAAATAATATATGAGTAACATTTGTGAAAATATGTGGAAAAATAATAATGTATTGTGAAAAACATTAACATTAGTATTTGGAAGTTTATGACAATTATTATTGGAAGAGTTACAAAAATGTAATTATTGTAATTTTGGCTTTATATATAGTATAGATAGAATGACCGTACTGTTCATTACCACACCATGATGGATATTTTGGTGAATGATTTGTCTCTTAGTTTAATCTACTTCTGAAATTGGTTTGGTAATGATTGGAAACCATGTGATAAAGCATATCTCATAGCATACCTTACTTTGGTGGGAGTTCCCTAAATATTACCTATAGGCTCTAGTTAAGGACATAATGGCCATTAAAGTAATACTATAATAGATTTTGTTTGTTAATGGATGTGAACAAGGGACGAGGAACACCTATGTTCATTGGTGTCTTTAATGGTGCACCAAACTAATCAAAATGGGTTATTTTATTGGAATTTGTTTTTATAAAAAACATAAATTAATATTTTATATTATTTTAGGAAATGTGATTGGTTAGGGATACGGAACAGAGTTTTTTTGGGACAGAGGATCCTTGTCCGTGAACAAGGGCCTCATCACATTAGAGAGTTTGATGATGAATAGTTTGATGTTGGGTTTGGAAATAAGGGATGATGAGTTAGTGTGTGAAGAAAAGAGATGAAGATTTTGATAGGGTGGAGAATTTGGATGAGATTATGGAGAAGATGTGGTGAAGAAAGTGGGGTAGAGAAGATGAAAAGAAGAAATAAAATAAAAAATTTATTAAAATTTTTATTTTTTATTTGAAAATATTATTTTAATAAAATGCGTCATTTTGTGAGTGGGAAATTAAAAATAAAAAACTTTCGCACAATAACTAATAAAAAGATAATTTTCAGGAAGTCATAAATTTAATTTATACATAAATATATTTTGTATAACCTTAGAAAAATCTCATTCACAAATACATAAAATATAATTTATTTATTTTTGGTTTCCCATAGGTATCATTGCACTAGAGGCAATCATGTCCGAGCCGGGAACATCCATAGGTATGTGGGGTTAACTCTCCCACTGGACATTTTTTCTATCAACAAGACTCGAATCGAGACCTTACTTAAGGGGAATCAAGCATGTACCACTTGAATCAACGTCCATTAGTGCATAAAATATAATTAGTTTAAAGGTAAGAAATTCTTTAATAACACTTTTCTATATTAAAAATAATATTATCAATAAGAATACGACACATGTACACAACTTATTCAAAAAATATATCACAATATATTGACCAATGATTGAAAAAGTAACACCATGCCCCAAGTGCCTCATATATAAGTCTATATTAATTATGTTCCACTCTTAACAAAAATAAAAAGAGTGTCACCTATAGTTTTATATGAACTAATATACATTGTACTAGCAATAATAATTAGTATTTTTTTTTGACTTTTTCTACTCAAAATTTGTGAACTGAGATAAAAATAAAACAAAACAATTATCTCTTTCTTAAGATTACCTTCTCTAGCAATGTAAGCTCTACTAGTTTGTAAATTATCAGTATCATCGTCATATCCTCCTTAACCACAATCCTTGGTACTGAACCCCGACACCACCACAAACTATCTTTAGCTATGTGCCATCCGAATTCTCAATCTTAACACAAGAGTTACTATTGTTGTTATGAAACTGTCAAAGGAGAATGGATGGAAGGGAGGAGCTTGGCCATCAAACGAGGAGGGGAGTTTGCGTCTGTGGATAGATAAGGTGGTAGATGTAAGTGATTGTATGTTCATTACTCCGCATCGTATACTCTTCATATACATCTCCAAATCCATGGCATTAATATACTTTTTGTTGTGATAACTTATTATATTTATATTGTATACAGAGGCAAAACATGGTATAACTAACATTGTTTGGTATAATTTTTAATTTCCTATTTTGCTTTTAACATTTTTTTAATTTCTACAAAAACATATAATCATATGTAACTACTACCAAAACATTAATTGTAAGTTGAGACTACCACTCTCACCTTAAACTAAGTATTCTAATAAAAAATATATAATTTAAAGTATATCCAACAAAAGATTATATTATAAAATAGACTAAATACAAAAAAAATATATTTTAATTATACAAAATAAAATATATAAAAATTGAAAGTTTAGTTGCATAAAATAAAAACATGGGTTAACATGCACTTTCTCACTAATATTGATAAAAGATTAACATGAAGATAAAATAATATGGTCACAAATAACAAATCCTACCCAACATTTCTCAAGTAAATTATTTGAAGTAAAATAGGGTCACAAAATACCCATAGCAAGGTTGTTTGAAATTGATTAGCACTCCACTCAACTTTTTATACAAAATTATCACATCATATTGTTATGTGTGAGCTCAGGCACATGAAACCCATTTCTTATAAGGGCTTGGGTAAGTTACAGAGCAGAATAAACTCATGTTCATTAAGACATCTGGGTCTTTAACTTGTCCACGGTTCAAGTTGCATGATAAGCCAACATTGGAGAGAGTACAAATTAATTAAACAACAAGGACACTTGATCCTTAACAAACCCAAATAATAAAATAAACAAAAACTAAATTATACTAATACCCCTCTATTTTTTAAACCTATACAAATCCCCCTAATTATATACCTACATTATACTAATTATCTCTATAAAAAATATATGTATCTCTTCTATATAAATAATCAATGTAACATATGTATATAATAAAAAATGATTTGTGTATATTTAAAAAATGAATCAGTGTTTTGTGTAATTTCAATACTACATGTAATTTATTAAAAAACAAAACTATCAAAATATGAAACAATACAATCTAACGTTTTTCCTTTACTAAATCATCTCATATCTCAAATCATGTCTCATACTAAGAATGAAATAAAAACAATAATAATATTATTATTTTAAAAAATTAATTGATATAATATATTTTCATTATTACAATACAAAATTTCAACAATAGATCATTATCCATATTAAAATAAACTACCTAACAACAAATATTTTAGGCCTCATAATTCATTTTAAAACAAGGGACAACAATTTTATTTTTATTTTATTTTTCATTTTGTTCCTGTTTTGGTTGATTTTGAGATACACAAATATAGACACATTCTCTCTCTCCTCCATCTCTTGCATCGAGCTGGCAAGAGATGGAGCAGTTCGACAAATCCATTCTTTTCTTCAATGTTTGAATGGAACAACCTTAAACCCATGTTTCTCTTTTTCTCTTTTTCTTTCTTTTTATTCTAAAATAACCCTTTTTTTGTTGCCCAGAAATATTTGTTGAACAAAAAACAAAAAGGGATTCATACTATATATTATATTCTTCATTTATGGCTCACAAGAAGGAGAAAAGTGATTCCAAAAATGATCCGAAAAGTGATTCCAAAAACGATACCAAAAGTGATTCTTCTGATATAGACAAGATTTTACCATCCAAAGAGATTTCAAAGAATCACTTATTTAACATTAACAATGATTCATTCCCAACACCAAAACCTATTAAAGATTCACTTTCTCCAAAAACTGCACCGTCTGAACCATTGCCTTCTCCACCGTCGCCGCCACCATCACCGTTGTTGGTCAAGTCTCCACCATCACCGTTGTTGGTCAAGTCTCCACCATCACCGTTGTTGCTCAAGTCTCCATCACCACCACCACCCTCATTACCACCATCCTCTCCACCACCTCTACCCTCCTCTTCACCACCACCACCACCATTACCCTCTTCACCACCGCCATTACCTCCCTCTCCATCACCACCACCACCCTCTTTGCCACCACCACCACAACTATCACCACCACCGCCACCGTCCCAGACTAATCAAATTAAACCACCACCACCTTCATCATCATCATCTTTATCATCTCCTCCTCCTTCACCACCCTCACGTAATAGTGCACCTTCCAATGATTCTTCAACGTCCAAATCACCCTTCTCTACAATTCCAACACCTTCAGGTTCAAACAACCATACCATGCATGGTGGTGGTGGGTCCCATGCAAAATCAGTGGGTGGTTCTTCTTCTTCTTCTTCTTCTTCAAATGATTCTTCTTCCAATGATTCTTCTTCGAATGATTCTTCATCATCATCATCACATAGTGATGATAATAATCCAGGAAAATATGTTGGTTATACATTGGTAGGGGTTTTCATTGTTGGTTTAGTTGTTTTAGCACTATTTTACACTTATAAGAGATCAAGGAGAAAAACAACAAAAGGGGATTCCTTGGTTGCAACATATATACCAGCCCATGATATTAACATTCATGCAAAATCAGGTAACTTTTTATTTATTTTTTATCATTTTAACAATTTCTATTTTCTTTATTATTTTTTGACAAGGAACATGTAATAACACACATTATAGGATATCAAAGGTTATCCTACTTTTTTGTTTCTGTACCATGCATGGAACCTTGTGCATTGGACCATGCATTGGTATGCCATTTAGTGAGATTTTTTTCTATCAATGTTGTCACAACCTTGTGGACTCTTCTATAGGTGAATGATGTTTGCTACTTTCAATTTTCATTGCATAAAACTGACTTGCTATATCAAGTTTCATGAATGATTTAAAAAATGGAAGATATTAAGCTTTCAGAGTGTTTTTTGTTCGACAACTTTTATGACAACTTTGATTTTGTATGGAAATTTCAACCGAGAACTGTATTTTGAGACATTTCAATTGAGTTTGTCTAAACTCAATACCCTTGATAGGTTTGAACTAGGATTTATTCAAGTGGCGAATATTCACTTGATCGAAATCCACATCAAGGTTGGAGAGCTCGTCTTCAGAGCCCTAGGAAGGTTGAGATTGATATACCTCTAGCACTGCAAGCGACCGAGGCCACTTTCAACCTCCTCATATAAAATCAAAGTTGTCATGAGAGTTGTCTTAGTTGTATTTATTGCATTTTTTCGAAGTTTTCACTAGAGCCATCTTTCTTAACAACCGAAGTCGACATATCCTGATAAAAAACCTAGCTATTTTTTTCTTGCTGAGAATCATTGACTTGCTACATTTTAATTTTCATGTCTAATGATATGAGCCATCACTCATCAGGTACAGATTTGCAATACAAAGCACAACAGCAACAATCTGTGCATGGAAACAACTATGGAAATGGGAGCATGAAACATATAGGAGGAGGTTCTTTAGAAACAGCACAGCCCAAAAGTGCTCAAATAGCTTTCACCTATGAAATGGTTATGGAAATGACCAATGCATTTTCTAGTGAAAATGTTATAGGAGAAGGTGGATTTGGGTGTGTTTACAAGGGTTGGTTACATGATGGAAGAACAGTTGCAGTTAAACAGCTTAAAGCTGGAAGTGGACAAGGTGAGAGGGAATTTCAAGCTGAAGTTGAGATTATAAGCAGAGTTCATCATAAGCATTTGGTGTCATTGGTTGGTTATTGCATATCTGAGCAACAAAGAATGCTTATCTATGAGTTTCTACCTAATGGAACACTCCATCATCACTTGCATGGTAATGTGAGTTTTCCCTTTATTTTTCTTAGAAAAATGAAAATGGAGTTCTTGTTTTCTATATGTATGATATGGTTCTCACTTCTCATATTTGAGTTTTTGCAGGAAATGGAATGCCAGTTCTTGATTGGTCCAAGAGGCTCAAGATTGCAATTGGAGCTGCAAAGGGCTTGGCATATTTGCATGAGGACTGTATGTATATCTTGTATTTTAGATTTTTAATATGACTCAAATATTTTCGCTTAGTCGTTAACTATTTGGATTGGGATTCTCTCCGGTATTGGACTCTCCAATACTGGGATTTCCTCCGGTACTGCCACATGTCAATACTAGAAAGGATCTCTACTCTAACTATTGATGTATCATTTCTTGTGATGACATGTATCATCTATGTGTGGTGCCAAATCGGCAATTAGCTTATTTCAGTTAAAGACGAGGATAAAAATCAAAATAAATTAAGTTAGCAGACAATTTTTTTTACAATGGTGATCCAAGTGATGTGTAGAAAGCAGTGTAACAATTCATTAATCCTTATATTGTGTCTCCAATCATATCTCTTCCCTTAAAAATGTGTATGAAGTTTGATGAAATTTACTAAAAGATATTAAAAAAGATGCAGAACAATTTTTTCTTAGTGGCAATTTTGCCATTTTATGAATAACAAAAGTATTTTGTGTATCTCTAGGCAGCCAAAAGATTATTCACAGAGATATTAAGTCAGCAAATATACTTTTGGATGATGCTTTTGAGGCACAGGTATGCATATACTTTGTTTTTGGGTCATGCATAGTTAAGAAATATATATTTTATGAAAAATAATGCAAAGTCTAGATCCTAATTAACCATTGTTTAAACACAGGTTGCAGACTTTGGACTTGCAAGGCTAACAGATACTGGTAATACCCATGTATCAACTAGGGTTATGGGTACCTTTGGGTAGGTTTCCTATCCCTTAACATAAACAAAATACTAATAGAAAATTTGGAAATAAATTTCAAGGTTGTTAGGAAAAAGAAAAGAAACAATTTAAAAATACATAGGGTTTCCATAGAATTGAATGTTGTAAGTCTATAAATAACCTCACCTAGAAAAAAAGCTTGATTACTTGTAGTTGGTAGCGACTCATCGGAACAATGACTAATTGTCTATGAGTTCATGAGTTCGAGTCGTGGGAGGCTCCAGGAGGAATAAAATATTACAGGGTATTTAAGCTTTTGGATGACACGCTCAATGTATTCATGAGTCCGGGATATCGCATGTCAAGGCTGGGATGTTACATTTCGCTAATGGTTAAAATTCATTAGTTTTATTTTAGAACTAGAGGTAATGTAGATTCCAACTTCAATGAAGTGACTAGGCTTTAAACTCTAAAAACATCCCTTGACATTTAAGGTCTTAATTTTACAACTGAAATGGTATTCCTCTTAGTTTAATAAGAATAGATACATTTGTCATAAAACCTTATTCAGTGAAGCTCTATTTGAATTACATCATTAACTCATTTTGGCATGAATGTGCAGATACATGGCTCCAGAATATGCAACAAGTGGAAAATTAACTGATAGATCAGATGTTTTTTCGTTCGGGGTTGTCCTCCTTGAGCTTGTAACTGGAAGGAAACCAGTTGATCAAACTCAGCCTTTGGGAGATGAGAGTTTGGTTGAGTGGGTAAGAATGAACCTTGTTCATATTTGTTGAAAACAAATTTACATTTTTTGAAGTGTTTCTATTCCTTACATTCTCTTATCTCTCTATTATCCTTTGTATAGCTAGAGGCAATCCTATAATAATGGAAGCCATGGTTCTGTATAAAATTAATCATCTCAAAAGATTGTTCTATGCTAAAGAAAACATGTTCAATTGATGACTCTTGTTACTCCTTTTTCTTGTGATACAAGTTAACATAAGCAGCTAACATGTTTTACTCTATCCACAGGCTCGACCGCTTCTCATTCGTGCCATCGAGACACACGACATTAGTGAATTAACAGACCCAAGGCTTGAAAAGCACTATGTGGAGAGTGAAATGTTCAGAATGATTGAAGCAGCTGCAGCATGTGTTCGCCACTCAACTCCTAAACGGCCACGAATGGTTCAGGTGATAAAAATACACACAAAAAAACAACTTTGTGATGCATCAAAATCTCTATACCAGGATTGTTGTTTTCTTTTGACATAACTATCTTGGTTTCTAACAATTCTATCTCAACTTATATAAGCCATCCACTGATCTTTCTCTTGGGTTTCATATCAGGTGGTAAGGGCCTTAGATAGTGCAGATGATATATCTGATCTAACTAATGGGGTAAAATATGGTCATAGCACTGTTTATGATTCTGGGCAGTATGATAAAGATATTATGCTATTCAGGAGGATGGCCAATGACAGTTTTGTTGATGCTAATTCTGATACATATAGTAAAGAATACGGATATTCGAGAGATATGTCAGGAATCCAACCTGCATGGTTACGGAGTGGTTCTAGCGGCGAGTCAGAATCGAAAGCTTTCAACCGTCATCAGAGCAGCAGTTGATGAGCATGAGTACTGATGGAATGCACACATTAACAGTACATTGTAATGATAAAGGAGTTGGAGGCTGCTGGTTTTAGCCTCTAGTTGATCCACCAAAACTGCCCTAATGGATCATGGCATTGCATCATCTTGCAGGGAGCCACTAAAGCTTTTGGTTTTACAAGGATTGAAACTATGACCTTTATCCGATCCTACATCAAAGTGTTACTTTCAATTCTTTGTTCAATTTTCTTGCCCCCTTTTCTTTTCTTTTATACCAGGGGATGTTGAAAAAGTGTAAAAAGATAATTTTGTTCAGGTCATTTTTTAATTATTATTATCAATAGATATTTCAGCGCAACGAAAGGTTGCTTGCCCTATGATCTGGAGGTCATAGGTTCAAATGTTGGAAACAATTTTTTCGCTTACGAATGTAAAGATATAGTTACCCTCCTCAAATCCCACTAGGTGGGAGCCTCGTACGCTGGGCCGCACTTTTTATCAATAGGTATCTTTTACTGATGTTGGATTTGGAATATTTGATTTTCTTACTACATGTTTGATGTATTAAGATACAACAACCAATCCTTAATCTCATTGGGTGAGGTCAGCTACATGGATCGAACAATGCCATAATGTTTTATCATATTGATATCTAAATCTTTCCTAATTAATCAGTTTGTCTATGGTGTTTTCTTGGTCTCTCTGCCACCACTAGAAATTAGACTAGCCTCCATTTAATATACTATCCTTACTAGGCTTCTAATGGTCTCCTCCAGACATGTTCAAACCATCTGAGACACAATTTTATCATCTTTTCTACAATAGGAGCTACCTCAATTTTCTCACTAATGCATTCAATCCTAATCTTACCTTCTCTAGTGTTGATATTTTATTGCTAATATTCAGTCTCATAGAACGTGACTCTTATAGCTTTGAGGTAAAATTTCACTTTAAAAGTGAGTAACACATTTCTATCACATATAACACTTTATGCATTCCACCATTTCATTTATCCTTCTTGAATCGTATGGTTTACATCTCAATCAATTTCCCCACCGTGTTGCATGATTAAATATAGTGACTTGTGGTATCGTATGATCTCCAATCTTTACATCTACAATAGGGTTTGTCTGCATCTTACTAAATTTACATTCCATACACTTAGTCTTACTTTTATATTTTGTATTATGATATTCAAAATAAAAGTAGTTTTCATTGTGATATGATGATTTATTTTCCATTATATATTTACAGAAGTGATCACTTGAGAATTGATAATATATTCAAAATAAAATACTAAGACCAAGAAATGTAAATGGTCATCAAACATACAATATTTCTAGAATGACTATAGTCAGGAGTTCCAGTTTCAGAGCAAATAAAATTGGATATACAATTTATACTTCTAGTCCAACTTTTTTCTATATAGTTGTGTGATATTGATGTACTGATAATAACTAAGTTGTTTGATAACAAGTAATCTTTCAAGTTCTTTAAATCTCACCTGTAACTAAAATTCCAATGTACCACTTAGGCAAACTTTGTAAAGGAGCTTTTGTTTACTTGAATTCATTATATCATCACTGTTTTCTTGAATCATTCACCTGCATTCTTTATCAAATACTCTTTCAGTGTAGCTGGGTGAATATCCTGCTTTGTTGCCTGTGGAGCAAAATTTAATCTCATTCTATCAGAAAGGGTGATTCTATGAACTAACATACAAGAATGACTACTTTCAGAAAATAGTTTTAATCAAAATAACAGCAAAATAGCTCATGCTAACTTTGCTAGTATTCTAGTGTGTTAGATCCTCACCTTAACCGTTACAATGTTCATGACTTTGCCATCAAGAGTGGTCACATTGGCACTGACCACCTGCAGTCCAAATGAATGTATAGCTTCCATCAACCTTGAAAACCCACCTTGCTTCTTCTCGCAGTATAACTTAATCAAGAAATCTGTCCGACCGATGTGGCACACTTCTACTTGCACCTGGGTATATGTTAACAGATTGTATTATGTCAATAAGGCAGCTGGTGTTGAAATTTAGTTTCATCCATGACTTGGAAAAAAAGAGTGAAAAAGATATTCATACTCATGGTACCTTCATCTGCCTCTTTTTGTTGCACTCGAAAGAGCTTTGATTGAGTTCGGTAAGAGGGGCATGTCTCGTTCCTCCATGTTCTTTCTCATTTGACATCTTCAAGTGTGGCTTGTTTCTTTCACACTCCTCCACTTCCAAAGCCATAACTTCATCTTTAAGTTCTTTTACCTCATGCTGTAATTCCTTTATGTAGTCAATTGCGTCTGAAAGAATTGATACTCTATCCATCTGCCAACATTCAAGTGAATTAGATCGTATGCGAATTAACAAGAAATATTACTATATGCATGTTTTGGAGTTAAACAGTTATATCTACCTTGGTTATTTTCGGGACTAGAGATCGTAGCGTGAAAAGCCCATTTTTTATTTTGTTTCTCCTTTTCCTTTCTGTGGCAAGATTTTTAGCAATGAAGGTTTCGCTTCGAGGCTGCCTCGCCAGTTTCGCTTTATCTTCTTCCATAGTGCCACAATGGGAACTTAAACCTTTCCTTTGTTTCCCTTCAGCCTCATTGTACTTGGGCCTTTTAACTTTAGGCGTAGGAGATATTTTAACTAATTGCTTCAGATATTCGTGCTGAGTCTTTGAATCAAATGATAAATGTTCGTTTGAAGGATTAGACCCACTCGAGGTTCCTTCAATGCTAAGATGGGAGCTGCACTTTGCTCCCGGAAGGTGATCAATGAAGTTCAGACTCGCGTACCCCGCAGCAGTTGTAGTTTCTTGCTTCAAAGAGAGACAACAGTGTGCTGATATATACTCTATGATACTCATATCTTTTGGAATCTGTGAAAGATGAGTAGTTTATTAACTAAAGATTTTTCAATTAGAGGTAATGCCAATAAGTATTATGATCTGTATCTTACAAGCTTTGCAGTGAAGAGCTCGATAAGACCACCAACAATAGGGATCAGAACTTGTGTCCCTACTGAACCCTGTCAAAACAAACATATTTCAAGTTTATGATCTTCTTAAGTATGGTGAATCAACCTTCTCTAATTCTCAATCACAAAAATTATAAGCTTTTGAGAACAATAATAATAATACTGCAATAATAGGCTTATTATAATTAACAATATTGGATTGTGGTAAGCATTATAACAGAAACTAACAAATGGAGAAGGATTAGTTTTATAAAGCTAATGTGGGAAAGAGAAAAATTACATCTTGGTCCTTGGTAAGCCATTTTGGTTGTTGTGATATTGCAATCTCTCCATGGACCCTGGGCAAGAAATCAGAATCACATAATTTTCATTAGTGATTCATTTCCTTAACCAAATATATAAATAAACAAATAAATACAAAAGTTGTGTTCAAAACTAGAAAGCTTGTATCCAGAAAGAAAGCATTTACTACATCAAAAATACAAAGATGCAATAAACCATTTGAAAACTTTACATATAGGACCAGTCAAGTTTCTAAATTTGGGTCTGCAATCACAACCAAAGCCGTAACATTATGGTTTTGGTAGTCTCTGCAATGCATCACCATCGTAATTGTTACCATATCAGCCGTATTTTCTCACAATAATCCTCAATTACAGTAAACCCTTTAGGCCAATGTTAACAACAAAATCCAAAAAAGATATGAAAGCCACCAAAAACATAAAAAGATAAAAATAATAATAAGAACATTACAGAAATAAATAGATATATTACCCAGAAAATAGAGAAAATGCAAAAGGAACCTTGGCAAGTGCCTCACAAGCCTTAGTTCTAATAGGATGATGAAAATGTGTATCCCTACAAATGGAATTGGAAGCCAAGTAGCATTGATCATCATCATCATCATCATCCATTTCTTCTTCTTTGAGCTTGATCACATTCTGCTCAATATTTTCTTCACTGCAACTTCCACTACAACAACAACCCATCCATTCAATATACCTACACATACAAACATGTGCAAATCATCAAACACAAGATAGACAAGTTAATGAAAATGAAAATAAAAACATAAAATAAAAAATGGGTAATGTGTAAGAGTAAGTTTACCTTGTTGGGTCATTCCCATATTTCCAAACAACTATAAAGTCCCAAGCTTTGGTATGAACAAGGGGTCTAAGCCATTCTACTATTTCCATTTCATTCATTGGTTTAAGAAGAAAGAGTTAAGTTATATGAATGTATGGTACTCTTGTTAAATAGTTAGCGTTCAGAGTAAGGACATTGTACCTTAATGGATTTCTAGAATGGTAATGGTGATTCAAGGAAAGTGTACATTTTGATACTTATAACTTGTTAATAGTGGAAAAAGCTTGTATGGAAAATATGTATATAATAAAAGAATAAATTATCTCCTGATACGAGACTCGGTAACTTTATTTCTGATTTATTAATGTGCAAAAATTCCTTTTTTTGCTGAAAGAAAAATAAGTGTATCAATTTTAACGTGAGAGGTTTTCAAATTAAATGTTCGGGGTTGTCCTCCTTGAGCTTGTAACTGGAAGGAAACCAGTTGATCAAACTCAGCCTTTGGGAGATGAGAGTTTGGTTGAGTGGGTAAGAATGAACCTTGTTCATATTTGTTGAAAACAAATTTACATTTTTTGAAGTGTTTCTATTCCTTACATTCTCTTATCTCTCTATTATCCTTTGTATAGCTAGAGGCAATCCTATAATAATGGAAGCCATGGTTCTGTATAAAATTAATCATCTCAAAAGATTGTTCTATGCTAAAGAAAACATGTTCAATTGATGACTCTTGTTACTCCTTTTTCTTGTGATACAAGTTAACATAAGCAGCTAACATGTTTTACTCTATCCACAGGCTCGACCGCTTCTCATTCGTGCCATCGAGACACACGACATTAGTGAATTAACAGACCCAAGGCTTGAAAAGCACTATGTGGAGAGTGAAATGTTCAGAATGATTGAAGCAGCTGCAGCATGTGTTCGCCACTCAACTCCTAAACGGCCACGAATGGTTCAGGTGATAAAAATACACACAAAAAAACAACTTTGTGATGCATCAAAATCTCTATACCAGGATTGTTGTTTTCTTTTGACATAACTATCTTGGTTTCTAACAATTCTATCTCAACTTATATAAGCCATCCACTGATCTTTCTCTTGGGTTTCATATCAGGTGGTAAGGGCCTTAGATAGTGCAGATGATATATCTGATCTAACTAATGGGGTAAAATATGGTCATAGCACTGTTTATGATTCTGGGCAGTATGATAAAGATATTATGCTATTCAGGAGGATGGCCAATGACAGTTTTGTTGATGCTAATTCTGATACATATAGTAAAGAATACGGATATTCGAGAGATATGTCAGGAATCCAACCTGCATGGTTACGGAGTGGTTCTAGCGGCGAGTCAGAATCGAAAGCTTTCAACCGTCATCAGAGCAGCAGTTGATGAGCATGAGTACTGATGGAATGCACACATTAACAGTACATTGTAATGATAAAGGAGTTGGAGGCTGCTGGTTTTAGCCTCTAGTTGATCCACCAAAACTGCCCTAATGGATCATGGCATTGCATCATCTTGCAGGGAGCCACTAAAGCTTTTGGTTTTACAAGGATTGAAACTATGACCTTTATCCGATCCTACATCAAAGTGTTACTTTCAATTCTTTGTTCAATTTTCTTGCCCCCTTTTCTTTTCTTTTATACCAGGGGATGTTGAAAAAGTGTAAAAAGATAATTTTGTTCAGGTCATTTTTTAATTATTATTATCAATAGATATTTCAGCGCAACGAAAGGTTGCTTGCCCTATGATCTGGAGGTCATAGGTTCAAATGTTGGAAACAATTTTTTCGCTTACGAATGTAAAGATATAGTTACCCTCCTCAAATCCCACTAGGTGGGAGCCTCGTACGCTGGGCCGCACTTTTTATCAATAGGTATCTTTTACTGATGTTGGATTTGGAATATTTGATTTTCTTACTACATGTTTGATGTATTAAGATACAACAACCAATCCTTAATCTCATTGGGTGAGGTCAGCTACATGGATCGAACAATGCCATAATGTTTTATCATATTGATATCTAAATCTTTCCTAATTAATCAGTTTGTCTATGGTGTTTTCTTGGTCTCTCTGCCACCACTAGAAATTAGACTAGCCTCCATTTAATATACTATCCTTACTAGGCTTCTAATGGTCTCCTCCAGACATGTTCAAACCATCTGAGACACAATTTTATCATCTTTTCTACAATAGGAGCTACCTCAATTTTCTCACTAATGCATTCAATCCTAATCTTACCTTCTCTAGTGTTGATATTTTATTGCTAATATTCAGTCTCATAGAACGTGACTCTTATAGCTTTGAGGTAAAATTTCACTTTAAAAGTGAGTAACACATTTCTATCACATATAACACTTTATGCATTCCACCATTTCATTTATCCTTCTTGAATCGTATGGTTTACATCTCAATCAATTTCCCCACCGTGTTGCATGATTAAATATAGTGACTTGTGGTATCGTATGATCTCCAATCTTTACATCTACAATAGGGTTTGTCTGCATCTTACTAAATTTACATTCCATACACTTAGTCTTACTTTTATATTTTGTATTATGATATTCAAAATAAAAGTAGTTTTCATTGTGATATGATGATTTATTTTCCATTATATATTTACAGAAGTGATCACTTGAGAATTGATAATATATTCAAAATAAAATACTAAGACCAAGAAATGTAAATGGTCATCAAACATACAATATTTCTAGAATGACTATAGTCAGGAGTTCCAGTTTCAGAGCAAATAAAATTGGATATACAATTTATACTTCTAGTCCAACTTTTTTCTATATAGTTGTGTGATATTGATGTACTGATAATAACTAAGTTGTTTGATAACAAGTAATCTTTCAAGTTCTTTAAATCTCACCTGTAACTAAAATTCCAATGTACCACTTAGGCAAACTTTGTAAAGGAGCTTTTGTTTACTTGAATTCATTATATCATCACTGTTTTCTTGAATCATTCACCTGCATTCTTTATCAAATACTCTTTCAGTGTAGCTGGGTGAATATCCTGCTTTGTTGCCTGTGGAGCAAAATTTAATCTCATTCTATCAGAAAGGGTGATTCTATGAACTAACATACAAGAATGACTACTTTCAGAAAATAGTTTTAATCAAAATAACAGCAAAATAGCTCATGCTAACTTTGCTAGTATTCTAGTGTGTTAGATCCTCACCTTAACCGTTACAATGTTCATGACTTTGCCATCAAGAGTGGTCACATTGGCACTGACCACCTGCAGTCCAAATGAATGTATAGCTTCCATCAACCTTGAAAACCCACCTTGCTTCTTCTCGCAGTATAACTTAATCAAGAAATCTGTCCGACCGATGTGGCACACTTCTACTTGCACCTGGGTATATGTTAACAGATTGTATTATGTCAATAAGGCAGCTGGTGTTGAAATTTAGTTTCATCCATGACTTGGAAAAAAAGAGTGAAAAAGATATTCATACTCATGGTACCTTCATCTGCCTCTTTTTGTTGCACTCGAAAGAGCTTTGATTGAGTTCGGTAAGAGGGGCATGTCTCGTTCCTCCATGTTCTTTCTCATTTGACATCTTCAAGTGTGGCTTGTTTCTTTCACACTCCTCCACTTCCAAAGCCATAACTTCATCTTTAAGTTCTTTTACCTCATGCTGTAATTCCTTTATGTAGTCAATTGCGTCTGAAAGAATTGATACTCTATCCATCTGCCAACATTCAAGTGAATTAGATCGTATGCGAATTAACAAGAAATATTACTATATGCATGTTTTGGAGTTAAACAGTTATATCTACCTTGGTTATTTTCGGGACTAGAGATCGTAGCGTGAAAAGCCCATTTTTTATTTTGTTTCTCCTTTTCCTTTCTGTGGCAAGATTTTTAGCAATGAAGGTTTCGCTTCGAGGCTGCCTCGCCAGTTTCGCTTTATCTTCTTCCATAGTGCCACAATGGGAACTTAAACCTTTCCTTTGTTTCCCTTCAGCCTCATTGTACTTGGGCCTTTTAACTTTAGGCGTAGGAGATATTTTAACTAATTGCTTCAGATATTCGTGCTGAGTCTTTGAATCAAATGATAAATGTTCGTTTGAAGGATTAGACCCACTCGAGGTTCCTTCAATGCTAAGATGGGAGCTGCACTTTGCTCCCGGAAGGTGATCAATGAAGTTCAGACTCGCGTACCCCGCAGCAGTTGTAGTTTCTTGCTTCAAAGAGAGACAACAGTGTGCTGATATATACTCTATGATACTCATATCTTTTGGAATCTGTGAAAGATGAGTAGTTTATTAACTAAAGATTTTTCAATTAGAGGTAATGCCAATAAGTATTATGATCTGTATCTTACAAGCTTTGCAGTGAAGAGCTCGATAAGACCACCAACAATAGGGATCAGAACTTGTGTCCCTACTGAACCCTGTCAAAACAAACATATTTCAAGTTTATGATCTTCTTAAGTATGGTGAATCAACCTTCTCTAATTCTCAATCACAAAAATTATAAGCTTTTGAGAACAATAATAATAATACTGCAATAATAGGCTTATTATAATTAACAATATTGGATTGTGGTAAGCATTATAACAGAAACTAACAAATGGAGAAGGATTAGTTTTATAAAGCTAATGTGGGAAAGAGAAAAATTACATCTTGGTCCTTGGTAAGCCATTTTGGTTGTTGTGATATTGCAATCTCTCCATGGACCCTGGGCAAGAAATCAGAATCACATAATTTTCATTAGTGATTCATTTCCTTAACCAAATATATAAATAAACAAATAAATACAAAAGTTGTGTTCAAAACTAGAAAGCTTGTATCCAGAAAGAAAGCATTTACTACATCAAAAATACAAAGATGCAATAAACCATTTGAAAACTTTACATATAGGACCAGTCAAGTTTCTAAATTTGGG
This sequence comes from Lupinus angustifolius, assembly GCF_001865875.1. Classification (NCBI taxonomy): domain Eukaryota; kingdom Viridiplantae; phylum Streptophyta; class Magnoliopsida; order Fabales; family Fabaceae; genus Lupinus; species Lupinus angustifolius. The sequence continues at coordinate 17,680,220 of NC_032025.1, read as the reverse complement.
TCTGCAATCACAACCAAAGCCGTAACATTATGGTTTTGGTAGTCTCTGCAATGCATCACCATCGTAATTGTTACCATATCAGCCGTATTTTCTCACAATAATCCTCAATTACAGTAAACCCTTTAGGCCAATGTTAACAACAAAATCCAAAAAAGATATGAAAGCCACCAAAAACATAAAAAGATAAAAATAATAATAAGAACATTACAGAAATAAATAGATATATTACCCAGAAAATAGAGAAAATGCAAAAGGAACCTTGGCAAGTGCCTCACAAGCCTTAGTTCTAATAGGATGATGAAAATGTGTATCCCTACAAATGGAATTGGAAGCCAAGTAGCATTGATCATCATCATCATCATCATCCATTTCTTCTTCTTTGAGCTTGATCACATTCTGCTCAATATTTTCTTCACTGCAACTTCCACTACAACAACAACCCATCCATTCAATATACCTACACATACAAACATGTGCAAATCATCAAACACAAGATAGACAAGTTAATGAAAATGAAAATAAAAACATAAAATAAAAAATGGGTAATGTGTAAGAGTAAGTTTACCTTGTTGGGTCATTCCCATATTTCCAAACAACTATAAAGTCCCAAGCTTTGGTATGAACAAGGGGTCTAAGCCATTCTACTATTTCCATTTCATTCATTGGTTTAAGAAGAAAGAGTTAAGTTATATGAATGTATGGTACTCTTGTTAAATAGTTAGCGTTCAGAGTAAGGACATTGTACCTTAATGGATTTCTAGAATGGTAATGGTGATTCAAGGAAAGTGTACATTTTGATACTTATAACTTGTTAATAGTGGAAAAAGCTTGTATGGAAAATATGTATATAATAAAAGAATAAATTATCTCCTGATACGAGACTCGGTAACTTTATTTCTGATTTATTAATGTGCAAAAATTCCTTTTTTTGCTGAAAGAAAAATAAGTGTATCAATTTTAACGTGAGAGGTTTTCAAATTAAATATAATTGTGTTTGATTCTGTGAAAAATTAAAGTTTTTATTACTATTTAAAACAATAACAAGGAGGAAAGATTTAAATATTAATGCATACTTAGCATAAATATGTATACAAAGAATTGTTATACATCTTTTATTTGGATTGAGTTAATTATGAATAAACATAAATAATTAATAATATAATAAATTCTTATATTGTCAACACCTTTTCTCTAAGGATAATGTAAATGTTAGTAAATTTTATAGTAGGAAATGTGTTATTAGCTATCTATACTATTTAACAAAGGTAAAACAAAATAATCACCCCATCATGGTGTAATTTATGATTCTCTATTTTGCCATTATTATCCTCTTATTTTTACAAAAAAAAATCATATAACATTATCTTCTTATTTTAAAAGTGTATTTAAAAAAGTTGAACATTACACCAATCGAATAAATTCAACTGCAACTTACAAATATTTAACACAAAATATTATATTTATCATTTATAATGTACAAACTACACATTACAAACGATGAGAAAACGGGTTGACAAATACGACAGTGACCCTCAACATGTTAGTAATAATTAATGTTTTGTTAATTTCCTAATAAATCTCTTTTCTTACCCTATCATTAATCGCATGAATATATTTATTTATCTTCATTTCCTAAATGTTTTTACGCTCTCCAAATAAATAATGAAAAACATGATTCATAAAAATAAATGCAATTAAATTCAGAAAGAACACAAATCAAATATATAAAGATAAAATCATATCAACACAATCAAATTTAAGTATATTTTTAAATACATTTAAGTGAAACAAAAAAAATTCTCCAAATCAAATCAATGCTTATTTATATTAAAATTTTCAATAATAAATCAAATTAAATCTATTTTTTATTATAACTTAAAGGCAAGACAATATTTAAAAAAAAGTAAAAAAATGAGGTAGTTTTGGAAATAACAATGCCCTCCTAACAACTTAATGATAAGCAAATTTCCAAAATATATAGAATTTAACGCAAAAAACCTAACACATAATATAACACAATTTATTGGCATATGCACAATTTGATAATCATAGCTTAGAATTAAATCTATTATCTTCATATAAATTGCTTGTCTTCTATATATATAAATTGTTTGGACTAGTGAAATAATAAAAATGGACACTCCAAAATTTTTACATATGTTATTTATGGGATCCTTTTGGTAAATTTCATAGTAGGGCATGTGTACTGCCTATAATTAACATTTTGCAAACTTCCTAATATATAACTTTAATTGCTTTTAATGTTGATATTAATCTGATGTAATATTTAATTCTTTTGAATGAAATACTCAACCTTTTCATCAATTTGATTTTTCTAACATTTTTTATCTCCCTTTAGTCACTTATTTTTGTCATAAGTTAACACTTTGTCTACTTTCCTCTCACTTTCTTCATGTTAAAATTTTTACAAACTGAAGAACTCATGTGTAAGACTTTTCTGACATTTTTATCTCTATTCATTCACTCATTTTACTTCTTTTTGCCACGAGTTAATATTTTGTTTACTTTTTTTTTATAACTTCTATATCTTTAATATTTCATATGTGAATTTTTGACAAACTAAAGAACTCAAGAGTAAGATTTTTATAATACTTTTATCTTCATTTAGTGACTCATTTTGCTTTTTGTCATAAGTTAACATTTTGCCTACCTTCCTTGCAACTTCACCATATTTTGTTTTTAACACATAATTTTTCATTCCTCCAATAACCTTTTGTTTGTCATTTCATTTTATCATTTCAAATTGTTTGTTTTCTGTTATTTTTTATTTTATGATTTTTTACTTTTCTAATTTGACTTCAATATAAGCAATATGGAACAACCCATGCAAATGCTCAGGTACACGGTTAGTATTATTTCAAATATTTACGTTTTATCTTATTTTATGGTTTATCATACTTAATTATTGTAGTTGAGTGCAAATAAAACTTTTTGATGTGTTATTTTCATTCACCAAGTGATATAAATTGACATATATAAAAAGAACCATCCCCATATATTAAAATGAATGGAAAAACTCAAAACCTCTCAACCATTCTTCACCCCAAACCACACTTCTAACGCCCACAATTTTCTATTCTTTTAATACGTGAGTGAAAAATCGTAATTTACTTTCATAGATTTATCTAAAAATAAATATGATTTTTTTAGATTAATTGTAAATCTTTTAATGTTTACTTCATATGTTTATGATTTTTGTTCTATTCGAAAAATAAGTTATTTTATTGGTTATCTCTCATCAAAGTGGATATATATAATCTAATAACGATTTTCTAGATAATTTATGTTAGAAGTATTATTTTATTGTTATATTGAATTATTTATATTTTTAGAAGTGCCTACATAAGAAATTCATAAAATATATTGGGAGTATTTATCTTTTTGATATAAATTTACTAAGTAATATCTCCTATATTAATTATTATAATGTTATCTTTCTTGTAATTTTTGATTAAATTTGTTATGTTTAATATAACATATTTAAGATTATCTCATTATTATCTTTATCTTTTCTATCCTGTAATCACTTTATCCCTGACTATATACCATTACTTTTATCATATATATACATATATAAAATATGTACTAATGTTACTATATCTAGATGAATATATTATATAAATAATGTTACAACGTGATTGTTAGAGTATTATTATAATTATATATGTATATAGATTAATTTTCAAGGCATGTTCCATGTATTCTTTCCTTAATTTACATTTTGTTATTATTATATAGTGATAATGGTTGGAAGAAGGTATGGTAGCCCTTGTCATTATAAGTGTTTTATATTTTATCTTGTTTGCATTTTACTTAACCTCTAATTATTTTTCCTTTCTCCTTGGAATTCCTTAGTTGTATGATCTTTATTTCAAGAAAGTTCCATTTTCTCCTCTCAAAAACCACACTTATTTGGACCTATTAGTTGTTAAGTTGATGATTCTTTTAACAATGCATGCCACATGTTTATTATACTTTAAATAATACTTTTTCCATCTTCCTATTCAGATCTGAATTTGATTTTTATGTTGGGGTTCCAAAACTTATCTTGTGTAAATCTTGAGGATTATTTCTTTGATAGGTATATTGATGAATTTTACAATATTAGTTTTTGCAATTATCTATACAACTGTAGTTATGTGCATGTACTTGCATTATGTTAAAAAGAATCCATATTTATTGATATATTAATTTATATTAATGGGTAGTTTTGTAAAAAAAAAACAAATTTTGATGGTAGCCAAGTTTCCATATCACGGTGATAAGAAATCCTAAAATCCACCACCAAGTCACTTATGTTATTTTATAATAGTTCTTTAGTAACATATTGTAAAATAAAATATTTTGCTACAGAAAACTTAAAGTGCTTTGTTATGTTGCTTTATAGTGTCAACCTAATTATATTTGAGTGTGAAGTTGGTTTTCAAAGTTTATGAGATCCTGAATGAGAGTAGAATTGAAGTTTATATGTGTTTTATTAATTGAATTAGTTGTTCTGTTTTAATCTATAAATTAAAATATTTTTAGTTATTTCTCAAATGATAGGAAAGTATAGATTGTTATAGGGTATGACTTTGTAGGAGTTAATTTTTTGTAGAAGTAGTAATCTTAGAGTTACAAACTCCTACACTGTTAATAGTGAATCTAAAAGTATAAGTGTTGATTGTTTATAAAATAGTATTGGATGTAAACACATACACATATATACATTGTACACATTCTTAAAATAAATTACTATGTTTGGTTTTATTTTATTTTTACATGTTGTAGCGCCCCGATTTTCGGCTGCACGACTTTGTTTAGAGTCGCCACTACATTTTATAATTAAAAATGTAGAAAACTCTTTTAAGCCCAATTACCTTGGGCTTTTGGATTTTTGATATCCAGGTTCGGGAGTCGGTTACAAGGTAGGGAGGTATTAGCACCCTACCCGCCCGCCTTAAGCGGTACCCTTCAAAAATATATGACTTTATTATTATTATTATCATTATTATTAAATTTTATGATTAATTAATCAATTATTAAGAAGAAAAAATAGTTTTTTATTATTATGCCTGACAAGATTGACTCTGGTCCTACGTACCCCATTAAGGAGGGGATCAAGGCTTACGTAATTCTTTAAGTAGAAAAAAGTTTGTTGGTTGAGTGTATTTTAATTAAAGAAAATATATTTTTTAGTCAAAAATATATATTTTGCAAGTTTTGTTTATCATTGAAAAAAGTTTTTTTTTTATTTTGTTATTTAAAAAATTGAACTAAATTAATTTTGAGATTTAATCGACTGAAAAGAAGCAGCGTAGTGCGACCTTTCGAAGATGATCTGAGAAGAAAGAGGCCTCCAGGGCGACCTTCTCTCCATCTTTGATTAAATATCAAAATTAATTTATTTTTTTGAAAAGCTTATTTGTCATGTTTTTTATTTATAAAAAAAAAGGTCAAAAACAATTTATTAGTCTATCCAAGTTATTTCTAGAAAATGATTTTTATTAGAAAGGTGTGATTAATAAATAGATATATAAAAATTATTTTTTTGTTTATTCCAAAAAATTATTTAAATATATGCTATTGTTTTTTGTGGATGAGGAGATGATGGTGTGAAGAGTCTGGACACGTGGCGTGTCCGTGTTGGATGACTGTGGAGGGTGCACAGAAGGTTCTGTGCACACGGCTGCACTGGAACACATGTTCCATTGGGTGTACTGATCCTGTGGGGCACAATGTACTGTAGCTGAGACACTTTTCTTAGTCTGATTGGCTGGATCTCTGGTCAACGTGAAGGAGTGGAAAGTATGCAGATCGGACTGTTGTGATTCAATGTTCCACGCAAGTGCATGGGAATGGCATGGATCTGCCTGCACTGGATCGCTCTGAAAGTAAAGGAGAGTGTTTTTTCTCTCTTAGTGTAGGTGGCTTTTTGACAAAGCTTTTTTAGTGTTTCCAGTGTCCAACTTTTATGTTCACTATAGGCTCTATTTATAGCGAACTTTCAACCACCGAATCCTAACATTTAGGTTAACAAAATTTCGAATTCAAATAAATTTAATCTCTTAATTTTAGGGATCTTAACAGACTGGTTTGACTATATCTTTTCATATTATTTAAATAATTTTCTGTTATTCCTTTTTCAAATTTAAATTAGGTTGTTAGTATATTTAATTATTTAACTTATTTAAATTATTTCGAAAATTTTATAAAAACATGGACAAAAATAAATTTAATTATTTCCTATACATTAAAAATTTCGAAAAATTAAAATAAATAAAAAAACGTTTTTTTAAATTTAAATTAGTTTTGAAAATTTTGGTCAACCTAACCACTTGAAATCAATATTAATTTATCATTATTTTGAATTTTCAGTTAACCTAATCACTTGGATTTAGGAACTTCATTTGTTTATTATTTTTCGAATTTATAGTGAATGCTTAATAATTTTTTTATGCATGAATGAATATCTAAGTCAATGAATGATCATTTTTCTTTCTGAATACATTAATGAATTTTTTTTAGAATGATTGACTGAATGAATAAAATTAGATGGATGTATGATCATTATATTTTTAATTTTTTAGTGAATGTATGAATGAATGTATAATTTTTTTTATTTAAAAAACGCATGTATGCATGAATTAATGAATGAATAAGTAGAAGAATATATGAATAATGTATGCATAGATAATTGAATGAATGAATAAATGCATAAGCGACTATATGAAGATTTCTTTTTTATGTGATGGACGAATAAATAAGTCAATCAATTTTTATTTTTGAATGTATGATTGAATGAATGAATTTTTCTTTTTGATTGCATGAATGAATGAATGTGTGATTAATATACTTTTTTTTATGAATGTATGAAGGAAAAAGTAGATGAGTATTTAAATGATGTATTTTTCTTTTTTATTTATTTTGAATGCATGAATGAGCAATGATTCGACGAGAGAATAAAAGTTTGAGTTATTTGTATATTATTTTTACATGAATGAATGTATGAATTATTATTTTTCTGATGCATGAGTGAATGGATGAATATGTGAAATAATAAGAGCATGTATGAATGATTTTATTTTTTAATTTTTTTAAAATACATATATGTATGCATGTATGAATGAATTATTGTCAATGATAGATTTTTCTAGTTAGCATATGCATGGATGGAATGGAATTTTTTTTATATATGTATTTTGATGAATGAATAAATGCATGCATAAGTAGTAGATGGTGAATTTTCATATATATGCATGTATGAATGTACGTATAAGTCAATCAATGAATATATATTTTTAATGCATAAATGAACGGATAATTGAGTAAATGTTTGAATATGTACTTTAGGAATTCCCCTCAAGGGTGCAATATTTTACATGATTTTTATTTTATACAACAAAATTTCAAACAATGTGTTACAATACAAAGATTACACACATCACAAAATTCACAACAAGTATAACATCCTAGGACAAGGTTCTAACATACCATGGACGCCATTGACAAGTTCTAGACTCCCTATAAAGGTTCCCATATTGCATCTCTCTCGAATAGAGAAACCCAAAAATTATGATGTTAGAAACAGGAGACCAGCTCGAGCGGCTAACTCATAATAAGTGGTAACAATATGAGTGGTCCACATCACCAACACTTAGAAGCGACAAAGACCGCGACCAGTGAGGCTAGTGTCCCTTCTATCCAAAATAAGGTATCACTAATACCCGGGTGTAAGGCATATATGTGCCTAAAATGTGTACATTATATATCACATAATAACAAAAACAATACATAAATGCACATATAATTCATATATACGCAACATATAATTACTAATTAAGCATGCAATTTTCATATTTTTACATACAATTAATAATTAAACATGCAATTTTCAGATTTATAATAATTAAACATGCAATGTCATATTTATACATATAATTAAAATTAAGCATATAATTTATAGTTATACATATAATTAATAATTAAGCATGCAATTATTGGAAATTAACTAATCAACAAAATAGATAATAATAATAATAATAACGGTAAATAAAAAGTCACATATTTTATTGATTATGGGCTGGACTCTCTCAAAAAAGTCCCCAGCAGAGTCGCCAGCTGTCGCGCCCCGATTTTCGGCTGCACGACTTGGTTTAGAGTCGCCACTAGATTTTATAGTTAAAAATGTAGAAAAATCTTTTAAGCCCAATTACCTTGGGCTTTTGGATTTTTGATATCCAGGTTCGGGAGTCGGTTACAAGGTAGGGAAGGTATTAGCACCCTACCCGCCCGCCTTAAGCGGTACCCTTCATTAAAATATA
>NC_032025.1:17584624-17671796 GCF_001865875.1 Lupinus angustifolius | reverse complement strand
TATATTTTTTAGTCAAAAATATATATTTTGCAAGTTTTGTTTATCATTGAAAAAAGTTTTTTTTTATTTTGTTGTTTAAAAAATTGAACTAAATTAATTTTGAGATTTAATCGACTGAAAAGAAGCAGCATAGTGCGACCTTTCGAAGATGATCTGAGAAGAAAGGGGCATCCAGGGCGACCTTCTCTCCATCTTTGATTAAATATCAAAATTAATTTATTTTTTTGAAAAGCTTATTTGTCATGTTTTTATTTATAAGTGAAGGAGTGGAAAGTATGCAGATCGGACTGTTGTGATTCAATGTTCCACGCAAGTGCATGGGAATGGCATGGATCTGCCTGCACTGGATCGCTCTGAAAGTAAAGGAGAGTTTTTTTTCTCTCTTAGTGTAGGTGGCTTTTTGACAGAGCTTTTTTAGTGTTTCCAGTGTCCAACTTTTATGTTCACTATAGGCTCTATTTATAGCGAACTTTCAACCACCGAATCCTAACATTTAGGTTAACAAAATTTCAAATTTAAATAAATTTAATCTCTTAATTTTAGGGATCTTAACAGACTGGTTTGACTATATCTTTTCATATTATTTAAATAATTTTCTGTTATTCCTTTTTCAAATTTAAATTAGGTTGTTAGTATATTTAATTATTTAACTTATTTAAATTATTTTGAAAATTTTATAAAAACATGGACAAAAATAAATTTAATTATTTCCTATACATTAAAAATTTTGAAAAATTAAAATAAATAAAAAAAACGTGTTTTTAAATTTAAATTAGTTTTGAAAATTTTGGTCAACCTAACCACTTGAAATCAATATTAATTTATCATTATTTTGAATTTTCAGTTAACCTAATCACTTGGATTTAGGAACTTCATTTGTTTATTATTTTTCGAATTTATAGTTAACCTAATCATTAGATTTAGGAACTTGATTTTGTTTTGTTTTCTTATATTTAGAAAATTTCAAAAATAATTATAAAAAATTCATAAAAATATTTTAATTATTTTTATTCATCAAATATTAAAATTTTGGAAAATATCAAAATACATAAATGATTTTTTGGGCTTTTTCTGGGCCGGACAAAATTGGGTGTTCACACATGTGTAATTATGTATGTTATTTTTGTAAATTATTGACCAATGCTAGATTAGTTGTTAGTTTTAGTTAGAGTAGAATTTGATTTGTTTATTGAAGGTTATTAGCATGTGTATGAGAAGAGATTTTAAAGCTGAAGGAGACAATGAAAGATCTAGTTTGTTTGCTGGACAAAGAGCTTACATAAACCTAGGTGAGGGAGAAGACCATTGTGGTCTTAGAGTATTTCATTAAAGTTTTCCCTCAAAAGTCGGAGAGTCTTATAGATTAGGAACTCCCATGAAAACTTGTTTCTATGTAAGAGTCCTTAATCTTTTCATGACGATGTATAAAGTCTTAGATATTTGATTGTGCTGGAAATGTATGTGTATGAATTCATTCCTGTGTATAACATAATGCGAGGTATTCACTTATGTTATTACATCGTCATAAAAGGTTGTTAAATAATTATGTTTGTATGTATGTGAGTATTGTGATAAATTGATAATTGTTTTATGTGTTAAATGTTCGTGACAAAGTTGTAATTTAGAAATATCTCAATTGCAATGGTTATGTTATTGATTGTTGTATAGTTGTATTGAAATGTAAAATATATATAAGTGATTGTTGTATTGATATGGGAAAATATAATTAAGTTGATTGTTGTATTGGTTTCAAAATATATATCTTGATTATTGTATTTAATGAGAAATATACATGGTAGTCGTTATATTGATTTGGAAAATACATAAGTTTGAAACTAGAGCTTTGCCCAATTGTATTTGATCACTAAGTTAGTATCTTGAGCTCGTCCGTTGGACTTGACATGATAGAAATGTATTGGGGCTGAGATGACTAACTTAGGTGATATTTGTGGAAATAAAACTTATGAAAACCTTGATTAAAAGATTTAATGAGCTAACTTCGGTTAGTGACATGCATTGCATTCTTGTAGTTGGAGATGGAGAAAATAGAAAGATACAGTGATAGAAATATCATTGAGATTTGGATAGGGGTGGCAATGACAGTGATTCATCAAGAAGCCTTGAGGGATTGCTTAGGTGGGACAGTCCAATGAGGGTCCGGTCTTATAAGTCGTATGATCAGGATAGCTCTACATGCAAACTAAACAATCTATGACACCCCCTTGCGCATTTCATGATCGGTAGAGAGAAATCCTGAAACGAACTGAACTTACCATATACCTCAAATAGAGGTACTGGACAACAGAGATAACTGTTACTTGTCGTTGTTAAAGATATAGGTACTCCTGGTTGCTTTCTTATTAGGATCTTGGACTTAGGGTATTATAATTTTGGTGGTGATTTGTTGGTGAATTGCATATTGCATTGCATGAAAGATATATTAATTGTGATGTGAATATCATCTTGTATAAGACACTAACTTCATACATCATGGCATATGTTTGACATTGTTTGATTATAGGGTTGATATAGGGTGTCTCACTTTAATGTTATTTCTCTATGTAATTCCACGTGGCGGTCGCCGTAGTTGGTTCTTACTCCCTTTTCTTTTGTCTATACTATGTGTATATCTAGGTTTGTTGCAGTTGTTCTATGGATATCCATTGATGGAAATATAGACAAGAAGAACTTAGCTGATTTATAGTTAAGTATCTTGTTTATATTGAGATTCTCAGCTCTGATTTATGAATACCCTTGGTCTTTTGAACTAATTTTTGTATAAGTTATATTTTATGAAAAAAATACTTAAGAGTGATTTTTTTTTTGCATACATGATGTCTTTTATAATCATTATGTTAAGATTAAGATTATGGATTTTGTAAAGCTACATACTTAAATAAATAGGTAATTATTTATTGAAAATGAATTTTAAATTTATTCTGATTTGCTAACCCTTTAATTTTCTTAAAATTTTGATCATATTCTTAGTCTATAAAATACCATTGTCCATATATATGCTTAGTTTTGGGAGTGCAAATCAAACCAAAATTCTACACGTGTTCTAAATGGAATTTACCAGTGCATTTGTTGCAATCAATCTATGATATTCAAAATGTTTATGCTATTGGGAGCACACTCTTATATGAAGGAGTTATTAAAGAGAATTAAAGATTGAGTAAGGTTAAATCATATATTTGCTAAGGTGGAGATTCTTGTGTAGATTTCTTATGAAGTGAGATATTCGTCTATTTCAATCGAGGTGAAGATTATTGGGAATGTTTGAAATATGTTATTATACGAAATTTCACATTGCTTAGTATTAAAATAGAGTAGAGTATCAATCTTATATATTAGACTCAAGTCCCTTGTTGTAATGTGTACCAAATATAAGCACCAAATAGAAACACCCCATGAATAGTTGGGCCCATGGGTGTGGTTTGTAATCTTTATTCTCTAATAATATTTTGGTAGCCGCTCAGCGCTCCCGGAGACGTAGACACAATTGGCTGAACTCTGTTACCAAATTCTTTTGTCTTCTTCTCTTATATTTATTATATGCACTTTATTTGATTGTTTGTGGTCAACCTTGCGCAATAATCGCTTCCACTCCATATATTGATTGTTATAATTTATGGCATAATCAGTTAGGACATGTTACATTTGGGAAAATGAATTAAATGATGAATACATGTTTAAATCCTAAAACAAGTAGAATTTAATATGCATGTATTGCTTGCATACTCGTTAAGATAAATGGCTTCCTTTTCTATCCAAAGGATGAAAGAAGTTGTAAAGTATTAGGTTTAATTCATTGTAATGTTTGTGATTTATATATTTGCCCCATTGTTGATAGTAAAAAGTAGTATTTGATATTTATATATGATGGTAAACTAGATATCTAGGTATATTTAATGCATTTAAAAGATGAATTACTAGATAAATTTAAGATATTTAAAACATAAGTATAATTTCATCATGATACATGTATTAAATGTTTTAGGAGAGTTCTAGAAACCAATATTTTTAATAATAGTGTTCATATGAAGAGCAATTGAAAATATATGTTTTTCCTAATCTCATTATATAGAAAAGGTGTTAAATAAATTTTATCACTTCATTGTTAATAATACTTTAGATGGGGACACATATTAGGCCATCAACTATAACAAATATTGGATTCATAATGAAATTTATATATTTTTTATAAACTAAGGGATTAATGAACCCAATCACAATATGCATAAATGGGAAGCTCCATCTTATATGTCTAGTGATATAGAAAATACTTGCACCCTTACATGTAAGAGGTACCCTTCATAATAGTTTATGGGTACCTACAACAACACGTACCCATGTCATTTTAGGTTTTGGAAATATAGTTTAACTTATTTTAGAAAAAAACACTTTTAAGATAAACTCAAAGTTTAATATATACTTATAAAATAAACTATTAAATCAATTTGAAGCTAATGACAATTTCACAATAGACTACCAAATAAATATTTTTGAGATAAAATATTGTAATTTTTAATAATTGAAATTATAAAAGTAACTTTTACATAGCCAAAATAAAATTATTTTTAACCAAACATAAAACTAATTTGTTAAAAAAATGTGGCGTGCAAAAACAAATTAAACTCACACAAATGAGCCACAAGTTCTATAGAAAAATAAAATTTACATATAAGTAAGATTAATAACTAGGAAAAATATTTAATGAATATCAATCAACATCTAAAAGATATAGGTTCGGTAACTTAAATATGTGATTTTGAATATGATCAATAGATTATATAAAACACTATCAAGAACTAAAAAGGCATTGATTGGTATAAAACTTTGCTAGGATAACCAAAATGTTCGATTCCTGAAAGCAACACTTATTAAGAAAGACAGTCGTATATCCTGAAATTGATTAGTTACTTACCCATAAAATGAAAGAATACCCTTAATGATACCAAAAAAAATAAAACACTATTAACATAGATTATAGCTTATCATATGTGAGGTGATTAATATATAGGTTATGAGAGTAGGGAATACTCTAGAAAAAGAGTATATTATTGGATTGAATTATCCTTGTGAAAAATATAGGAGGGTGAAAGAGTCACTAATAGACTTAGGTTTATGGACCACACACCGTTAGGGACACAGATACCCTTGGCAGGGTCCTAATAAATCTGATGTATAGGGTACAAGTGTATCATTCTAATACGTACCATATCTCTCACTGCAGGAATCTTTCACCTGCTGCCACTTACTATTGTCTTCACAAATTCTCTTTGACTAACTTATAATTAATAAAAGCATGCAATACAATAAATTACTATACAAGTTTTCAATGAGATCGCATATGTAGTCCCGCAGTTTTGTGTCACTTCATATGTTAGAAAATGTGATTGACTAGAAAAATATTTAATAATTATAATTTTAATTTAAATAATTTTTCAACCAATCAGAATTAATGGAATGATACATAAAGTGAGACAACATATGTGATCCCGTTTTCAATAAGCTTTAAACAATCTCTTTTGTCCTTCATGTGTTCGTTTATTTTAGTTCCAATGATAAATTTCAGTGGCCATAGAATGCTTAAGTATATGGGATGAGGAACAAATGTTATATTCGATACTTGTACTTAATGGAAATTAAATAATTAGATGTTAAAGATAGTTGAAGGACTAAAACTACAATTAAATATGTATTCTTCTAATAATACTTGGAGCTCAAAATTGTTCTATCGGCATTTTAACATTTTCAAGGTAATGTAAATCTATTCTCATTTACATTTTCAACTTAATGTAAAGCTATTCTCTATTTGGTCCATTTTTAAAAATTAAATTTGTTGATATTTGATCATATTAAGCCTTCATTACATATGCTTGTTTTCTTTTTAAAGTTTAATATATATTTAGTGTAAAGTTTTTTAAAAGAGTTAATAATTATAAAAAAATGTTCTAAATAAATGTGTTATTCAATATATCACTTGTTGGGATTTGTTGAACACCACAAATCTAGGAGCGTACCAACAATATGCATTACTCTATATGCTATGAGTTGTGATTGGTCAGAAAAATAATAATTATATTTTTAACTTCAATATATTTTTTCAACAGATCATAGCTCATGACACAAAGGGTGATACATATTGCGGAGTCAGGGTGACCCATTTTGTGCTTTGGGCTCGATCTTGTGAACAAAAAGTCCACATTATTCAGGCTTACTAATATGGGGGCCCTAGCCCCTGCTTCCAATGAGTAATGGTTTTGTTCCAATTGACCCTAACACCTATAGATTATTTTCTATTTTAACGTGATCATATGAATTAATTTCTATTTCAAAATGAGTCTATAGGTTTTTTTATTAGTTTTATACTTAAAAATGGAACAATTTCGGAAAATTAGTATAGGGTTTTTATAAATCTTTTTATTTTGAAATCAATGATACTAAAATTTAGAATTTTGATTGAGAATTAGGAGTAAAAATGCGAGAAAGAATCAAAATGAAAGAGAAAAAATTACATGATTAAATTGAAAGAGAAAATAGCTTAAAGAACAAATCTAGGAGTTTTCTAAATAAGAAATTATGAAATATGTATTACCATTTAGCTTGTATTTGAGTATATCACATCCCAACGTGGGAATCTAAATTTGTTTTTTTGATATGCTTAAAAATGTAATAGCATTTACATTTACGTGAAGCAAACAACTACCTTAATAACATGTGAAATCATGCACAAATCTTAATATAATGTTATACATTTACACGTGTCTAAAAATAAATTTGAAGGTGTGTTAAAACAGGCACAAACAAGTAGAAAACAATTTTACAGTTTCATGATGTAATTGGAAATCCTATAATTAAAAGGGAAAATAAATAGAAAGAGACACAATGATTATAAGTTGGCTAAGTATACATATTAATATGTTATCTTATAGTACCAACATGCACCTTCTCAAAGCTCTTCTTCATGGACATGTTTCATTTCAAAACCTTTCATGTTACCATTAGAAGGTGGCTGAGTTACTTCTATGCTTGATCCATTACCACCATGTCCATTTGACCTTGAAGTTGATGGAAATCTTTTGTCAATCCCAAATTCAATATCCCCTTGATCTCTTGGGTGGAAGTTGTGGATTTGTGGCGGCCTTTGTTGTTTAACAGGCCTGTCACTGTTGTGATTGTGGTTGTGGTTATGGTTCTTGTTAAAGCGTCGACTGCAAAGTCGGCTGAGAAAACAAGCAATTATAGAAATGACTAATATTATGGCAAGGACAATGAAAACGGTCCCAAAAGACCCTTTTGAATGATGAGAGTGAGAATTCGGCTGATTTGTGACACTAGTTGGATAAACCTGAACAGGTTGTTGTGGTTGTTGTTGTGTTTGAGCTTGAAGAGACATCTTAATTTCTTTGAGTTAGATGAGAGAAAAGAATTTGGGTTTAGGAATTGGGAGACTCCAAATTGTGGGGATTAAGTGGATTAGATATTGAGTTTGCAAAATCTTGTTCTTTGAGTGAATACCAAGGTTGATTTTGGTTAACTCATTAAGCAATCAAGTAGAATACCCATGATCATAGGTTATGCACAATGTGGTGTGCTCCATATAAGTTGAATTTTATAATCTAAAATGAGGAAAAAAGATGGGAATTTTACTTTAATAAAGAGAGACTAAAGATATATTCTTTCTTTAAGTATTGGCTCTTTTAATTGCTTTGAAGGGAGAGAAAAAAAGTGAGATATTAAGGCTTTTTTTGCACACAACACTTACCCTCAAGGCCTCAGTGTAGAAATTGTTTGTTGGGGTGTTCACATTTAATTATTTAATATGGAAAATGTATTTTTTTATTGGATAGAAATATGAGTATGGATAAATGTTGAAATATGTAGAAACAGAATGGATCAATTAATGTCGCATATATCAATATTAGAGAAATATTAATTTATGCTATGTTAGGGTTTGAGGTAAGTAGAAAAGGGAATAAAGGAATGAATTTTTATAAATGGATGTTCCTGAAGGAAAAATAAAATTAGAAACTATTTTACCTTTTATTCCATCATCTCCATTAAAAAATATCTCTCTTTCATTGAGAAAAAGTTAATGTCATTGTTCTATTTTAAGTTCTAAAAATAAGTATATATTAACTAAAATTATATAACAACTGGAAAACCTTCTTTTTTTTTAAAATAAATAAGAGATTCATACTCTCTTTTTTTTTTTTATCTTTTTCTTTCTTATTCAAAATGGATTTTGTCCATTATATAACACAAAATATTATATCTACATTAATATTTCATGAGGAAGGTAAGTAGTACAAACAACATCTCCTAATTTTTTACTTGCTAGATAGGTTATGTGTAGATCAAAGGCTAAGATATTATTGAATAAAATAATTGAGATATTGAAGAAATAGAAAGATGATTTATGTCAAAATATACAGCACTAATGGCAAAAACAATCTTATCAGGTAAATGCATGCATGAGATGACCCTAGGTACCTAATTATCTCCTTTATTCCTTTTTTTTTTACTTTAGAAAGAAGGAATATGTTTGAAGAAGAGTGTTGAGTTGGATTGTTCTTATTTTAAACTTTATTGTTTATATTTGATTTACATAAATAAGATATTGGTCTCTATGTAAAGAAATTAGATATGTGAGCCAAAACCTTTCTTTTATATAAAAAAGATATATTTTTAAAAGTAATCAAGCTACTTGTGATGGATTGTTTAAACATTGTTTTGGCTCCTTCATTTATTGTTATTATTGTGAATTGGTCTTCAACAAGTGTTAGAACTGAATTATGAGGTTTACTTTGGGGCTTAGATTGAAAAAATTAGAGAAATTTTAACAATATGATATTTTAGATGGATTCTCATGTGACTTATTCTAGTTTATCTCATCATGTAGTATATCACATCATTGCTATGATTTAGTTTGCTAAATAATTAACACTTTGCTTGACACGTCTTTATAGGGAGATTGTATTGAGTTTTCTTATGCATGTACTAGTGTAATTTTTTGGGTAGTAGTAAGACTATTTCTTCACTTTACGGGTAAGAAACTAATTTCTTTTGGGTGCGTGGATGTTTCTCTCAATAAGTATTATTGCGCGGAATCGAATCCTTGATATTTTGGTCCTATGGATATAGTAGTATCTTATACCACTACTAGTGTAATTTTGAGAATAAAAATAAATTATTACCCCATCACCTTATCGTTACTAAATTCCACAAATATAATAGTATCGTTACAAGTCGATATTTCTTATATTATAATCCTTTCTATAATGTCAGACAACTCAAAACAAGTTTTATTTCACTTAAATGAATGCATATAGTGTCATACAATATAGACATGCAATATCGTAATCAAAAGGATTAAACCATCTTCCAAGTTCCAACTAATACGATTGAATATAAATAATATATAATAAAAAAAACAAGTTCACAAATACAAGAAATGAGATAATTCATTCACTGTTCACTCGCCATTTACCCATTGTCATAGTATTGTTCCACAAATTTAGACAATAATAATCAATTTCCAACTTTTTAGTTGACCGATATAAATTAGATAATTATAGTCATAATTATAGGTTGTTATGATGAAACCCAATTCCTTTATACCGAATGTTTTATAAGATTGTATACTAATCTAATAGAATTTTGCCTCGTAATAAATAATACACTCTATTTAATTTCCCATCAATTACTAATACATTTAGATAAAGAATGAATAATATTGGTCAGAACATTGCATATGGGTGGTGGTAGCTGAAGTTACCTTAAGAATGAAAATTATTTTAGATAATAAGGATTATTAACATTTTTTATAAAAGTTTACATAAATGTCTTGAGTTAAATAATCATCAAATCCTAAGATATCAATTTTATATCATTCTAGATATACCATATGAAAAGATGATAAATATAAAAGATGAAGGTAATTTTAAACAAAAATCATTACAGATATTTCGGCTGAAAAGATGATAAATACGAGAATAAAAGATAAATATTCAAAATCTTTAAAGATAATCATACAATCATAGTTAAATTAGAATAAATAGGAGACCACGAGGATTGTAACAACTATGCGAAAACCTTATTGCAAAAATAATGCGGAAGTATAAAATGAATATTGTAAATTTTTCTCATTGAATTGAAATGATAGAAGAGAGTGTTATTTATATACAATGCCTTGTAAAGCAAGCAATGCAACTAACCTAACTAACTCTCTAACAAGCTAATAAACACATGTTGTAAAACAATTTCAACATGTGTTAAATGTGTAAAATGTGCCAATTATAAGAATTGTTCAACCAATGCTTCACTTGATTTTCTAACCAGTTAATCGATTAATTGTTGTGTTAATCGATTAACACTTACCCAGTTAATTGATTAATTATACAGTTAATCGATTAAATGTTATTGTTACTGTCTTGTTTCCATGGTGGCTTTGTTCTCCAATAGCCTCCCTCAAGCTGGAGAGTAAATGTTAATGACTCCAACTTGATAATTTGATTTGATAACAATGGGATGGATCAGAATTTCGATCCTGATGTGATTGAATTTTCTCAACCACTTGATTATTTTTCATGGTCAGAAATATTGACCATATTCCCATGGTTTTACATTGTTGAAGCTTCCTTGGTTGCTCCTGATCATGTCATTCATTTTCTTGGTATGAATTTCATAGCCTTTTTTTACAACATTTTAATCTTCCCTTTGCAAATAGAGTCTTGAAAATGGGTTATAAAAAATCTTAAAGCATGATCACAATCTTACATGGCACTAATACCTTTGAACATTCTTGAATCTCGGATGAACATACATAGCCATTGGATGGAATAGGTTGGCCAACTGATTTGAGTGAAGGGTCCTCTTGGGATGCATGAAAAGTCAGAACTATCAAATGTTGATAGTGATACACACTCATCAAAATAAGCCTTGAAATCTTCTACAAGACGTTTTGACATCCTCCTTCTTTCAATGCTAGCTTTTCTTGATGGACTAGACTTCGGAACATTATGGGTCATGGGATATGGAAGAGCTTCATTCAAGATTCTATCTAGTTCTTGTCCATGGTGTTCTTCAACAGCCAGGTCTTCTCAGAGATTTCTAGCTCGTTCATGAGACTCTTGTTCCTTTCTAGAAAAACTTGTTGTCATGGCTAGTTTGGAAGAATCACCACCAATTCTTGATCTTCTTCCATTGAATTCTCTCTTGAATCTTGGGAGAGAAAGATAATAATTTTAGAGAATGCGCAGTGGTAACCAAAACCTTCTGAATGAGGACTCTGATACCATATTGCCAAAATAATGCGGAAGCATAAAATGAATATTGTGAATTTTTCTCATTGAATTGAAATGATACGAGAGAGTGTTATTTATATACAATGCCTTGTAAAGCAAGCAATGTAACTAACCTAACTAACTCTCTAACGAGCTAATAAACACATGTTGTAAAACAATTTCAACATGTGTAAAATGTGTAAAATGTGCCAATTACAAGAATTGTTCAACCAATGCTTCACTTGATTTTCTAACCAGTTAATCAATTAACTATTGTGTTAATCGATTAACACTTATCCAGTTAATCGATTAATTATACAGTTAATCGATTAACTGTTATTGTTGCAGTCTTGTTTCCATGGTGGCTTTGTTCTCCAATAAACATAGGATTGAAAAAATGACTCTTTGCAACCTTTCTTAGAAAAAGAATGTCAATCGTATTGAAGGTTTTGGTTTTCTGATGTTAAATGAGCATTTTGCTTAATTTATAAATTTTTAGACTTCTAAACAACTTCAGAACCTTCACTTCAATGGTGAACATCTATTGTTTATCTTAGAACATGCATATGATCGAGTCATGATACTACGCCAGATATCGTAATAAACATCGGTCATTCAACAATGCAATTTTGAACGACACTATTGAAAATGAGGCGGAAGAACATCAACAACGCATAATAAAGCAAGCGTTGTCAATTTGTGTAACTTCAACAACGCATTCTTGACAATGCACTGTTGAATATCAGTAATGTTAGCACTGAATTGAATGATTTATTTTTAACAGCGCATTTAATAGAAAACGTTGTTGATGTGAATATATGCAGCAACGCATATTTAAGGAAACACTGTTGAAGATGACATAGTAACTGTGATTGCTTAATTATGCGTTGTTGATGTTTTACGACTTTTTAAGCGTCCGAGAAATTAATGGTAAAGTAGTTATGCGTCTCTTTGTTTGTTGAAATATTAATGGTTGAGTGGTTATGTGTTTCTTGGTTGTTGAAATATTAATGGTTGAGTGATTATACGTCTCTTTGTTGGTTGAAATATTAATGGTTATCCATCTATAAATATTGTGGTTCACTCAATGTTCTATTTCATCAGTAAGCTAAGAGCCTAAGAATATGTGTTTCTTTAAGAGTATGTTCATAAAGATAGGAGGAAGAAAACACAAAGTAGTAAAAAAAAGAGCAAAACTGCAAAGAGTGAAAAATAGAAAAAACACCCAAATTTGTATAGAGGAGTCGAAGAAAAAATTGTGTTTCTGTTTTAGAATCATGTCAAGGAGGTCTGTAACAACTTTTGATTTTGCAAAAGGACCCAGATTTCATAAGGAAGGTGACTATAATACAGGATTTGCATGAGATGAAGATTTAGTTGATTGATCTCTTTTATTTGCAATTGAAAGGAAATAAAAGGAAAATAGATCAATGATTTATTTTTCTTCATCTTCAATTGATTTCATTTGCAATTGTGGACAAGATTAATTTGTAAAGTATTGAGTTTAGTTCATTGAGCTCTTTCAATTTTCAAAACAGTCCCAGATTTTAGAAGGAAAGTGGCTGTTATACAAGATTTGTGTGAGATGAAGATTTAGTTCATTGATCTCTTTCAATTGAACCGAAATAAAAGGAAAAAGGGGATCAATGAATTATTTTTCTTCGTCATCTACAATAATTCCTTAAGTTCATTGATTTCCTTCATAGCAAAAGGACCCAAATTTTAAAAGGAAATCAATGAACTGTTATACAAGATTTGTGTAGAAGAAAAAAGGGCCCAAATCAATGAATTATTTAATTCATTCAACTCTTTCATTTTTCAAAACGGTCTCAGATTAATGAAGTTTTGTATAGAGGAGTCGAAGAAAATATTACTTCCTTCATTGAAATCATTTTCATTGTATTCTTCATCTACCAAATCATTTAGTTCATTATATTCGCATGTATCAAATCATTTAGTTCATTATAATGTATTTTGCATCTCTGAATGAATAATAAAACAATTATTTTGGATGTTAATTTCTGTTTTTTGTTAATTATTTGGATGGTTATTCTCTTTAATACTTTTGCATTGTTACTTATTAATAAACACAATAAACAAATTATCAATATTTAATAAATACAAAAACAAATTAACAAAATGTAATGTTTAATATTTTATCGACTTTCGTATTAATAAACACAATTATATAGTAATAATCTACTTCATGACAACTTCATGTTAATTTACGTAAATTCATGTTGTATAAATATTTTCCAATTATATAAAATGTTCATTTAACGGCGCATAATTACGAATACGCTGTTAATTTTGAAAATGAGTTCAGTTTAACAGCGCATACTTACGATTGCGCTATCAATTAGATTCTATTTAACAACACATAATTCAAATAGCATTGTCAATTACATTCTATTCAACAATGCTACATTTCGGTAGCGTTGTTGATGTGTTAATGAAAATAAGTAGTAAACATTTGGATACGCAACAACAGTGCAATCCTTAATATGCGATGTTGAAGATGTTGATACAATAGCGCTACGTTAAATATGCGTTGTGAAAGAGGTCGTGTTCATAAAATGAGTAGTGTACAGTTGGATAAACAACAACAGCGCAATCGTTAATATGCGCTGTTGAAAATGTCAATACAACAGTACTATTGTTAATATGCATCATTGAAGAGGTCAATACAACAACGTTATCGTTAATATGCGATGTTAAATGATAAGAATACATAAGGATATATTAAACAATGTTAATAATATTCTAAAAAATATTTAAAAACACCATTAAGGACATGGGCGGAGCTATGAATGGACAGGAGGGGGCAGTTGCACCGTGGATTATTTGTTTAAATTTTTTGAATACTTTTTTTTTACGGGAAGACATTTGTTGTCTCACAAAGTGTGTCGCTTCATGTGTGATTTGGCCTAAAAAATACTTAAATATTAAACTTTTAAATTACGAGATGTGACACATAGTGTATTACACACTTTTTGAGGCGAATGTACTCCCTTTACCTATACCTGACTGATGTCTTTTTGGACATACTTAGAGTTCACATATTTCTTTAATTTGTAGCTTGATAAATAAATATAGTGCAACTTGTGTGATTCTTTTAAAAATTATACATGATTGATCAAGTTCTCTTATACATTTAGATGTTGATGTTATTTATAACAATACGACTTCATTTGAGTTTATAATGATTTTACACTTGATGAAAGATATTATGTATGTATTAATAATATATTCTAAGGATACTTATAAGTCATTTAATATTGATAATATATATTTTTTGTCCAAAATTTCTATCCAACGAGTTTCAATGAGCAATGAAGATTAGTTTAAAATCTCAATGTTAACATTTTATTTTTGGTGTCGTTAGCTAATCAAGTTTGACAAAAATTCTATCATATGTCGTTAGTCATATATTGTATTATCAAGTAGTTCATCTTATTTTATCTTGCAGACAACATATTGATTTATATTTTAAAGGAAATAGTTAAAATTTTATCTCTAACCTCCTCGTATATATTTTCATTATTCAATTAATTTTAATTATAAATTGTAATTAAATATCATCACCACTCCTAAAATTTTGATTAAAATCCGCCAGATTAAGGACATTCTTAAAGTAGGATGCGAAGAAAGTGAATCATTTTTTAGATAATAACAATTAGTTTAACTTATAAAATATTAATAAAATTTGATTACATTTAAAAAAATCTATTGTACAAGTTCTAATTCAATTGGTGTTTTTATTTTTAAAGTTTTTAGGCTAAGAGAGATGTATAGTGAAATCTAGCACCAAGCAAGAAAAAATCAATGTTTTCTAAATAGCAGTTATTTGATATTTACTTTTCAAAATTATACTTATTTAATTTTCTTTTGAAAAATAGGACGAATTTTTTCTTTAAATGTTTTATGATTTAATTTTTTTTCCTTTCCCCCCAAGATTTCAATATTATCTGAAACAAAAAATTACATTTAGAATTAAATCATTAAATAATAACATCAAAAGCATCCAACAATGATATGAAACAAAAAGAAAAGCAAGAACTTGAAAGAACAAGGAGTTAAAAGTTTTAAGGAACCGAACAAAACCTCAAAAGCCTTGATCCAAAAAATACAAATTTTGATAATAATATATCCAATAACCTCATATGAAATGTAGTCATTAATGACTAATTAAAGAATAATTAGTGAAATTTGGAGTAACTGATTAAAAAAATACTCTAGTAATCTATTTGATCAAAGTGGAGACAATCTCAATGTTGATATTGAAGACTTGGAATAGCTTCTCACATCAAGGGAAAGTCATGATAAATCTTTGTTTCTTTTTATGTGTGTGATCTATCACATGATTCACAAATCATCTATTTTAGTTCAAATAAGAATATGTGATTCATTGTTTCTTCATCTATGTGTGATACTTCTTATTTGTGATTCACTTGTCATATACTTAAATAAGAACGTTGTTAGTTTAAGTAGTATATGATTGATTCACCTTAAGCAAGATCTTGAGTTCGAGTTTTGTGGATAGAAAAACATACATACTGGGAGAGTTAGTCTCACATATTTATGGATGTTCCTTACTCAGACAAAATTGTCTCAAGTGCGAGAATACATGTGAGAAACAAAAAAAATTATTTATTGTGTCCATTAATCTTTCATATATTTGTCCTTTTAGTGCTTTATGAATATTTAAGGAAACTCTAAACATAATTACTCATTATATTAAGGTGTTATATGTTATTCCTTTCATTGTTAAGCATGTCCCACACATATTTTAATCCATATTTTTTCTATATAAAAGACTTATATCATCTTATCAAATTCTTCATAAAATCCTTCTAATTACTAACCATAACACTTTTAATAAATTTTGCATTTGTAAGACAATGAAATATTTAATTTTAGATTGTTTTTGATACTATCAAAGATATTTCTTCCTCTTTTTGGGTAAGGAAATAATTATTTTTGGGATGTGTGATTGTTCCTCCCAACACGTGTCGCTCTCAAGAATCAAATTATTGACATTTTGGTCATCCTGAGAATCTAACGAAATTTTACACAACTAGATCAACACATATATTTAGTTGTAGAATGAATACCTACTTTATATATTGTTGAAGTCCAAATTAATCTCTAAATTTTATATTTTAATTCCCGAAAAATGAAACACTATACATTATTATAGTTGGAAACTTTAGAAAATCAATTTGGAAATTTTCATTTTCCATGAATAAAATATACAAATTTAAAATTTCAAGGTAGAGTTTGGATTTTGATTTCTATATAGGATATATTTCTACACAGAATATACTCCCTATGCTACATATTAAATACATTTCCAACTAAATTAAACATAACAATAAAATTAGCTACTTTCTTGAAGTATTAAAAATGTTTTAACATCTCTTCATAAACAACTTAATATTGCTTATAAATTGATAGTCTTAATTAATAACCACATAAAAAGTAGAGATAGTCAAAACATTTAATAAGGGCAAATTGGAAAAAGTGTTTCATAGAAAATATAAAGCATTTTATAAAAACAATATCATTAAAATCTTCTAAATAGTGTCATGGGCTAATGAAGTATATTGTTTTTAGTTTGGTTGATGAGATGACATGTCAGACCTGATTGTAGACTGAACGAGGTTGAAGCTAGTTTTGCTGAGATCCATTATTGGATTACCTTGAGTGAGTACTCGAAAACGAACATATTTAAGTCAATATTTATATATTACACTTAGAGAGAGATTAACATAGAGTAAATAGTAAATTGGAGATACTTCATATACTTCATGGTTTCATCTGATTATTTCGATGCAATCTAATAGGTCTAAGGCGACTCCTAGATCACCTTGTGAGAGTCTTTGCTCATAAGCAGTGTTTCAAATTGCTCACTGAATCACATGATGCGACTACAATATTGTAGTTGTGGTGACTATCACAACTGCATCAAATTGCAATTGTGATATACATTGAATCACAAAGATGTGAACGTAACCACATTTGGGCCGTACTAGACTGTAACACAACCGCATCGGGCCACATTTGACCACATAGATATCAAAAATATTTTTTTACTCATAATAATTTACACCAACGGCTACAATCCGCATAGCATCCGCCACGATGACCGCAATTATAATAACCACAATTACAACTTAAAATACTGTCTCATAATTACCGAGTTGGCTAGATCCCGAACCTAGTTGACCATTATGAACGGGTCTGAATCATGGATTAGTTTTGAGCCTTTCAGGTTTGGTCTTATTGCATAAAGCCAATCCATCACTAGTGGCCGGCTCATTTTGATGAGGAAGATATATCATGAGTAGCACGTGTATCTTTTTATATTTGGGTATTTATACATTTATAATGTCTATACATTATTAATCTAAAGATTTATACACAATCATTATATTCTCCATCACATAATTGATTAAATATAAATAGTAAATAATATAATAACAATGCATAAAAATCATATAATCGACATACATCTTTTTATCTTATATATTAGTTTCAACTTTCAACTTTGGTTTGCCCGCACATTTATAAAGTTGAAAACATCACCTCTTATTTTCTCCTATACTATATTTATCCTCACATAACCTGCAATCAACATTATTTATGGTTATCATCACCCAAACATCAACCACTTTTTATTCTTTCTTTCAATACCAAAATTCAATGTCTAAATAATTCTCACAGATCAGATTCTTAGTCATGTAACGAGTTTGGATCAGTCATATTGTTCAGGATCATACCCTTTTATTATTTATTTATAACAATAATTATTATAGTTTAAATAAATACATCTAATAGTATTAGATAGTGGAATCAGAAGAAAAAAAATGGATCTTAGAAAGGTTGAAACCAAAGCAATTTCGGATCAGAATCAATCCAGTAATGTATATCATCTGGCTTTGGATATTGGGGGTAAGTTTCAATTTTTCTCTTGCTTCTTCTGTTATAAAGTTCTGTTTTTTTCTTCTTTCTGTTTTTGTTTCCAGATTTGTTGTTTTTAATTTCATTTTAGCATTTTAGCTTTGTATAATTTTGTGGGGTATGTTTTTTTTATGGTAAAGTTTTAATCTTGATTGGAAGTTTTTCATTTTGGGTTGTTGGAAAAAAATGCTTATGAGATTATTGTTGTAGATTGTATTGTAATTATTGCAATTCAGGTTTCTGTTCAAATTCAAAGATGGAAGTAGTAATTCAGGTCCAACATGAGTAACAATCACTTTCAGGCTTCAGAAACTTAATACATGGAATTTGAATTTGAAAAATAAGCACTAACCTTGAAGAAAACCACAAGCATGATTGAACAGAAATAGTTCATGCTTATCTCACCCCATAGATAAAATGAGGCATTGAATGTGTTTGTCTAAAAGCTCCAAAACATTATCCCTCTCCCTGAAGAGCAATTAGAAGAAGCCAATGTGTATCTTCTCTGTAAATTTCTTCTTCTGATGAGGATGTCAGACATAGATAGAACTCGAGTTTGGTGGACGGAATGCAAACATGCTTCAGGTGTATTTTGTTATTTCAAACTGCCCGTCAAACGCAAAAGAAAATTCGATTGGATGGTGATGCTCTATGGGGAAAGTTGGACAATGAAGTATCCACAAGAATCAAAATTAAGTGTAGTACAGATTAGGTTGATGGGGTGTTTGAATGGTAGCCCAATGCACAAGTCTCCCACCTATTGGAGTTTGAAGAGGTAAATGTACGCAACCTTACTCCTATGAGCTGAGAGGTTGTTTCCAGGATTTAAACCATGATTTTCAGATTACAGGATAAACAATCTTACCGTTGCAATTAGGCTCACCCTCCACGTGGATGAGTGAACAAAGAAAATACAATGGTACGAATGAGTTTATCTAGAAAAATTAGAGACTTGGACCGGTCATTGTTGAGTATAGTTACATGATTCGCGATACCGGTTCTAGTTGGCGATATCCGATTCTATGTGGTTCGTCATTTTTTACATTATTATTATTATTATAGACTTCTTTTATGAAGAACCCGATACGCGGTATGCCGAACCTAGTATGCTGCATGTAGGCTTGAGGAACCATGTAAATATGCTATTGAGAAGATGATAAAAAATCACTTGAATTGCTTTGTCATGTGAAAGGAAAACCAACAGAGGCTCTACAGAGAAAAGTAGATCAAGTGGAAGATAGCCTGATTAAAAGTGGTAGAGAAGAACTGTGAAAACATTATGATAAAGTATTAGAAAAGCCCTTACGCTAAAGGCAAATTTAATTGAAAATTCAGTTTTTGATAGAGCCCAATGCCGTTGATCAAGCTATGTAGCCAAATATTCTTTTTTTACCTGTTAATGTATATAGTATTTGCATCCTGCATCCGAACTGTCTGTTCGGATTTTAACGAGTACAAGATTATTTGAGTTTCTCAGCAGCTGGTATTTTTCTTGGAAGTTCAGCACACTATTTAGCTATGCATGTTAAATTCTTAAGTGGGTTAACTAGAAGCCATGTTTTGAGATGTGGATCATCTTTTGATGTTGCTATATCATTTTTCTTGTAATAACTTGTACATTGAGAATGTAGATGTCACCGGCGATTGGAATGTCGTAACTTTTTTGATAATTTGAAATCATTACTATTAGTTGGCTGTCGATCTATATTTAGATTTGTCAGAATCCTGCCCAGCTTTTTGTGAATTGTGGACAAAACTTATGCTTCGACATAAGCTGTCTCTTGCCTATGATAATGCTGTCTATTCGTTAATAGGATCTCTTGTCAAGCTAGTTTACTTCACCAAAGATGATGATCATATTGTTGATAGCGAGGAGGGGATATCTCGTGAAAAGGCTTTGGGTAAATCTAAAGGCAGTAGGAACTATCCTGTTCTTAACGGGAGGCTCAATTTTAAGAAGTTCGAAACAAGCAAGATAAATGATTGTTTGCAGTTCATAAAGACCATGAAACTTCACCTTGGAGGTACAATAAGAATTGTGTTTCTTTGTTTTTGCTACGCTTCATGATGTTTGTCTCATTGTAACCAAATTCTGACTCTTGAAACCATATTCGTGGTTCATAATTTTGATTCTTTTCTGAGAGTTGATCAGCAAGCATGCTGAAATGTCCTTAATAAATTTTCTTATTTTTGCTAAATTATTTTCTTCCTTCCTCATTCTTAAACTTTCCTTTTGCTCTACATATGACTGGTCGTAGAAGTCATAACTGTTTATCGGTTAGGTGTTGAATAAGCTTTGTATAACCCAAAGCCTAACTACTGCAAAGAATTTTAAAGTTAAAACTGATGGATAATCCCTTAGAACATATTTAATAATATCGATTTTACAAGATTTACCATCATGCATTCCATGATGTCCAATTCATTTGTGAGGTCATTCTGCAATTTATGTTTACTTCTCTGCTACTTCCTTCCAATTAATTGCAACCTATGATGAATTCAGGTAATCAGCAGCAAGAAAATACCGGAAGTCAGACGACGGAAATTAAGGTAATCAAACTAAAAAGTTTAAGCATGTAAACTATGAAGAATTTGCTCCTATTGCCTTCTTTGATTGTGAAGATAGGTGTTTTGAGAAAAATCTATCGGTGATTGTAATTTTGTAACTAAACTAGTAAGTAGTAACCAATTCAAGCTTGCCTTTGTTATTTTTTAAAATAAATCATATTCCCGATCTTCTGTTTTTGGCACGGTCAATGACTCAATGTAACATCATTCCTAGAAGCTGATTTCAGATCAAAAGAATATTAGTAATCCCAGAAAGTAAACATATATCCGCACCGATGTACAAACTTAGAGAGATATTTCAAAAGTAAAAATGCCACCATTCGCCATCGACAACACTGCATAGAATATCATATCGACTTAGTTTTATGGCACTTGGATTTATGTTACGTATTTTAAGAATGATAAACTGTTGGTGAGAAGGCCACAGGTGGTGGTTCATACAAATTCGCAGATCTCTTCAAAGAAAGACTTGGGATCAGTCTTGACAAGGAAGATGAAATGGATTGTCTTGTTGCTGGAGCAAATTTTCTTCTCGAGGTGGGATCCTAGTACAACATACTTATTCTGTTATTTTGTTGCTAAAATGCACACATCCTATCATTTTTAAATATCAAATTTAAATGATTATATAATTCACATTCATTAATTCCTTCATTCATTCAACAAATAGTCTCGGAAGTCCGAAAGGATTGATGTATGTATATGTGAAATTTTTGTAGTACATGCATGATGGTCAGGGTGCTGAGCTTTATTTACCGTTAATCTAATT
The DNA here is from genome assembly GCF_001865875.1 of Lupinus angustifolius. NCBI lineage: Eukaryota > Viridiplantae > Streptophyta > Magnoliopsida > Fabales > Fabaceae > Lupinus > Lupinus angustifolius. The sequence continues at coordinate 17,650,205 of NC_032025.1, read as the reverse complement.
TAGACTTGTGCTATCGAGATTTTAAAGTCTGAAAAAACTTTGCTTTTTTTATTTTATTTTGGGACACACTCGGTATTAGCTTTAGTAAGTAGTAATTTTAAAGCCTTATAGACTTGTTTTGAGTTTAGACACACAGCATTTTAATCCGTTTTTCATTGTCAGTGCTTGATAACGAAATACTACAAGAATTTGGATTTATTTGGTTTGTGGAGAGGCTTTGCTCTTACAGTTTGCCATGAATTACTTGCCGATCATCTTTTTCATGCACCTCGAGAGAATTTTAAACCGAAAATCTCATCTTTGTCCTGCTCTTCTTTCAATAGGTGGTGCACCAGGAAGCATTTACTTATATGGGTGATCAAAAGCAATTTGTGAAGATTGACCAGAATGATTTGTATCCCTATCTACTTGTGAATATCGGGTCTGGTGTTGGCATGATCAAGGTAGTTATCATGCAAGTTAGTTACTTCTTGTAATGTTCTTCCAATTCCCGAATATTTAGTCTTTTTACGCACTTCAGAAAATCCTTTATTGTTTTCATATAGGTGGAGGGAGATGGAAAGTTTGAGCGAGTTAGTGGAACAAGTATCGGTGGCGGCACTTTCTGGGGTTTAGGAAAGCTTTTAACCAAGTGCAAGAGGTATTTTGTTTTCGCAGTGTTGATCTTTGTATAAACTCATGTGATTACCATTAAAGTACTTTCTACTCCAGTTTCGATGAGTTGCTGGAGTTAAGTTATCGGGGGAACAACAGAGCGGTTGATATGCTTGTTGGAGATATTTATGGTGGAATGGACTATTCAAAGGTATGACTGGTGAAACTGTATGTCCTTTTTCATGGAAGACAATCAATATCATGTCATAATTCTTCGAAAATGTTTTGTAAACCACGGTTGTTTAAAATGGAGAATAATAATTATTCGCTGAACCTGAACCTTTTGTTAATGTCAGATTGGTCTTTCATCAACTGCAATAGCTTCTAGTTTTGGAAGGGCAATTTCCGAAAATAAGGAGCTTGAAGATTACAAACCTGAAGATATCGCTCGATCTCTTCTAAGATTGATATCAAATAATATTGGACAGGTAAGTTGTGTGTATTGTGGATTTGTGAGGGTAAGACTTTCTTTTATTAATATATTATAAGATTAATGATATATACTTCTCAATGATAAGAAAATATGAACTATTTCATTACATACTTCTTCTTGTCCTTGTTTATGTTCAAAATTTTACATGCTAAGTCTAAGTGATATATATTTATAATACAATGGTTGGATAAAAAGAAATTATAAAACTTTAATAGTATAGTACAATGTTTAGAATTAGAGTTAGGTGTCTTTGTATTATAGCACAATTCAGCAATATCACTATTGTCCATTGGTATCAGAACATGTTCTAGACTTCTAGTAATACAAACTTGCAATGCCATGGTGAATAAGTTCATGAAGTATGTATTTAATATTTCAGTAATAAAATGGATTTATGCTCTCTTTTTTCCCTTCCAGATCTCTTACTTAAACGCCCTTCGATTCGGCCTGAAGAGGATATTTTTTGGCGGATTTTTTATTCGGAGGCATCCATTTACAATGGACACATTATCTGTTGCTGTTAATTTCTGGTAAGTGAGAATGAAGTTCCTTCATTTAACCATTGTAAGGGACAACAACTTGCTAATATTCGCGCTCATATGAAACTGCTGCTGTCTCGGACAAAAATCCATCGCCATTAAAGCTTTTGGTGCTATAACGCCAAAGTATTTACAGTCTCCAACATTATGTTTTCGGTGTTATATCTTTTTTCCAGGTCTAAAGGTGAGGCGAAGGCAATGTTTTTGCGGCACGAAGGGTTTCTTGGAGCTGTGGGTGCTTTTATGAGTTCTGATAAGCATGGCCTAAAGGAATTATTGAGCAATGAAGTGGTGCAAGAAACTCCCAACAAATTATCCTTTGCTGTGGATAAAATACAGGTTCCAATAGATGTGGAATTAAATGGAGATGAAAGTATAGAGTGCAGTGTTTATGCAGCTTAGATGCTGAGACACTCCTTTATTTGCATGCCTAGTTGTAACTTATAATTTGGTTTTGTAAAATGGTCATTTTATTTTTCTTGTATCAGAAGGGATTGACTTAGAATTAAAGAAAACCAGAAAATTAGAATGTGAACTCATAAGTGAAAGTTATTTTTTGTATTTTATGTATAACAGGTAATGATTTGTACCATTACATTCAATGTATCCTTGTTACTCATTTAACTAAATACCTTACTTTTTTTGTTCTATTTTTCAATTATAGGACACCCATTGTCTAATGAGGATTAACTCTATTATTTATATAGTGAATTTGACACTTAGTTGACATCTACATTCAAATTTATACATATGATAGTTGACTCTATCTCAAAATATGAAACATGTTATCCACCTCTAAACACATTATTCTATGTTCTTCATACATGTATCTTATTTGGAGTGTTCAAATATTTTCCCACACCATTTTTGAAATATTGATTCTGGTCTTTTTTTTTTGGTACTATTAAGGGTATCCCCTCATTCTTTTGAGTAAGGAACTAATCTCTTTCAGGGTTCGTGGTTCTCCTCCCAATAAGTGTCACTCTCAGGAATCGAACTCTTGACTTTTTGGTCATTCGGAGAATCTAATGAGACTTTACACACAGGACCAAGACATTGTTGGTCTATAATGAGAAATCTGGATATACATCAACTAAGGTTCACTGATGATTATCCAACTGTAATGCAATGAGCTCAAAATTAGTGACCTTAACATTATGCAATGAAATGCATACATTAGAATACATTATAGTCAAAACTATTATGTAACAAACTTTGATAGATTACATACATAACAAATTTATTCAACCATTGAAAAATCATTTAGCAGTCAGCAATCTTCTATGATTCTGCTTTGCATTTTTTCTCCTTAACATCCATCTTTCTTTAATATCTCTTGTGTTAGCAACCAGGTCTACATTTTCATCATGTTTTCTCTCAACCTCTAGTGTAGTCTTTTCAGTCTCATATCCTCCTCTGATTCTGGCAGTTTCTGCAAGCAAATCGTTTATAAGCATCTCGGTAGTCCGGGCCGTAATACCCCTCAAATACCATGATATGGGAGGAGGAGGGACAATGGCTGGCTGAAGTACTTGTTGCAGGGTCACTTTAGACCCAATTCTTCCTTTGCCTCTTGTACATATGTTATAATCTTCCTTTGTTAAGGGTTTAAAAGGAAAGCATGTTGCTTCATCAACAAATAAAGGCTCTACCCTCCAACAGCCCTCAAATTTTTTCATGAATCCTGTCTTAATTTGCTTGAACTTCATCTGACATAAAATAACATATGCATGTGAATATGTGATAAACTAAATGCTATATATATATATGTTAATGTGATAAACTATAATGCAAGAACTAAATGGTTGCAGAGTTAGGTGTTTCTGGATGTGTCATTACTGGTTTATCCAATCAACATTAGACGTATTTTCTACAATTAATATAAATGGATAAATAACATAAAATGACAAAACCAACTTGCTTGAATCTGAAATAGAAGGGGTTCAGAAACCGTAAATGGTGTAAATCGTGCAGCCGAAAATCAGGGCGCGACAGCTGTCCCCGATTTCCGGCTGCACGACTGTGTTGATTTTTAGCAAGAGTTCACCTAATTGATTCAGTAAAGAACAGCTTCAGAGGTGAGTTTCTATGCAATCCAAATAAGTATGTGCAACAAATATGGAATTGATCTATTATCTATAAGAGGGATAGATCCTTACAGAGTGGTCTGTTCTGTTTTGATCTACCAAAACACTAATCAAAATGGTCCCGGACCACCAAAGAAATCTCCATATGGCTGCTTGCTCAAGTTCAACAACTTGCCTGTGACCCTCATCAACCAAAACTTGTCTAGATATCACTTCCTGACCAAGAAACAGAATGTTTATATATGGCAGTATTGAATATTTTTTAAACTTGAAAGTACTTTTTCTGAAGGTTGTAACCGAACATGCAGTGAACAAAGTAACGGATGATTCCAGTCACATACATTGATATTTTTGAAAACTCTCTTATTGTCGGGATCGATCACTATATTATACACCGCATCAGGGGGTAACCCAACATCCACTTCAACATTGAGGTTGCAAAGAGAACCCTTTGGAACTGTCACCTGCCAAAAGCAACAATGCCACCTTAATAGACAAACATGGATATTTCCATGTGATTATTTCAACTATATAGAGGTGATTTCTACATAGTAAAATTGGCCTAATAGTCATGTAATAAATTAATGTGCTCATACCACATGTTCATGTCGAGGTCTTGATAATTTTATTTGTTGAATTCCCCCAGCCATTGTTTAAGAAATTTTCAAAGAAAAAGAAACAGTATGCAGTCTAAAATCAATTTGTAACCCATCTAAATTCCCAAGTTTAAAGAACTATAAATTCTACAAGTCAATAAATTACAAAACTGCTAACTACTGCTCGTTGCGGCATCTTCTTGAAACCCGAATCCCAGAATCCCCATATTCATATTGTCTCTTCAACTTATTTGGTATACTCTAGATGATTCTCTTGGAATAGTTAGAGAAAGATTTAAGCTTGGCTTAATTACAGTGCAAGCTATTGTAACGTGATACTATATAGTATAGAATAGGAACATGAACACAGTGACACAGGGTTCCAGGATGATAACGCAACAAACGGTTCACAAATTTTGTGATCTATAGATTTTGGGAAAAACCTATTTATGTGTGCTTGATGTTATACATAGTCGATCCTAAGCCCGGATAAAATGTGAAGGTTGTGTTAGATAGTCGACAACCAACATAAAATTTCATTGAATCTCTATTCTTTAAAGTTGAGGATTTAGTTCTTCATACGCTACACTATGCAAAAGATTTCAATGTGGTTTGGATTAGGTAAAAGAGTTTTTTTCTCTTCAGATTTTGAAATAATCCCCGGGGGATCATACAACAAATATAATGATTATGAGACCCATGTAACATGGATGTGTGGAATAGAATCAATAGATAACTAGATACATTAATTTATGACATGACTATCTGATGCACATTTTGGCCTAATATGGAAGGGCATAGGACCCCTTCTAAGTTTATGGTTGCTGGAAAAATTGTTACAATCCATGGTCGAGGACGGGATCAAAGGCAAAATGGTGCACGATAGAGATATTCGAGATGAAACGAGATTGGGCTTTGAAGATCTGACAGGTTGTTAGAGATTTGGGAAGCGAATGCACTTGTATGGGAATCATTATAAGGGGAGAATAGTAAGAAATCAGTTATGCATTTTGGTTGATCATTTGGCACTTGCTGGGTACAGAGTGCTCTAAGCATTCTCCGAAGGAGCTTGGGCTCTGCGGCTATAAAGTTCTTCCTCGAAATCGGTAAATACTACATCCATTTCCCTTCTTGAATTTCTGATTCCTATCTCTTACCAACTTTCCTTTCTTCTACAATATCCCTATTTTGCATGACACAGCCTTTTGTTCCTATCTTGGACCACAGATCCTAACTGAAATCACCTTATTTATATCCATAAAACTGGGCAAACTGGATTTTAACATTAACGCCGATCCAGCTAGCTGCTAGCATAAAATGTATTACCCAATGCCAACATTTTGTCTGGTCAAACAGTTTCTCGATTACACGATTGAAATCTCAACCAGATTCACCCGCAAATAAAGCATCCATCATCAATGCATATAAAACTTAAACAGGTTAACAGAAAGTATTTCGAAATCTTGACAGAAATAAAGAAACCATACTAGAGGCAGAATTTCTAAAACTTTGCAAGTATCTCAAAAGCTGTAATGCAAGCCATTCTATCTACAGCATGAAGAACATAGAATCCATTTAACATTTTTCTAATAAGAAACACACAAAAATCGCTACAAAATTAAACTTTTCGGCGTTAACTACTCCATACCTTTATTTGTGGAGGCTTATCAACCCAAGATGGATTTTCTTGCCATGCTTGCAATTGCTCCTTAAGTTCTGCTTCAGAAGCAATAAAAGACCTATTCCCATGTCTCTGAACAGATCTCACAAAATTCATTCCATCCTTCTGTGCTAATCTACTCAGTTGTGACTGTAGTCAGAAAATAATTAATACAGCTAAATTCAATCAAAGTTCCGATAATAAAATGAGTATAATATCTATACACGGCCAATGCATATATTGTTACACAGTCAGTATATACATTTTTTTCTCGAAATAAAATTAAGGCAGAACATAAATGATGATTAACCTTAAGAATATTAAGCTTTTGAGGGAGCTGCACAAAGAATTTAGATATTGCAGGATCCAATCCTTTGGGAAACCCATCTTTGTTAATCTTCCTTGCATTTAAGCTGAATTTTTTAACCTCTTCTGGCTCATCCATCATAACAATCTACAATTTTTCTAAAACAATTTAAGTTCTATGGGTAGAGTTGCACGACATAAAGTGCGAACACGAGTTCAAATCCTGGAAACAGCACAGTTAGGAATAGATTAACAAACATATGAAAGAAAATGAAAATGGTTAAAAACTTGTGATAGGTAATAGTAATAATACTAATGAAAAATAGTAACTTTATGAGTTCTAAATGCAGGTAAAAGATATAGAAATAAAAAAGGTTGAATTTTTTTTGATGGGTGGATAAATTAAGCTACTTAGCTTTGATTAAAATCTAAAGGCAACAACAGAAATTAAATATGAACAAGTGTTAAGCATTAAGACATAGAATTGAATGAAAATATTGAAGAGAATGATAAAAGAAAAGACAGAAACATGAAGAGAAAAAGGGAGATATAAGAGTAGTTACAGGTTGAGATCTTAGGTTGATGTAGTGAGAGAAGAAAAGGATAAGAGTGGGTGGAAAAGATTGAAGTGCTGGGCGGTGTCAAAAGTCTCAACCTTTTACTATAACTCAATCTATATACTTTTCTTCTCACTTAAACTTAACCCGCATTCACCCGAAAACCCGAAAACCCGAAAGAAATTAGTTCATCATAACAAAAGGTGAGAAATAATCTTAATAATATCAAAAAATTTAACCAACAGTAATGTTAAATTAGTAATAATATAAATAATAGATAATGTGTCATATAAAAACCAAACTGTTTTTTTATTATTTAAAAATAGTAACATATGGTAGTCTGAGTTTTCTCTATTTTTGCAAGAACTTTTTATACTCTTATATAACACATGTACTATTTATATTTAACTATCATTTTTAACTATCATTGATTGATTTTGAAGATATAGGGTAATAGTTATATGTTGTTAGTATAGATGTCTATGCATTCATTATTTATTTATGTATATTTTTTTTAAAGAGTTAATGATGATAAAAAATGAATGAATATGATAAACACATTATATAAAAAAATTACATTTATCTGTACATGCATTTTTTCTCTCTTAAAGATAAATAATATAAATGAATGATAGTACTAACTATGAATAAATCTTCACAAATCATAATAGATGCATGAAAATTACACAATTTTTATCATGTAAATCCCTTGTTATCTCTACTTCATCTACCCAACATGAAACCCTGCTTAGTTTATAATACTCTGATCTCACTAATACAATACACATACCAAATTCAACTATATAGGAACTAGAGTGAGTAATAATCCTCCTTAGAAGACACAAATGCTATAAAAATTGAAGGAAGAATAATATTCTACCATACTTTTATATTTTTATTTACAATAAAATCACATTTTTATCATTAAAAACAAAAGGAAAAACAAGAATTCCCCACCATACCAGATTTGGTGGTTGTCTAATTAGTGATGATGTAATTAGGATGGAGGAAACAAAGAAAAAAGTCAATATCAACAAGACGTTGATCGAGTGATGTAAGGCTTAGCTGGATCACCAAAGTCGAAGGTTTGATTACTGGAAGTGACACTTGTTAGGAGGGGCAACATGAACTCCGAAAGAGATTAATTCTTTACCTAAAAAATGTAAGGAAATACTATTGGTAGTAGAAAAAAAAGTTAATGTTTTATTTTACATGTTTAATCTTAGGTGTTAAACTTTCTTAATTATAATCAATGAATTAACCTCAATGATGCTCCTAGAATTTTTTGAAGTGGTAGGATGATAATTTAGCAATGTTATCATTGATAGCATGAGTTGTTGGTGAATACTATTTGTGAATACTATTTCAAAAATGTTTCTAACTTCTAAGTAATAATAATAGTAAGTATATGAACAATTTCTAAAGTAATAAAAAATGCGTTGAAATGAAGTTATATTTAGTTTTACCCCTTATATATATATAATAATTAAAGTTGGCAATAGACAAAAAAAAACACTTTGAAGAAGTGGTGTATTTCGTGGTATCAGGTCCTGCTTCACCAAGTGGTCTTGAGTTCAATTCCTGTCCCAAGCACATGGTTAACCAGGCTCTGATACCATGATGGATTAACCCAATCTCAAAGAGTGTTCAACTTTTTTGATCAAAATCTTGTTTTTTACATTGCAAAAATTTGTGATTCTATCTTGATGCTGTTAACTATTGTTGGGTCTTTTTATTTATAATGTTTCATGCAGCATTGCTACTTCTTTCACTGTGTTAAATGCTCTCATGTTGAGAGAAGGTTGCCTTAAAACTGAAAAATATGACAAGAACAAAGACAAAACATGGAGACACTTTTGGAACTGATCATTTAGTACTTAACACTTTTTCTTACATCCATTTTAGTTAACATTTTCAGGGACCAATATGAGTCACTAATGATTTTGTTAGAGACTAAGTTGGTAATTATGGCATATATACACTTTTTTTAGGGACTAATCATGCCCCTGAGTATGATGGAAGGGCTAAAATATTTGGCATATGTAATCTTAAGGGCTTAATCTTTTACTGGATTGGATTCATAGATTTGTACAGAAGATTTGTTGAGTTTTCTCTGCTACTTTAGCAAATTTTTTGAAGAAAATTGTTAGTAAGTTGCATGGAATTTTGGATATATGAAACTTTGTATACTGATATATTAATAGCTTTTGATTAAACAGCTTATTTATTGCTGCTGTCATGTGAATCCTACAGTGACATATAGCTTTTCTTTTTATTTGTTGATTTTGAAAATTCTCATTTTAAGGATTCATGTTAGTCCACAACTGCCATAAGTGTAGAACTCTCTAATGTTCTCATATTCTTTCATGGGTCATCATCAATAACTGTTTTCTTTCATAATAGATTGCACTGATTTATTCATGTTTTTTTTCTGTTTTTTTAAAGAAAAACTTGTTACAAAAAAGATAGTTATTCATGTTTCATGATACATGGTTGCATGCTAGCTTTTTAATATTTGTGATATGATATCAGTTTAAGAGTGACTAGGAATTCAACATGTTAAACTTAAAGTGTACAATGTGCTATTATGTTTAATTGAATAATTACCCATTTACATAATTGTCCTCAATATATCATTGTTGACCATAGATATGTTTGTTGTTTTCCTAGTCATTTATAGGATATGGGTATTGTCCTAAAAGGATGCTATGATCCCAAGGATAATGGATCAATTTGGTAGGAGCTGTCGAAAAAACATATAAAGGATGCATTAAATTGTTGTGAATTTGCTTAAGAATGAATCCGAGTTTGTTAAAATTAAAGTCCTTGCCAAAGTCAAGGATATTGAGAATTAATAATCTATTCATTTGTTTGGTATCATGCAAATGCAATAACCTACTCCCTCATGTCCTTTTTATAAAATCATTTCATTCCAATTAAAAAAGTGAAAACATCATTTGTCAATAATATCAAATTTTATCATTCATTAATACAACTAAATCATTCTCAGTTTTCAATCAAATTATTATACATAAAACTTTGTAAATAATCCTATAAATAAGATAAAAACAAAAACACCAAAATGATCTTAAATAAAACAAACTCAGAAATCTCAGATAGAGTGGATGGCGCATGTAATTGGTATCTATTTGGTTATAAACATTGAATCCAAAACCAATAGAAAACTCAGTAGTAGTATTAGACAGACCATGAAACAAATTCCTACTATAATTATAGCCCCATCAATATGTCCTAAACAACAAAACATGAACACAGATTCAATTTGTCTCCAGAAGAGGACCAAAATTCAAACTAGATAATATTCACCCATGCATCCAGAATACCAATCCACAACAAGACCTCCAAAAGCTTTTAAGCCTGTAATGATAGTCATGGGAACAAAACAATAACTTCATTATATGTATTTGTGTCTATAAATAAATATAAAAGATTGTTATATCTATGCAATATCAGTATAAAGATTTATACACAAATATTATATCATCCACTATTCACTTGGATTACTTTTTTTTAAAAAGAGTCAATGATGATGAAATATGAATGATGGATAATACAGTAACAGTGTATAAGACTCATACCCTGTCGGCGCATATACTTTTTTTTAATGTTCCATATACATGCATTTTTTAATCAGATTTTGGACAATACATAAAGAAAGAAATCAATATAGGTAGCTACCTTGTTGGCTATGTTGTTGGAAAGCCAGTCCAAACCCTCATAAAGACCTTCGCCAGATGTTGCACAAGTGCTCTGGATGTACCTGAAAGAGCCAGAAAAGCATGTTAGATCTAAAGATAACAGATATCAACAATGGAAAACAAGGGAATCATGATCAAACTATTTACCAGTGGCGCTGTCTGAGAGAGTGGAGACCCAGCTTGTCAGTAATTTCAGCAGCATTCATTGCATTCGGAAGATCTTGTTTGTTAGCAAATACAAGCAATACTGCATCTCTCAGTTCATCCTAAAATTGACAAATTTCAAACATTATGTCATTTCATCATAAGAATATAAGGCATAGAAGGCAAAAGAATTGGAGTGTTAATGATTCTTGTCATGTTACGTATGAACATTTAAGTTGAAGCAAAGAAGGGCAACCAATAAAGAACTTCTCTTCCCAAGAGCTTACTAGTAAGAGCTGGTTATTCAACTTCCAAAATTGCCCATAGTGTTATCAAGTACAAGAGCTATTACATAAATTACAAATCAGCAAAAACAGGTTAATTAACAGTGATTATGAATATAGATGCTTTCTACCCTGAGCTCCTCATCATTGATGGGAGGACATCCAATTGGCAAGTGATCATCATTTGCTAGACTAATGTATCACTATTTAACAACATAGTATCAGAAGCAGCAGCATAGTTAGATCAATAGCATATACAGAAAACATTGATTGCTTCAGCTGAAACAGTTCAATCCTTCCACAAATATCGACAAGAAATTATGAATATTTATTTTATTATTTTTCTATTTTATTGGACAAAGCGAAAGGAATCTTTGTCATATATTCAATATGGACTAGAACTAGCTCTACTAGGTACTAGCAGAGAATCCCAGTGGCCTCGGTGACCACTATTCTAGAGAAAAACATTCCCTCTAAATGCAGATAATAACTGATAACATGATCAAAAAGATACCATGAACAGAAAAAACCCAGATAATTTGACTATTTTACCTCATTCAACATCCTATGCAACTCATCTCTGGCCTCAACAACTCGGTCCCTGTCATTGCTGTCTACAACGAATATCAGACCCTGTGTGTTCTGGAAGTAGTGCCTCCACAAGGGACGGATCTGCAACAGAAAACATGAGTATTTAGCCACGGACCTCCATCAAGGACATATAACTCCAAAACCACAATGTTTGTGAAGAAATTTTAAAGAATGCATAAGGATCAAAGTTCACACCTTGTCCTGACCCCCGACATCCCAAACAGTGAAGCTAATATTCTTGTATTCCACAGTCTCCACATTGAACCCTGAAATATATAAGAGAAATCCGAATATAAAATACATATAACAGCAGCAAAAATTGACTGCAATAGCAGCCTGATTATCTGTAATTGCCATCCATAACACAATAATAATAATAAAAACCAGAACACACAGGAAACCAGCAATCTCAAAAGTAGCATGAGTTGATGAACATAATTAGTTACAAGTCAAGTTACATCCGGTATTTCACGTCAAGCATCACATATTTAGGGCCCGTTTGTTTGTGATTTTTTAACAATAAGAGTGCTGCTTTTCTTAGAAGCTAAAAATAGTAAAAGTGATCTCTTTCGAAGCACAAACTAGTGGGGCCTTAAGAGGCCTCTGATGTTAACTATTATCTTTTGAGATCAATTTCTCACTTCTTAAGGCTCCTTTAAGTATCTAGCATATATTTTTCATCTTAAATTAAAAGCTCAATGACACGACAGCCCTCCAAATCAGTTATTACTAAGACAATTCTGCATGCCATCAATAACTAAGAGGAATGAACATTAATATCCCACCCATAGATCAAGAATTACAATCTATTGTGAATATAAATAGAAGCGAAAATTAAGAAACTTACCAATGGTAGGAATTGTAGTAACGATCTCTCCAAGCTTGAGCTTGTATAGGATGGTGGTCTTACCAGCAGCGTCGAGACCAACCATGAGAATTCGCATTTCCTTCTTTGCAAAAAGCCGACTGAAAAGCTTGGTGAATGTCAACCCCATTTCTCCTTCAGCTTATGGATCCCTACATTTTCAAATCTCAAAGATTATTAACTAAATCATTTTAATTTACCAAAATTAAAATACACAGACTGAAACAAAATAAGATCAATTTCCTCCATTCAATGCCAATAGAATCACCAGATCTCATGCAATTCGATTCACGAAACAGATCGCAAGGAATAAAATTACTAAATTAACATGACATTTTTCGAAGATCCGAAACCTTATTCAACAAAGGAAACACATAAACTGAACGATCTGAAGCAATTCTATGTAGAAACCCTAGGATCAAATAAAATTATGCAAATAACCGTAACAAAAAGAAAACATCTAAGAAAAAACAAATTGAACCGAAATTCAACAACGATTGACCAATAGAAGAAGAAAAAAGAGGTGGAAAATGTTACGTCATGCAAAATTGAAAGGAAAATGGAAATGGAAATGAAAACATGGATGTTGAATCGAATAGTGATAATAGAAAATAAGAGATTGATGAAAGAGAAGAAAAAAGCGATCTGAGAATACCTTTAGTTGGGATCTGAAAAGAGAGAGAAAGATAAGATATGAGAAGAAGAAGAACGGTTTAGAAGAAGGCGAAATGAGAAGGGTGATAGGAATTTATAGGACAAATTATCTATAAATAACAAAAATGAAATAAACACTTCTTAGTTCAAGTGGTACATGTGACATCCCATCGCTGAGTGAGTTAGCCACGTACTTGTGGATATTCTCAGCACGGACATAACTGATTGCCTCCTGTGCAAGAATACATGTAGAAAACCAAAAAAAACTTATCTAATATTACCCAAAAGAAAATCGTTAGTCAAGTGATATACGATCGTACTAAATCTAAAGATATCAGATTTTTGTAAATAATATTTATTGAGAGAGACAATCTTCATATTAAAAAGTAAGTAGTTCCTTTCCTAAAAGATACCACATAAAACTTATCTAGATTAACATAACATGTATTATTAATTTATGATAATAATAAACATAGTCTACAATTAGGTTAAGATATTATATTATATTATATTTTTATAATAATAGATTCAAACATTATGTTTTTATTTTTAAATAAATTATAGTATATTTCTAATTTTGAATATATAATAATATATTAAAAGTTATATTTTATTTTTAAATACATCATATTATATTTTTAATTTTAATATATAGTATTATATTAAAATGTAATATATATATATATATATATTAATATTAATGTTTATAATATTAAAAAAATCGACAGGGTTAACAAGCTTTTTTTAAGCTTGTGTGTTGGTGTAATGTCGAGGCAGTTGTATTTCTCTTTAATTGTAAGACATATATTGTTGTTGAATTATTATTTAATAATATTGTGAGGCATTTCATTCATTATGTTTATATTAATTGGTTAGTTAAATAAATATGAAAAATTCTTTAGGATAAGTCATTAGGACATTGAGACACTAATATTTATTTTAAATGAAAAATGATATATTCTCCTACAAATATTTTTATACTATAAGAAAAATAACATGTATTATAAAATTTAATAATCATTGGTTTGTAAGTGACATGTGTCACTTTCATGTGGTGTAAGAAAATTTGTTAAAAGATTTAGTAGGAGAATATAATATTAATTTCTTTGAAGGGTGTAAAATACAACTACAATGCATTGAGACTCGTATGTAGGGATGGCAATAAAAACCAAACCCGTGGGTACCCACCCAATCTGAACCCAAATTTAGCTGGGAAAACCGGGTTCGGGTTTTACCCGAGTTTAAATTTTGGGTTCGGGTTTGGTATATCAAAGACCCGAACCCGCCCCAAAGTAATGTAATTCAATTTAAAATTGAAATTTCTATCATGTACCCGTTGTTTTTAATTTCTAATTTTACTTTACACTCTATTAGATCTTCAAACATAAATGAAATGAAATAATACAAGAGAAAATAGAAATCTTAGAGAAAAATTACATGAAAATAATATCATATTTTTATTTTCAACCCGTTGAGTTTGGGTTCGGGTTTAGATATGTGTAAACCCGACCCCGACACACTCCGATCCACCCCGTTGCCATTCCTACTAGTATGAGGCAGATTGATATATACTTCTCACAAATCATGGTTATATGGTATCAAGTCTTACATAAGTACATATTAAAAGAATGGTATAGTAGACTAATCTATTATGGGAAACACTATATAAATCGTTATTTGAGTTTCATATTCAATTCTCCTATTGGCAATAGTATATGTTGTCCTTCTAAATACAACATCTAACATAAGAAATTAAAATGTGATATTTAACATGTATACAAACTAGTAGTACTTCATGTTCATAATTGTGTTATTTCTTCATGTCACTTTTCATTTCTGATTTCTGTTCCAAAATTGTGTAAAAGATGATATTTATATTGCATTCATAGATTGTGCACTTTATATAATATATCTTACATCTAAGCAAGGCTTTTTTCACACTACTATTGACCACTTTCTATAAGCAGGGTCAGTATACTCTCACAATGATAAATCACTAATACCCCTAATGATTTGAATCTATATCTAAGATCAACATAAATCATGATTTGTCTGAATCCGATTTCGCGACGGCTTTCCAATCTGTAGACAAGCAATTGGTGGGACTGTTGTAGTTTTTAATTCACCATAAGTCTTCCAGCAGAATGGATCATATAGATGGTATTGTTCTTGAACTGGTTTTAGCTCAATAGTTGTTAAAGAAACATCTACACATGGAAGGCTATCACTACAGGCGAAGTGTACTGGCTTAACGGTGTATGTTCCGGTTATCTTTTCGTAGTTGATTCCTGCAAGAGCAACAGCCGATGTTTGGTTTGCGCACGTTCTTTTATCGCAGTAGAATTGGTCAATCACAATTGGGAATTGAACTTCAGAAAGTTGTATGTTTGAGAATAGTACTCCTTGCACCAACCCTGATCCACCCTGCAGAGAAGTTACTTAACTTGTGAGACATCAAGCTATAAAATGCTGTGTGTTCTTGGAATGCTAAACAAATTTGAAGCATTTGATTCAATCATATTTGGCAATTCGCGAAACTACGATCTCGCTGCATCTCATACTAGTTATTCCATTCGGCATTTCGCGATACTCGAAATACAGAATGCGGGTCAGGTTTAAAATCGATTAATGAACGCATTTGTGATACAGAAGTTCAACGTTCGATCCGGTTACCAGATTACCATTACCATTGTTATTGTAGTTGTTAATCATCCTTTTTAAAAACAAATTTCACTTAGTAAAATTATGAAATGGTTTTGAAGTCAAATTTGCTAGTTATCTTGTGGAAAAGCTCTTTTGTGTAACAAACTTATTTTCATGAATGCTTATAACTTCAACTATATTCTATTGCAAATATTTTACCTGCCATGTTTTGATTCTGACACCATTCATTGTATTATGCATGTTGATATCTCTGACAGTAATATTTGACACACAGGCTCTGGTGTTATCCTTTCCAAGACTTCCAATGCTGATTCCATGCCCTGGTCCGCAGTTAACATTGTGCACATATACATTCGAGCATCCGGTTTGTATCGAAATACAATCGTCTCCTGCAAAACGGTTAAAATTCAAAGCAACATTTAGCCAACAACAACAACCAAGCCTTAGTGGACTCTGCTATATGGATCGAACAATATTTGGACAACTCGAACGTTCTATGAAACGGAATCGAAATATTACCGCATCCTAAAGTGCTGCTGTGGATTGAAACATTTTTGGAATTCTGAAGATGAATTCCATCTGTGTTAGGGCTATCACCAGGAGATGATATGGTAACATCATGGACCAAAACTCCATTACAGTTATCAAATTTGAGGTGGCATTGTGGACTATTTTGAATTGTTATGCCTGTGACTGTAGGACCAATACTACCATAGAACCTTATTGCCTGTGCATAAAAATCACAATCATTATTTTGTTCCAAAATCTCATAATCAATTTTGGCTTTGTAAATTATGTAAAGAGTGTAAAATCTATACACGGTTAGTGTAGAGATTTATACGCAGACATTACATCATCCACCATTCATTTTGATTACTTTTTCTGAAAAGTCAAAGATCGTTAAATATCAATGGTACATGATGTAGTGACTATGTATAAAACTCTGTCAGTGCATACATATTTTTCTCTTTTATGTAAATGGTCCTTACAGTTGGCTTGATGTAGGGCATTTTTCTTCCCATCTCACTTTGAATCTAGTACAATTGAAGAGGCATAAATAATTAGTCTCAAATGTGAAACAAAAGTGCTATAAAAGTTCTAAATTGTGTCTCAAACATTTGCAGTTTTAGTAGTCTCCACAATCCATCATAGTCACATTTTCTTATATTTATCCGACATGCATAATTGTCGTAAACCTAAAGTAAAATGTCAATTTGATTCTTGAAATTGAGTCAGACTCCTCTCTTATTAGAGAGGACAGTTCTATCTTTACATATATTTTTAAAAGTAAAAATGTAATTTCATTATAATTAAATGATATAAATGTCATTATCCTTTAAACTATCATCAATGGAGAGGAGTCTGACTCCTTGAAATTATACAATTAGTTAATTAGGTCTCGTCATTATGAAAACATCAATTTAATCCTTTATACATTGCAAGTCAATTAGTTAGGGACCAAATTAACTGACGATATATTAGTCTCGGGAACTAAATCGATATTTTTCACAAACATAATTTGCACCACCATATAGAACAATCTAAGATCTAAAGCAAGGTAAATTACCATGATAGGTGGGATCCCTATTGTGTGATTTATTGGAACTAGGAGTTTTTGTTGATCATCTATTGGAACATCAAATTGATGGTCTTCCCACCACACTGAGCCTCTTCCATCAATAATACCATTTCCTTGAATGGTAAATCCCACTAACTTAGTAAAATCAAGCCATTGCAGTAATCCTTTGCCCCAAGCATCAGGATTTGTTGGAGCAATAATGGTCCCATCAACCTGATCAAAAATATAAACCTTATTAGCAACAATGGTCCCATCAAATATACTATGTAGTGGTGTAATTTAAGCTTGGATTTAATATGTATGTGTGAAAATGTTTTTAGTTTAGCATATGAACAATGAATATTGATAGTGTAATAAACTTTATACACAACTATATATATATTAGTCTTTAAGCTTGTGGGGACCAAGATAACAATAATTTTCTGAATTTGCAAAAATAAGGTAGACACATAATACTATTTTCTCATACCAAATCAAATATGCTTATTAGGCTTGTGATTTGTGAACATTAAGATGTGGGCTATACTGTTTGAAAAAAAAAATGTATAGACTGATAATGCACGAGTTTTGTATACTGTTATTGTGTTATCCACCATTCATATTTTATTATTATTATTATTATTATCATTTCCTCTTTAAATAAATTAATACAAAATGAATGACATATAATATACTAATTTTATATAAATCTTTATATTGATAATCGTGTTTCGATTTTTTGTTACCTGGAAAATGATGTTGGGTTTACAGTATAGGCCTGAGAATGAAGTGGGCCCCACATAGAAGATATAATCAGCTGGAATGAGAATGGTTGATGCCTCTACTTTACAAGCTTCAGCCCATGCAGATTCGAATGCCTGCAATTCAATTTCATTGTTTAGCTATTTCAATTATAATATCAACTTCAACAAAAAAGAACTCAAAAATTATACTATATAATGTATTCATACTAGAAATAATAACAAGGCTAGAAGTTACTTATAGTGTAGTGAGAAGGTTATTTATACTTAATAAAATTGTTTTTTGGAAATTATACTAACCAATTGGAATTTGACTTAATTACATTTAATATTATTTTATTTATATCAAAAGCTACATTCACAAAGGTTGGTGCAATAATAAGATATTCCTCAAGAAAGTTGAAGTTAACTTTTTTCTTTATTGACAGTTGTTAGTATGTTAGTATTTTTGTTGTGAGTGAGACTTAAACCTTCCATCTTCTTCACCATAACCATCAAACCACCTTATAACTCCATTTTTTGTTGTTGGCGAGATTTCATCCATCTTTGCCATCAAACCACTTATAACTCTCACATTAATCTAACTTTTAATAATTAATAATGTCTTAGTGAGATTAAAACCTTAAATCTGGTAATTGTAATCTTTGTTAGGTTTTGTTTGGATAAAATTTTAAAGTTGGCTAGAAAGTACTACATGAAGAAATAAACTGTATTAAGAGGTGAAGGTGAGATTACTGAAGTAGCCCTGGTGTTTTTTTTGGTTTCCCATATATTCTCGTACCAGAGGCAATCCTGTCTGAGCCAAGAACATCCACAGGTACATGAGGCTAACTCTCTCAACAGACATTTTTCCATCTACAAGACTCGAATCCAAGACCTTACTTAAGGGGAATCAAACATGTACCACTTGAACCAACGCATGTTGGTTACCGTGGTGTTTAGTTTGTACGTATGTGGGTGTTACAAACTTAAAAATTATTATAGAAACATAACCTAACTGTCATAACGAGAATCATTTGTAAGTAGGTCCCATCCAATTGGTTTGTTCTTGTGTCTTACACTTTATGCTTTTTTTTTTACAATTTGGCTTTCAATCAATATCAATCTTTTGTCATAGAATCATACTAAACTTTCTTTAATACCATATTATCAACCACACAATTACACCTCAACAGTAAAAACAAGCAAAAAAAATTAATTTATGCTTGCAAGTGCATATTATTTTAAGAGTTTAATATATCTGTATTCTCAGTGTAAATTTTTTTATATGGTAAATAAATAATACATAATTCATTGATATTACTTTTTATTTAAGTATTAATGATGATTAACATATGAATGGTAAAAATATACCAATAACATAAAAAACATTTATATTATCAATAATATATATTAATTCCTTATTTTCAAACATGGTAGGGAGACATTTATAATAGTCACACCTTTCAAACATTTGATATTACATGATGGAATCAAAACCAGTAGGTGTTTAAAAATTAAGTGAAATAAGCAAAATTAAGTGTTAATAAATTATTTTATTATTTTATAATCTACCTGGGTTAGTAACTCCTAATCATTACAACACTACTAATAGTCTCTTATTGCAATTTTCTTTAATAAACATTAAAATTTTCTTTAAATTCTAAATCTATATTTAACAAGATGTGTGAACAAATATTATTTAGAGTGCTTATAATGAACATATAACCACAAGCTACATATAACCATGACAAATATTGTTAGCACTCAAAACCTTATATCCATACTCTTTAACTTAATAGTCATAATTTAATTTTTTTAGAAAATGATAATTAGTTAATAACTAAAGGTGAATATTGACCGATGATTTTTGAAATTATGAACCACAATCATAATTGTTATCATAATATTATATTTTCAAATTTCCATAGTCATATGAAAAATACGAGTCATTATATGATAATTGCGATAAACACAATATAACCGCGACCATACAAAACATTTGTTTAATCATTCAAGATTGAAAACAATTACCTTAGTATCATCAGTGTTTCCTTGTCCCTTAGCTCCAAAGTCTAGCACATTGAAAGTAGTAGAATACCCATCATTGTAATCTTTTGGTGGCTGAATTTTGGAACTATCTTCTTCTTGTGGTGGTGGAATTCTTGGTGAAGAAGGAGTGCTTATATGTGATGGATTCTTTGATTTTCTTCCTCCACCATGTTCCTTATTATGACCATTTTTTCTATTCTTGTTCAATAGAGAAGCATTGATATCTCTCTTTTTTGTCCAATGCTTACCTCTTCTTGCAATGCATGTTTCAAAATTTGATGAAGACCAAATAAGAAATGTAATGAGAAGCATATGTGTGAAGCATTTGAAACTTAAGCTACTCATTTTTTTAGTAGAATGTTGTAATGTGAGTAGAAGTGAAAGAGAGAGCTTCTTTGTTTTGCTAAAAAACCAAGTGAGAGGTTATGTTTATATAGGGATAGCACTTCAAAGCTAATAATAATTGTGTGGGCATATAATAAGCATAAAATATTCTTGATAATGCCAAGCATTTATGATTCATTCTCCAATTTTTTTTTCTTTATTTTTTCCTTCATTAATTAGTTTGTCATCTTTTTTGTGAATGTTGGGTAGAATTTGTTTAGTGAGTGTTTAGGGATGCTTTTTTCTTGCCACATATTCAAGTCATCACATGTGACCAAACCATGTGATAGTTGGGAGGCTACTATTGCATATTAACAATGCATACATATGCTATTGTCTTGTCCAACTCTCTTTTTTTATTCCCTATATTAACTCATCTATAGCACTATTATTTCTTTACTTAATACCAATGCCATTTATAAACAAATTATAAGTGTTGAGAAAGATTTCTTCACAAAACTGCATTGGTCTAGTAATATAAGGTGTCGCTAGATCCCTAGAAAAATTAAAAAGGTTAATGATTCAATTCCTGAGAATGATACTTGTTGAGAGAAACAACCACGAACTCCAAAAAAAATTAATTCCTTACTAAAAAAAGTACAAAAAAAATTTCTCCACAAGGGCTAGAATGTTTTAGTCAATGTATAATAGTTCTTCTTGATGCAATAGTTGTTAAAGGAGTTGTTAAAGGTGGAAATAAGTTTAAACAAATGTGGTAACTCTAAATTTATGGAGTGACCAAGAATTCTTTTTGTTGAACAAAGGGTGGATTTTAGGTTTAGAGATTTTCTATACCATTATTTCTCTATCTCTATACTAAGCCAATAAAATCTTGTCAACTAATAAAATTATGTCAATAAAGTTTTTATCCCCTATTAAAAAATAGTAACTGCTATTAGTTGACATGATTTTATTGATTTGGTATAGAGGGATAGATAAATAGTGGTATAGAAAATCTCTTTTCAAAATTTAGAGCCTTATCACTTTCTAATTGAGATCTTCTATCTCATTTCTCTATGCCAAACTAATTATTACCAATAAATTTTTTGACAAATACGTATCAAATAAATATTGAATTAATTTTTAAGTTAATAATACTACACATAGTAGTATTTGATTGGTTAGAAATAGAGGGATAACATTATTTTGGCATATATAGATGATTTATGTTCATCATTTTCTTCCCCATTTTTGCATATGGTGAGAAGTATGCATCACATTTCCTGTGCTTGTTTGATTCACACAAATTGTGTATAAAAAATAAATGAAGTTTTATTAGATATATTATAATAAATGAAGATTGGATACAAAAACCAAAAGAAATCCACGTGAGTGTGGGTCTATAATGTGTGTAATTAAAACTCTTTATGATCACATGCAAACTTCACGGGTGAAGGCTCTACTCACTTTTGTCTTCTTAAGCCATCACCCATTCCTACATGATAGTAAGGAAAGACGTATACTTCATATATCAATATAGTCATGTTTCATATAAATTACATTTTTCTATGCTCTCTCCCAACAAGTGTTACTTATAGGAATTGAATCATTGACATTTTGGTCTTTAATTTCTGAGATTTAGTAGGGTCTTATATCACTAGATAAATGAGTTATTAGTCATAGAAATTACATTTGTAATCATCTTTAAATACATGTAATCATGTTTTATAGATATTTACTCTCACGTTTAATGTCATTTTATGTTCAAAATGATTAAAACATAATAAATTTAATTACAAATTGAACAATTCATCATCATTTTTTTTGACCAATTAAAAACCTTTCACATGGTGACATTTAACGTGGTACATCTAATTTCCCCCCTCTATTATATAATATTTCATATCGGGTTGTAAGATATGTATTTATGTCTGGTGTTGTATCCTCAAGTAGCCTATTCCACTGTTTAATTTCCTCTTTTACCTTTGTCAATAAAAGTGAAAATTTGGACTCCAAGAGATTGAGAGAAGAAGGGAAGGTTGAGATTAATAATATATATAGTTACATATGAGAATAATACACTATGAGAAATGAGAATGATGTTGAATTTTATTTGAACGGTCAAAATTAAAAGATAGATGCACATGACTATCATATGATTAATAACTAACGTTTAATCATAACCATTCATAATTGGTTATAAGATCCAATTTATAGTTTTCACTGTTTTTATATGAGAATTGTTCTCACTTGAATCATCCTATATATATAATAAATCAATTTAGAACCATTGTTATCATGACAAAAGAGAATAAATAATAATATCATATGGTTTTTTTTAAATGGTGATACAATCATTAAGTAATTTTAAGATTTAATTTATAGGTAAACTTCACCCTTGATTATATATATATATATATTAAGAGTAAATTATATTGATATCCCCTGAGTTTTAGTAAAATTATACAAATCACTCACACCTTTTTAAAATCTACACAAACCACCCTTAATTATATATCATATGTATATTACATTGACTACCCTTATAAGAAAAATAAATGTAATTTTTTAAATAAAAAATTGTGACAAATGTAATTAAGTAAAACAAAATAGATATATTGTGAAGACAAGTTCAAATAATATAAAAGTTGATGTCTATTATTATTTTGGTTAGTTATAATATAGTACTAGCGTGTCGATAGACACTTTGTGTCTGCCGACCCGCATTCTTATTTTATAATATTAAGTATTAAATTTTTATTTTTTATTTTAGAGAATTATAATTTTTTTTATTGGATGTACTTCATGTTGTAATTTTTGTATTTATTATAATATCTAACTTAAAGTGAGAGATATTAGTTATCTAGGATTATATGGTTTTACTTTAAAAATAAAAATACTAAGGGCAAAATAGGAAAATAGAATCGGTGATAGTTATTTCAAGTTTTGGCTTTATATATAATAAATAAATATAGATATATAGTATAAATATTATAGATAAAGGTAATTTAAACATCTCCTTAGAATTATTGATACAATTTGTAATGAATAAAAAATAATGAATAGAGTGGTAGACATCAACTCTTATACTATTTGAACTTGTTTTTACAATATACCATATTTTGTTTGAATTAATTACATGTATCACTATTTTTTGTTTAAAAAATTACACTTATCTATTTTATATGGTAATCATTGTAATCTGTATATATAATTAGGGGTGATTTATGTAGATTTTGAAAAGGTCTGGATGATTTATGTAATTTTACTAACACTTAAGGGATATCAGTGTAATTTCATTAAAACTTCAGAGATGTCAGTGTAATTTACTCTAATATTAATGATATAACATTAATATCATAATCCATATATAAATATCAAGAATCTGTCAGAAACCATCTTTTTGCCCATTGATTTGCTTCATTGATTTGTTTATAGTTTTGTTGAACAACATTTTCTGTGCGTATGAATAAAAGCAATATAAAAAGTACCATATCATGGTGGTTCTGGAAAACATTTATGTGCACAAGGTTCTCAAATCTGTTGAAGCTCCCAAAATAGAGAAAGTGAAATGTTACAATGAAAAAAAATCAGATATATAAAACAAACTAATAAGAGAATTCAATTTGATTAATTGATAAGTCAAAATTCCCATGTGAGTGGGGGATCAAGTACTTTTGTTTTTATTCCATTTCCAACTATTTGTCATGCACGCAACGTTAACTTAGTGAGAGAGAAATTAAATTTGATAAAATATTATGTAAAGTTTTTTATCTTAGTTGAAAGTGACAAGCTTTAGATTTTGTGATTATGAAAGTAAAACTTTTTTAATATATCTTACCAATATTTTTTTAAGCAAAAGAAATATATATTTTAGAACATATTAATATCTTAATAATATGTGATGGAATGAAATCAAAATTAAATATAGTGTAATGATGATTAAAGATGCATATTGAGGGTTCAAGTTGGGATAATGTTTTTGAAATCATTGTTGATGCTTAACCTAATAGTATTCAGTTCTTTCTTTGCAATGTTATTGTATTTGGTTTTCAGGTTGGTGAGGTTCTAGTTGTATTTTAATTGTAATAATTTATACTTGTTAGGTAGAATGAGAAGTTGGCTTGTGACTTTTTAGGTAATTTTCCTAATGTTTTATTGAAGTAATCTTCTTACTTTAATTCCTTAATAAAAATTTTACTTATAAAAAAATAGGGGAGCATGGTGTTGGGCTTTTCTTCTGTGAATGAGAGAGAATTTTGCAGCCAATGTTGTATGTAGGGGTGGCAATATGGGCTTGGCCCGACGGGCCATCCCGTTCGGATGACTATTTTTAGCAGGCCGGGCTGGGGATTTTAGCCCAAAAACCCATATTCAGTCCGTTTTAGTAGCCCGTTTTTTAGGCGGGCCAAGACGGGCCGGACACTGTGCTGTGCGTGGGGCGTGACAACTGGTTTCTTCTTTAGAATTTACAAGTTTTAAGCTCAGATGTTATGTTGTTATTGTAATATTGTAGACTTATGTTTGTGATTTTTTGTTTTAAAAGACATCTATCAAGTTTGTTGATTATTTTTTGTCTAAAAGTTTTAATTATGTACATTTTGGAGGGGGAAACGTGCCAGCCCTGCAAAATATGGGTCGGGCTAGCATTTTGAGCCCTTTTAACAATACGGGCCGGGCCGGCCCACATTGCCACCCCTAGTTGTATGGCCAAGCAAGACCATGTCAATATTTTTTGTTTCCCACGTGTATTCTCGTACTAGAGGTAATCCTATATGAGTTGAGAACATCCATAGATATATGAGGCTGATTCTTCTAGCAGATATTTTTTCTATCCACAAGATATGAACCCGAGATCTTACTTGAGGGGAATGAAATATGTACCACTTGAACTAATAGTCGTGGTAGAACATGACACTTTGGTTAGTGGAAAAGGGTTCCAAAATATTTAAATCTTGTATGATCATGCCACCTATCGATGGCTATAAATAGAATGTGGGGGTAAGACCAAATTGCCCCAATAATTCCTTAGAAACACATGCATAGAGAGATGATTTCCACCATACAGTAAAATTAGAAGGATCCTAGTAGATACTAGAAAGAGAAATCACACTGAGATACTAGCGATATTGTATTCTAACATAATATAGTGAGATTGAGAAAAAAATCCTATGAGAAAAAGATCAATTGTAATATTACTTTTTATAATGAAAATATTTCTTGAGAAAGTTCTATGATTTTTTAATTCTAAAGTTGATAATGTATTTGTATGTTAAAATCTCACATTATTCATCTTCTACCCTTACTCTATTTTATATGTTCACTTATATTTGTTTACACAAATCAGCTTGGAGATGTGTCCATTTTTATTTCACAAAGAGGAGAAAAAATTAATCTTGTTGTTCCAACACTTGGACATAAAAAATGCTCTTCCAAGAGGGTGTCAACCCGATTACAAATTACATAAGAGTTTGATGCAAGAAGAAGAAGCAATAATGCAACATTAAACAAAAGAAATAGAATTTACATGAACGATATTATAAAGCCATAATCATGATCTAATCTGACTCAAATCCATGATGTGATATAACTAGGTTTCCTCCTAAATATGACTTTTTTCCTCATAGTCTAGACAGACCAAATAACAACAAACCACATCATTCTCTAGATAGATTTCCTCTTACGTAAAATACATGAAGCATCATGACTTGTGGACAAAATCAATAATAGTAGACGAGATAAGAACCTGAACTTGGAGCCACAAGTAAAAGCCCCTCCAAACATTGGCCATAAAAGGACAAGATATAAAAAGATGGTCCAAATTTTCATCATTCAGCAAGCACAAATTGCAAGTTATATCATCTTCAATCAAAATGTTTCTCTTGAGAAGCTCCGATTTTACAACAACTCTACCTCTTAGAACTTTCCATATAAAACAACAAAACTTAGAATGCACACATTTAATCCAGCTCAAATTAAGAATGTTAGCTGAGTCTGATGAGAGAAAATTAAGCTAAGCAAGATAAGCAGATTTGACCACATAATAACCAGATTTGTCGAGATTCCATTTTCATTTGTCACTGACTCCACTTTTTCGAGAATGATGTTGAATGAAATTGTATAGTATAACCTTGTGAATAACTCTAACTCTAAATCAAAGTGGTTTCTCCTCCACTAAATATTCCATGACCACTTCCCATTAGACTAGGATCCACAATTAGCCACCACTACCTTTTTGTTCTCTGCCAATAAAAATAATCTCAAGAAAGTGTCTTTTAACTTTTTTGACCAAACCAAACATCTTGCCAAAATAAAGTCTTTGATCCATCACCAAGTTCCCCTCATAGGTTCGCCTCCAACCAATTACCCTTCACACCATGAGAAGATCCTATTTCAATCACATCCCACCACCATGAGAAGATCCTATTTCAATCACATCCCACCACCATTTTGAAGCAGAAGCTGCTGAAGTGAGGACACCATCATTGTTATACTTGTGATTAGTAATTTTAACCCAAAGAGCATCAGGATCCATAAATCTTTTCCACCTCTATTGTCCCAACAACATATCATTAAACCGAGATAGATCTTTAACCCCTAAACCTCTAAATCTTTTTGGCTTACACACATCAGATCGAGCAACCTAAGGAATACCCTTAAGGTTTTTCATGTTACTCCACAAAAACTTCCTTTGAGGAGAAGTTAATTTGGAAATAACCTTCTTCGGAGCTTTATACAAGGGAAGCATATAAATATACATGTTTGAAAGAACAAAGTTGATGAGGACAACCCTCCCTCTAGAAGAACCACATTTATACTTCCACAAGACCAATATATGTACCACTATTTTAATAACATTATGCCATGTCGAGTAGTTGCTCATATTTGCTCCCATTAGGATTCCTAAGTAGAGAAATGAAATTGAAGAAATCTTCCATGACAAGAAGGAAGTCAAAGCTTCTAGAAAAGCATTTGTGACCTTATGCCAATCAAAGAACTTTTGTTGAAGTTAACCTTTAAACCAGAAATCAACTCAAAGCATCCGAGAGTACTTTTCATGCACCCAATATTACTAATAATTCGTTTACACACAAAGATAGTATCATATGCAAACTGAAGGTTAATAACTTCCACATTCTGCCTTCCTATTTTATAACCTTCGAAAAGATCGCCAGGACACACTTTTTCTTTCCATAGCAGCAAAACCTTCAGCCACCAGTAAGAAAAGAAAAGGAGTCATATGATCTCTCTATCTAATACCTTTAGAGATCGAGAAAAGCATGGAGGGGGAGCCATTGACCAAAACAAACATAGAAGTTGATGCCAAATAAGCATTAATCCACATTCTCCATCTAGTTGAAAAACCTAATCTACCACGCATATAGTCCAATAATTCCCAACTGACAGAATCATAAACTTTTTCAAAGTCCACCTTAAAAAGTAGACAATCAGTACTATCTTTCTTAACTGAAAGAATAACCTCATTAATCATCATTGTTGTATCAATGATAAACTGCCTTTAGATGAACTCTGATTGGGAAGATGAAATTAAAAGACCCACTACCTTCTTCAATCACCACGCCAAATTTTCTGTAATGATCTTATAAAAAGAACCCACAAGAGAAATCAGTCTGAAATCTTGAATTTTGATTGATTTTTTCTCTCATAATCAATGTAATAAAATAAGAATTCAGAGCTTTCAGAATCTTACCATTCACATGAAAGTCCCTCACAAGAAGACCAATGTCCAATTTTAACAGCTCCAAAAATTCATGAAAGAACTTGAAATTGAAACCATATAGACTTGGATTATTATCAGTAGCACAACTCCAAACTGCTGCTTTTATTTCATCTTCCAAAAAAGTATCATCATTGAAATTGGCTTGGGAATTAGAAAGTTTAGAGAACTTCATCCTATCGAAAGTAGGATTAGTCCTCCAAGATCTTTGGAACAAAGAATCCTTATTATAACTTGCACCAATTAGAAACACCATATGAATCTTAGGCCGCTGATATTTGGTTGAAGTATTATGACATGTATATGTATTATTAAAACCCAAATGACAGTGCTAAAGTTTGTAACTCTAATGTCTAAGAATATATTGGTAGATGTTTGTTTTAACGTTCTCATGAACATAGATAGAATTAGCCGAATCTTATTAACATATTGTATTATCTTCTATTTATGTATTATCCTTTATTCGATTGTATATGTCCAATATTGTGCATGTATATTCGTTGTACTAACAAAAGAAATACACTATTGTAACGAGAGCATATTTTCTATTCTAAAAAGTGTCACTTTCTCTGATTTGTCAAAAATAATTTATTATTAAATTTTAAACTTAGATATATATTCTTCAACCAATCAGAAAAAGTGTTACATGTAGTGACACATTCTTTTAATATATCATATGTTAACCCCATTGTCCCATGCTTATGCGAGGTAGATTAGGAAGCACTCATGATACCTTATTGAGTCATAAAACGGGGGCTCTATTTAAGAATTATTGATTAATTGTAGGACTGTAGTAAAATTTTAATTGGGTAGTTTATAAGCTATTAAAAAAAGTGTGAAATCATGTAAAACAAATTAACAATATTATTAATGACTCTAAGCATCAAATTACAGCAACACCTTTCTTTTCAGTTCATTGTAGGTCTCTACATAGAAAGACAAATTTAAAAAAATGTCATATTTATCTTTAGGACAGTGATGGGCACGAGGTCGAATAGACTATGATATGTAATGATCCAACATCAAATATGGTTTTCTGTTGTTTCTATTTGTATGCTTCACTCACTCACTTTTTCTCATCTTCATTACATGAGGTTATCCTTCAATCAAATATCAACTACCAACAACATATTTACATTAATGCCATTGCATGAAAGTCACTTCTCATTCTCATCAACAGTGTCTATAACCTGTGACTCACTTCACCTTTTCCTTAAGTCCCTTTCCCTCCAGAATTTTCCTTCCATCAATGATATTCTTTTTATATTGGACCAGAGTTCACTCGGGCAGTCTCTAACTATCAGGAAGTTTTATTTTTATCGGAGTATGAAAAAAGTAGAGAGTCAAAAGTGAGACATTTAATTAAAACCTTAAGGTATCACTTCTATATATTTTTTCACTTATAAACTTTTTCACTTCTCCTCACATATCCAATAACAAAATTTTCCATGTTTTCATGACAATAGTTACTATTTTTATTCATCTCAATGTTTCTTATTATGATTAATGACATAGCATTACAATAATGATATAATAAAACTTCAAACAAAACTGAAGCTAGAAATAAACAATAGTAGTAAGTTTATTATAATAATTTTGTATTCCCACTTACCCATTTAATAAGAATGATCAAGCATTAGACTAATCAACCTTTTCCAATTATTTTATCTTTTATATCTACCTGTGACATGTTTGTTTCCTTGTTGATAAGTTGTTCTATTCTCCTCTGAAAAGCAAACATGTTATCAAAAACTCACAACTTTCAACCAATGTTATATTTTTGTCCACACAAAAACTAATATAATTTTACCTATACAACAAGCACAACTAGATCATGCCTACATTTGCATTTATACAATGTCTCCATAACCTGAGGACATGGAAAACCCACATGTATACTTATTAATTTGTAATTTTTTTTGTTTATGAGAAAAAAAATACATACGTCGATAGTGTATGAGTTTTATACGATATCACTGCATTATACACCATTCATGTTTAATTATTATTATCTTTATAAAAAAAGTAGTAAAAATGAATAATGTACTGAGTGTATATAAATCTTTACACTAATAATGCATAGATATTAAACTCTATTTTTTATTAGGCCCTAGTTTCCATTTTTAATTTATATATCTGGTGACAAAAAATTTAGAAGACATATAATTTAGAGAAAGGAAAAAGGAGTGCCACAGAACGTACAAGGATCTCCTGCCCTAAATTCTGTCACAGACTAATCATATTATGCCACGTCAATTAAAAAAAATTAAATATTCATAACTTTATCAATTTTGCTTCATTGTGATTAGTCAGAGACATGGTTGGGGACAGCAGATCCCCATCTCTACACAACCTTCTTAGCCGTCTTTTAGTGATTATGTGCTCGTGAACTTTAATGTCTTCTCGTGAACTTCATGCATATTGCATACACAAGATTATTAGGTTTTGCTTCTCATCCATTATTAAATTATGAATATGTCCACGACCAACTAAGTAGGATAAACAATAATATGCTTAAGAGTAAAGTAATCTACTTACCCACCAAAACATGCTTCACACAAGTAATTGTATGGTTCACCAACCACCAAATTGAAATAGTGATATGCCTCCAATTCTGGGCTAGAGTTCTATCAATTAGATTCCTAATAATCTCACCACAATGATTGCAAATGTTTATAGAAAATGTGTAAACTAAAGGTAGTTCTAATTCTAGCAAGCTACAAGTTTAATCTTCGGTTCAAGGATTTTACAAATAAAATTATATATATCCATTATATGACCGAACAACCCAAAATTTAGTTATTTCAACTACATTAAATGAGCTTTCAAATTGGTCAATACTATTCGGTTTATGACTGCTTCTCTATGTTACCAATTGGTGCTTCATTGAATTTGCTTCATTAATAGGCTCGCGATTTGACTTTAATCGTTATGGACTAGTACCACGATTGAGTCCTAGACAAGCGGACCTAATTTTAATATATATATATATATATAATATATATATGAAGTTTTCCCATTGGATATTTTTCATTCTTGTTGGTGCTAATAATAATGTTATAGTTTGTGGTGCATGTGAATCTTTAGTTGTAAGAAAAAGACCTCATTTGGCCAAGTTAAGTTTGTGATTCTTAAATAAATAAAGAGAATATAATACATCTATGGATCACATAATGAACTAATCATTTTTAGAGTTTATGACTATTCTTTCTAACAAGTGTCATTCCCAGAAATTGAATTCTCGACTTTGGGGATCCAGTAAAGCCTTATACCATTAGACTGACATTTTGTTAGTAATTTTTTTTAAATTGATATTGTATAAAACTTAATTGCATATATATTAAGTTATAAATAAATTTTGTTTGTCTCCATCTCTTTGTTTTGTAACCTATATATGGGGCCTTCCATTTGTTCTCGCCTACAAAAAAAGCCATTTTAGAAACATATACTCACGGATAGCTTAAAGCCCCAAAAGCTTTTGCTTCATCAATAATTTCATTGGAGGATATCTCAAAGACCTTTATCTATTAACACTTGGCCTAAAATGAAGGCACATGACCCTTATTCCACGGCATAAATGTGACACATTCACATAAAGACAACATTTTCATTTTGGCCATAATTAATATGCACTATGCACATCCATGTGCCCTTTTGGATTTTTGTTAAATGGAATGTTATCATTGCTATCTCTAGTATAACTCTTTTGGATTGGAATCCTTGTTGGTAAAACTCTATTACCACTATAGCAAATTAAAGTTAAGGGAAATAGTCAATTTGACAAACGTTATAAATATACAAGATTAAATTGTCAAAGTAACTCTATTCAAATACTATCATGTGTAATATTTTAACTTAAAAATTAATTTAATATTTATTTGATACATATTTATCAAAATCCTAATAGTAGTAATGTATTAGGCATAGGAAAATAGATATAAAATCTCATTTCCAACTACAAAGTCCATTGGCAAATCAATCCCTATTTGTTTGTTGCTCATTATATGATTTTCCATTATTTTTCAGAAGATGATTTAAAAAAGTACCAATTTTATAACAAATCAATCCAAGTTTATTGTTTCTCAATATATCATCATTGTATAGCTTTTCATTTGGTTACATAAGAGTTTAGGAGATAAAAGATTACATTTTAAATGAAGCATCTAAGTAGAAATGGAAATATGATTACATGACATAGAATCAAACCCATAACTCCATGTGCATAGGAGTGGACATATTTTAATGCCACTAGGGAAAACAAAAATCAAACATAATGCTAAGATTTAACTAAAATCTCAATCAATATTATAAAATCACTATGTGTACCGGACTATTATATGGAAGAGTGTAATATCTATGCATTATCATTGTAAAGATTTGTACATAATCAATATATCATCACCATTCATTTTTTTTTGAAGAGTCAATGATAATTAAAAAATGAATGATGAATAATAGACTGATAGTGTATTAAACTCTTACAATGTCAATACATACATTTTTTTGGAATCAATTTTAATTGTAATTCCTAAATTATTTAACAAGAAATACCTCCCTTGATTTAATTTGTCCCTCCCATTTACCAAGTTTGATATAAATTACAATCAAAATGTAACAATGTATAATCCATCATGTATAGTAGTGAATCAACTTATCATAGTTCAGTATGATAAATAATATCTTGTGTAATTGAAGCTTTAATTTGAGAAATTTGATCATTGGAATTAAGACACTCAGCAGAAGGATGAACAACACCATAGCCAAAGCCTTGAGCAGAGTGACAATATGTTTCAACAGTGCCATCAAGTTTTTCTAAGTTCACATTGCTAAGGACTAAGTTGCTGCATGGAAATGTGTCACTGCAATCAAATTTAATGGCTTTTGCACTCTTTGTTGTTCCACTAATGTTTTGGTACATTATCTCACTTATTTCCACAGCTGAAGTCTGATAAAATTGATTAAACAAAACTTCATTTCATCACATTATTGTTACAAGGAAAATGATTAATCAAAATATTCTACACTATATATAGGATGCTCCTTCAATATTTTAGCATGAGACCAAATAATTTTTGAGAAAAAGATGTATACACTAACAATATAAGAGTTTTTTTATACTATTACTATTTCACCCGTTATTTATTTTTCATCATTATTAACTTTTAAATAAAAGTAATACAAATAAATAGTGAATAATGCATTGACTGTATATAAATTTTTACACCAATGAATGCATATATATTATACTCATAATTTTTTTAAGATTTTTGTATGATTAAATTTGATTTCATAGGAAAAAAGTCATGAATTTACCCCTAAATATTTTTCATAGGATAGTGGGTCTATCAAAAGTTGTAACTTTGTCCTTAAAATTTTGAACTAAACAGGATGAAGTGAAAAATTTCAAGTATCATCAATTTATTCGACTTAAAAAATATAAAGATATTTGGTGATTTTAATTTTGTAGAGATCAAATTGTCCAACACAATTTTCAACGACTATCTAATAACTAACATTTTTTAAGGATTAAATTTGATTGAGTAAACAAATATAACTATGAAATTGAATCTTAACATTTTTAATGTAGGTTTGAAATGCGTGTATATAAAAAAATGCTATATCAAATTATCAATCAATTAAAACTTATCCACTTTCAATTAGGGAGAATTATTGTACCTGGTTTTGACAAGAGGATGGTGAATCACAATAAAATTGATCTATAAGAATGGGATTTGATACATTTTCCACTTTCACATTCTGAAACCTTACCCCACGAACATATCCAGCACCTCCCTAGCAAAATAAATGAATCATTCTCAAAATACATCATTTTTCACAATTTTCACATGTACTTTACAAATAACTCTATAACAATTTTCACATTTACCTTACGTTCAAAGACTAATCATTTTCAAAAGTTTTATTTCTACCAATAAAATATTTTCCATACACACAATGCAACAAGAGTCCAACTCTTAAGACCATGCTTAAAGATTTGAGTTATCTATCATTTGTGCTGGATTTATATATGCCTAGTCTATTTGGAGAACACATTCTAAACTTTATGAAAACTTTTAATGGTGTGTATTTTTTGTTTTTGTTAAGAGTCTCCCCGTCCTCGGATGATGGACTAAAAACAACCACAATGGTTATTCTTAAGGTTGTTTTTAATGGAATAAAAATATTTTTACTTCATTCTCCACTGTGTTATTCTTTCTTTCTAATTTTTATTCTTAAATAAGAACAATTTCAGGTTGTTCTCGGCCAAGGAAAAGTGAGAGAGGTAGATGTTGTGAAAAAAATATAGATGTTATGAGACCCAAATAAAAATAATGTTTGTCATTATAGGAAAAAAATATATACTTATTCTTATTTCATAAGATATTGTAATAAATTATAAAATAATCATAAGAATGCTATTCCTGGAGATGCTCTAATCACTACCACTTTCAACATATCATGATTATACCTCATGTTTTAAAGATTGAATCTCCTTTTTAATCTTATACGATACCCTAATAGTTTAACTTTACCTGACTATTAGATGAATGCCTCTTATTTTTTAATCATGTATATGAAACTTAAACTTTTGAAGAAGTGTATTTAACTTATAAGTTAGGCTATTTATTTGATATTTAATTTCGGGATGATCCACTTATTTCAAGAGTAATTTTTTAAATTTATTCCTCATCTTAACCATCAATTATAGGAAAATTCAATGGTTTGAATTAATGAGTAGATCTAAACCATTAGATGTCCATAAAATTGATGACAATAAATTTAAAAAACTTATTCTCGGAGTAAGTGAACCCCTCTCCTTAACTAATTTAATAAAGATTGAAAATAGTACCTGCCAAGTCTTAATCCTGACACCATTAGTAGTATCCTTAAAAACTGCTGTATCCAAAATCACTTTTGAGACTATGCCAGTTGAGTTGTCTTTCCCAAGGCTTCCAATGCTGCAAAAAAAAAATGGACAATTTCTTATGGCATCAATTTCTTGTGGCAAGTCAAGATATCAAATAATCTATTACAATAAAATATTGTATGCAGATATTATTATTGCATTATTCGCAATTCAAACACTTAAATAATATATAAGGAAACTACACATATATTAAACTTAATAATTAACTTGTTCAACTGAAATATAATTTTCAACTAACAAAAAAAAATAGAGCTCTATGTACAATTATAAGTGTAACAAAAATAATAAGGATTTTTATTTGAATAAAGGTAAGTGTAGATTGAAACTTGTTATATAATAAATCCATCATTTCTTGATTGAAAGGTACTCTTCTAAATATTATTCTCAGCCCTTATATTTTTCAAATAATGAAATACAATTGTTAACTAAATGTTGTGGTGAAAGGGAAAAATGGAATATAGATGATGATACCTAACTCCATGTCCTGGTCCACAAAAAATTCTCTTCATTTTGATATTCTTGCTAGCATTTACAATTGATATGCAATCATCCCCTTAACATAATCACACAAATTCATTATCAAACAACAAAAATCAATCACTAAAAAAACAGTAATAATCACAGAAATCAGATTTTGTAATCTTCTATTCATAAAAAAAAAGTAATATCTATGCACTATACGTATAAAGATTTATGCAAAGTCAGTATATCATCTATCATTCATTTGTATTACTTTTTTTGAAGAGTCAATGATAATTAAAAATGAACGATAGATGATAAACTGATAGTATATAAAACTGTGCATACATTTTTTTTGATTAAGTTATTAGGATTTGTTGTACATAATTGTTGAATGAAACATGTAGTTGAGATATAAATGAATGTTAAATAAAGTTGATGAGAACCTGTTCCAATTTTACTGTCTTGGATTACTACATTTGTTGATTCACTTATATGAATTCCATCAGTGTTAGGGCTATCTCCAGGAGATGAAACTTTGACACCATAAATTCTAACAGAATTAGATCTTGATATAGTGAAATGCATTTGTTGGCTATTCTGGATAGTTATTCCTTTCACTTTTATACCTGAACTTGAATCAATGGTTAATGCCTGCAACAATATAGAATAATATTATTGAACACATTTTTGCAAAACCTTCTTCATCAAATATTATATAATACAATAGTGGTTAAGATGATGCATGGTTCTTACTGTTGGTGCACCTTTGCATGGCTGTGAAAAGAAATAGAACAAAAAGAAATGAACATAAGTTATTGCTTGCAACTAAAGCTATTATAAACTAAGATGAAAAAAGTTGTAAAAAAGTTGTAAAAAAGTTACATTTGACTTATTCTTTTTGCAAGATGCTGCCCACCATTTTGTGCCTGAACCATCAATAACTCCAGAACCTTGGAAAACAGCTTTATCAAGTTTTGAAAATACAAGCCAAACCCTAGGTAATTTTGGATCCCAGTTCTTAGGCTCATCTGGTGCTACAACTTTTCCATCAATCTAGTAATGATAATACTATATCAATAATCATATGAATGAAGAATAAAACTGTTAAAGAATCGAAGTATTTGTTTGTATACCTGGATGATTATATTGCCTGCACAAGGGCCTATGAACTTTGTTGCATTGATTAAGTAAATGCGTCCTTGGGGAACTAAGAAAACAGATTTTGGTGTAGAGCAAGATACA
Source organism: Lupinus angustifolius (assembly GCF_001865875.1). NCBI lineage: Eukaryota > Viridiplantae > Streptophyta > Magnoliopsida > Fabales > Fabaceae > Lupinus > Lupinus angustifolius. The sequence goes on along the minus strand of NC_032025.1, from coordinate 17,613,408 downwards.
TTCCATGCTTTTCGGAAAGCCTGACAATCACACCATTAGTAAAGAATGAATTATAGTTACCAGAAGTCGGTACGAGTACAAGTATGTGGTTCATTTGAGTACAATATAAGGTTCATTTACAATTATCTCGGCGAATTGGTATGTGGTACATAAGGTTGATGAGTGAATCGAGTAAGTATGATATGTGTTTGCATGTCCAGGAATATCTAAATCATAGTCACCTGATACGTGGTTCTCTTTGGCACGGGTGTGGGTACATAGTACTGGTATGCTAAGAGTATATTTAGTAGGGTTTCTATAGCTTTCTGTATAGTCACTTTTAGTGTTGCTTCTTATAGGTTTTAATCAACACCATAGGAGAAATACCCAAGGATTAAAAAATTTCTTGCTTGTTGTAACTCATTCATGTAAGTGAGTGTATATTACTAATTATTATTCTTTTCTTTTACTTAAACCGTAGATAAAAATCCAGTTCGTTCCTTAAAGGGATCTGGTTCACAAACGAACCACGAATTGGTACGAAAGAACCAATTCACTGTTTGCTACTAAGAGAATTGTGCTTATGATATAAATAATGAAAATGAAAAACACTTTACCTCAGTATCATCGGATTCACCATTTCCAGCAGCACCAAAGCTATCAACATTCACAAGAACTTTTCCACCACGCTCACTTTTCCATGAAGGGATTTCAGAAAGTTCTACCTCATTTTCTTCTTCTATGTCTAGGCTTTCAAGTTCTTGAAGCATGGCAATGTTGTCACACATCATGCTTCCTAAAACTCCATGTGCTGCTAGCAGCAAACCAAGTAATGAAACAAAGAAGAATTTGTCCATAATTTTTCACTGTTGGCTATATTGCAAGGGTTGGTTGATTTGATTAATGCCAATGAATACTTTGGTTATAATTTATATGCATAGATTATCTTTGGAAAATGAAGGATTTGATAAGTTTTATGGCTTGGCTTGAAAGTGGATGAAGGTGTTACATTTTCTACATGCCCACACTTAAAGTACAAGGAAAAATACTTTTCTAGTATTTTGCTTTACTCATCAACCAATTACAAAACTCACTAGTAGTAAAGAGAGTTGCACTCACAATATAATGTATCTTATTATATTTTCAAAACATTGGAACAAATGCTTACCCTCATTTTCTTGAATGAAGATCATCTATCCAAAAAGTATCTTTAATTCTATTTTATTTCAATAAAATTTTGATATCTAATAAAAATTAATATATATATTTCATACTACTAAATCTGTTTTAGTAGGTATCACAATTTCATTAAATTGAGACATGAATAGGGATAAAGTTGAAAAAAACTGAACTTGTATTCCATTTTCTTGGCATGCCCACCAAAAACTCCTTCAAAAAGAAACCTTTCCCTTAAAATATAGGATTGCCCAAATAGATAAGACTTTACCATCTCAAGAAACATCAACATCAGCACAGCAAAATAAGCCATAATTATTTTATCATGTGAATAATGAGCAAGATGCTTCCACAATTCAGGAACTTTATTTTCTTCAATCATCATTGTTTCATATCTCAATTAAACTTGGACCAATTACCCTTTTCATCTTCCTTGCTAGACCAATGTCCCTATTTCGGCATAAAATTCTGAAGCTTGCAACCACACTGCTGGGTCTTAAGGGTCTAGCTCATAGAAGTGAAATGAATAGCATTTGGAGAAAGACATTCAAATACAGCTACTAAGCTCTCAATGTTACTCATTGAAAGATGGAACATAGATGTGGGAATTGGATGAATGTGTTAGCATTGGTCTGAAAGTAGAAGTTGTTATGGCTTTGATGAAGGGCAGCACTTGAAGTCTATTTTGCATGGACCATGAGATTTTTAATTATGGCACTGCTTAAGTGAGTGTTTACGAGTTTAAATTCTGAAAATAATATTTCGTTCCTCCCTATACCCTACTAAATAAGAAAGAGTCTCCAGCATTTGGGTGCTTTTTTTTAATATTGGAATTCTTAGATGAGAATGAAACTTTTTGAAGCTGAAATTTGAAGTTTGAAACTATCTAATGCTTCTAAATTCTAATATTATGTAATTAGTTTAGGTATCTTGTGTTTATTATAATTTATGTTTCTAAATTCTTATTTCCTCACCCATACAATTTACTCTAAAGTCACTTAATTAGTGAATGATTAATTAATTATAACTTACCACTCTAATATTTGGACTTCCATAATATAATTAATAAATAAATAAATAAAAGTCCCATATCTTTCGGCAGCATCATATATAAGTGTTCACCATCACGCTCCCAATAAAATATTTTGAACTAAGTAGCCTTATGGTAAATAAATAAAAGTCTCACATATCTTTTATTGGTAGGCTATGGTAAAGAAGTTTCCATTCGACCTATGTCTCATCATGAGGCTCACATTTTAAAAGGCATGACAACCCAACTTAAACAAAATATGTATGGTTTTAAAGAAAATAAACACACTATGATTTTAAATTGTGGTCCTCAATTAAAGATATATACATGCACATTATGATTATAATTGAGGTTGTATTGAGTGACTTTTTACCATAGTTCTTAGTAATCATTGTTTTTCATCCTTGTCAAATGGAGTCCTGTTGACGAGATTGAACTACTCAATATTGGTCGAGCTCGAACACTTGGCGAAGCCATAAGCCGTATGAACTCGCCATACCAACCGACCAACTTTACTCGTCAAGGAAACTATACTGTCACCTGGGTACCACATCATGCTAGTAGAAGGGCACACCACTATCACCTACTTGACGAGTTGCCAACATATAATACACGTCGCCTGCAACTCTCACCTAACCTTTTGCTCTACAAAAAATGCATGCTTATATTGCGGCTACCATAACCTATCACATATTGTAAGTCAATTGTGCACATAGTACGACTTCACCAAGCCGTCTGACACGAATAAAAAGCCCCTCCTCTGCCATAGACAGGTCGATAGACTTAGATAGTCGATCATGTCAACAACATCTAACAAAAGACTCTTCATATACATCATTATAAATAGGGGCTCCTACCCTCATAATAAGAGATATACATATACACAATAAATAACTCAAGAGAGACTACTTACGACTCCCTGATATAGCTCATATACACCCAGGCATTGGTCCCCCACTTTCTAACCATACTCTCTAATATCTTGAGTGTCATACTTACATATACTGTGAATTGTGGTTACTGTCTTGATCGTTGGAGCACCTTTTCAGGTACCTCCCCCAACGGGCTCGAGCACACTCCAGACCCCCCATGCTTTTGCCCACCTATAGGGGCAAATTCCCCCTTCAGAGGACATAACTACACTAGGCCTTCCTGCCCAGAAAACTCTATCATGAAGTCTTATCCTCTCACACACGAAGACACCAAGCTAGGCCCTAGCCTGACTCACCCTCATGCAACGGAGCGGAAGAACACATTGTAACCACAACATCGATTTAACCATAATGAACACATACAACACCCAAGTATGCAGGGATAGGGATCAATTGTCTCATGATCCTGTCCCTATTCTTGTCCCGTCCATTTATATATTGACACATGGGAAATAATTAAATAATTTTTTTAATCCACATTATTATACCATCCTCATTATTGTTAAGTCCTTCAGTTTCTCATTAATTACGAAATTATCTCACTCCACTCTTTCATTTCATTTGTATTGCTCCTTCCTCTCTGCATTTTGCATAGCAACAATAGTGGTATACCTTCTCACCTTTTGCTACTGTTTCTCTAAATCACCTTCCTCTCTCATTTCATTCACATTGTTCAAGCTTTCCTAACCTCAGATTTGGATGCACTCCTTTCCTTTAAAAACATATTATATATTTCCAAATAACTCACAATCATGTCTCAAGACTCATTCTCAAAAATCTGTAGCTCCAAGTTTCTCCTTTCCCCTTAACTTCTCTCACCCACCTCCAAATTCTAAGCCTCAAACATAATCATTTCACCGGTAATGGAGGTTTCAAAATAAGCCCAATGGGTTTAATAGCAATTATACTTGGTGACATTTCAATTACTACTTGTGAATGAGCTATTCTAACAAATTGAAAGAAGGAAACAATAGAGTGTGATGAACAGGTTTGTGAAAATAAAAGTGGTAGTTTGTAATTAGTGAGAAAGTAACTATTCATATGAAACTTGTTTACATATCATTTAAAAAGAAGTTGCCTTGAACACCCAAAACATATATTGTAATTATCTTTCTTCTTCTCCACATTGAAATAGGGTTTAACTTCAATTATCAAAACATATTCCTTGATTTCCAAAGTATGGGAAGCCTATCATTTGCTTATGATGGAAAGTTAATATATTATAAAGAAATGGTTGACAACTTTACCAGATATCAATTGTCATGCTTCATTTTCTTTGGTTAGTGGGAATGTTTCTTTTTCCATTAGAAAACATGCATTCTTCTTCTATATCCGACAGATACCAAATCCCCCCTTTTAATTTTATTCCTGCAAACCAAATCCACGTATGTTAATTAATATTATAACTCAGAATCTCTTAGGAATATTCATTAGGCAATAAGGAGAAATATTCATTAGGAAATAAAGAGCAGTATGACTGTTAGGAATATTTCATCTACAATGTTAGAGCACTTATATGACTCATTATGTTATTCATGTGTGAATTTATTTTTCTGCATCAGTTTTCTTTTCCATGGTGTATAAATCATGTGTCTTGTTGATGAATAAGGTGAAACCTTCTACATCATATATTTCCTCTTGCACTTTTGCTTGCTACGTAATCAACAAATTGGTATCTAGAGCTATATCTTGAGGGATCTATGAGAACAAACACAAACCAAAACCAAACACAATTAAAACACTTTCTCTATTATCTTCTATCGCCTAAAATTATCAAAATAAATTCAGAAGTAGTGTCTGTTGCATTTGCACCTCCTGTGTTTAATGAACACAATTATCATGTATGAGCTGTTAGAATGAAAGTTTTCTTGGATGCTAATGATTTGTGAGATGCCATTGAACAAGATTATGTCATTCCAATTCTTCCACGCAATCTAACTGTTGCACAAATTTAAAATGAGAAGGAGATGAATCAAATAAAGTCCAAAGCAAGAATATGTCTGTATGCAGTTGTTTCACCACCATTTTTAACAGAATAATGACACTGAAAACAAGTTGTGAAATCTGGAATTTTTTGAAGCAAGAATATGAGGGAGATGAAAGAGTCAAATGGATGCAAGTGATGAATTTGATTCGAGAATTCGAAATGCAAAGAATGAGAGATTCAAAAACAATCAAGGAGTACTCTGATAAACTTCTAGCCTTTGCCAACAATGTAAGTACTGAATATTCTGATTCTAGAATAGTTCAAAAGATTCTAGTTACACTTCCTGAAAAATATGAAGCTGCAATTTCATCTATGGAAATGTATAAGGATATGTCAAGCATCACCTTAACAGAAATGTTAAATGCATTACAAGCACAAGAACAAAGGAGGCTTATGAGACAAGAAGAATCAATGGAGAGTGATTTCTAAACCAAATTACAAAGCAACAATGGCCGGAATGACAAAAGAAGGAGACAAAATAACAACTACAAAATTAAAACAACAAATACAATAACCAAAGTAGCAACAATGAAGTCTTTTCACCTTGTTCCTACTGCAAAAAAACTAATTATCCACAAAACAGATGTTGGTGGAGACATGATGCAAGATGTTATAAGTGTGGTCAGTTAGGGCACATGGAAAAAATATGCAAGTATCAAAAACAACAAGGAGAAGTTAAGGTTGCTGATGATCAACTAGAAGAAGAGCAACTATTCGATGTATCATGCTTTGACGCTAACAGTTCTACAGAAAGTTGGCTCATTGATAGTGGTTTTACAAACCACATGACTTATGATCGAGATCTCTTCAAAGAGCTTGATAAAATTGCTATTTTCAAAGTCAGAACTGAAAATGGGGCATATATTGAAACAAAAGGCAAAGGAACAGTTGAAGTTAAAAGTTACACAAGTTTGAAATTAATTCATGATGTCTTATATGTTCCTGAAATTAATCAAAATTTGTTAAGTGTTCCTCATTTGATGGAGAAAAGCTATAAGATTTTGTTTGAAGACAAAAACTGCATGATTAAAGATTCAGAAGGCAAAGAGGAGTTCAAAGTTCAAATGAAAGGCAAAAGCTTTGTCTTGGATTTGATTAAAGATGAGCAAGTTACATTACACAAGGAAGGTACAAAAACAAAGTCTCCTATACGCATTGCCTACCGATATGCGAAGCAAACAAAGCCTCTTTTTCCGCAAAAAAAGACATAGAAGACTACACATAAGCTGCAGATGATACACACAAATGTTGGAGGACCTATGAATACATCATCAGATGTTACAAGATATGAAGAAGATGCAACTAACCAAAAATTGATGGATGCAATGAAGGAGGAGCTCATGGTGATTGCAAAAAATGAGACATGTGAGTTGGTAGAGATGCCTAAAGACAAGAAGGGTATATGAGTCAAATGGGCTTACATAACCAAGTTCAATTTTGACAGTTCTGAGAATAAGTATATGACAAAAGCTTGAAATTTAAAGCTCCAAAGTCAAGGAGGAGTGTTGATTAAGATGACTCAGAATCTGTTAGGAATATTCATTAGGCAATAAGGAGGACTATTCATTAGGCAATAAGGAGTATTCATTAGGCAATAATGAGTATTCATTAGGAAATAAAGAGTCAATATACTGTTAGGAATATTTCACCTATAATGTTAGAGCACTTATGTGACTCATTATGTTATTTATGTATGAATTTATTTTTCTGCATCAGTTTTCTTTTTTATAGTGTATAAATCGTGTGTCTTGTTGATGAATAAGATGAAGCTTTCTACATCACATATTTCAGGTCTGCACTTTTGCTTGCTACATAACAACCATTGTAAAACCCATCTTGCCCACCACCACCTTGTGCATCAACCTCTTCCTCCATTGTTTACAAATCCTCATTCTATGTCATGCCATTCCTTATCACTCTTCCAAATCACGAGTCTGGGTTGTTATTACATGTAGAAATAGAAATTTTGTTATTATATGTCAGTTTACCATCAGGTTACCAATAAAACATTTTGAACTAAGTCTTCAATCAAAGTTCAAATACATTTTGATTATCCTAGCCTTGACATGGGACTCCATTGTGTCCATATATTTAATGAGTTTGTAACCCTTTAAAATTAAATATATCTGTAATATTTTATTATTCATTAAAAAGAGTCTCATTCGACTCAAACCTGAGACCTAAGAGACTTATAGTTACACATTTTATTGACTTGCTACGACTAAGCTTAACGGTAGCGACTCAATGAAATCTAGAATGTTAGAGAATATATTTTGCATTATAATATTGTTTAATATTTTAAGTCAATAAATTAATGTATGAAGTTGCAAAATGAATTTTCTTATTCAGTTTGTTCATAATAAATGTTGAATGTTAGTTTGTATATGTATCCATTCGAGTATTAATTGACTCATAAGAACATTAATATTTGGCCGAATTATATGCATAAACGTGAGGATAACACGTGGTAATAACTTAGGGTAACTTAGAACATTATAATGTCAGACTTGTTTCAAAAGGCTATACACAGAAAATTGACATTGACTATAAAGAGACATTTTCACTAGTCTCTAAGAAAGACTCACTTAAGATTATCATGGTATTGGTGGCTCATTATAATCTAGAGTTACACCAAATGGATGGGAGTACTTCCTTTCTAAATGGGGATTTACAAGAAAATGTTTATATGGATCAAACAATGAGATTCATAGAGAAATGAAAAGAATATATGGTATATAAACTTAGAAATTAATATATGGATTTAAACAAGCTTCTGGACAGTGGTATCTTAAGTTTAATGATACTATTGTATCATTTGGGTTTAAGGAAAATATTGTTAATAGATGTATATACCTTATGGTTAGTGGGAGTAATTTTATCTTTTTGGTTTTATATGTTGATGACATATTGCTTGCAACTAATGATCTTGGTTTTTTAAGTGAGACTAAGATGTTTCTCTATAGAAAATTTGAAAGGAAATATATGGGTGAGACAAACTATGTGATTGAAATAGAAATATCTTGTGATAGATCATAACAATTTTTGGGCTTGTCCTATAATCGGGAGTTTAATGTACCCTCAGACTTGTATGCGATCAAATATTAGTTTTGTAGCTTAGGAAGATACTAAAGTAATCTTGGTATATAACATTAGAAAATTGCAAAGAAAGTTATGAGATATTTGAAAGGTATAAATGATTGCATGCTTATTTATAGGATATCAAATCATCTTGAGGTGATTGGATATTTGGATTCAGACTTTACCGCTTTATAGGCACAAGAAAGTCTACTTTCTGTTACTTATATTTATTAGCCAGAGGAGCTATCTCATGGAAGAGCGTGAAGCAGACTGTCATTGCTACATCCACTATGAAAGTTGAATTTGTGTCATGATTTGAGGCCATAGTTCATGTTAAGAGGCTATGGAACTTTATTTCAGGACTTGGGGTAGTTGTCAGTATTGTGCAACCGCTAAAAATTTATTGTAATAATTTTGTAGCAATTTTTTCTAAAAATGACAAGTATTCCAAATGTGCTAAACATATGGAATTGAAATAATTTGTCATTAAAGATGAAGTTCCGAAACTCAGGGTGTGTTTGGTTTCAAGAAATATTTTCTATTTCTATTTCCTATTTTCATTTTGAAGAAACAATTTTCATTTTCATGTTTTCATTTCCTGAAAACATGTTTGTTATTATCATTTTCATTTTCAGAATTATTCACGCTAAATTTTACAAATCAGGACAATTACCCTTGTAATGAATCCAATTCTAAATTATAACCATTAAACTATTCAAGCCTATAATTTTATAGGATGTCTACATATTTGATACTTGCATTTTATTTTTAATAGATTTTATATCAAAAATACATTGAACACTTCTAAACATATGTAATTAAGGTTTTTTCCTACTTTTTTTGTGCTTTTTCCTTGTAGACTTTCTTACCTTCTTTCTGTGACTTGTCTATAATCATTTGGGAGAGTACATTTTTTTATTTTTTTTCAATTAAAACGAAATTGTCAATTAATTATTTTAATTAAAAACAAAATCAAGAATTAATTATTTTAAAATTCAAAATGAAACTGTTGGGAATTAATTGACTATTGATTGTAATCTGAAAATTCAAACAAAGATAAAATTGACTTGGAGACATTTAAAAATATATTTTTTATGATAAAGTTATTTTTTCGTAGAACATTTAGAACAAAAATATATGATTGAGTAAAAATATTTCATTTATCTTAAAAATTATCAGAATATGTTTTTTGGACAAACAATCATTTATGATTAGATCAAATCCAATTTTTTTTATAATACCCATAAATGTAGATAAATAATTATTTGATTATATAAAATTATGAAACTTACCAGAATGCCCTTTGAGTTATTTTGATATTTATAATTTTTTGTATAAAATAGGCAGAACAAAATTGTGAATTCACGAGTATTAAAATAGAACACGAAATTGTATTCTGAAATACATAAAGTGCCTTAATTAGAGATCATTTCATGTTGTTTTTTAGTTTTATTAAATGCCAATATAACAAAAATTTATGTAAAAATATATCTACTTATTAGGTGAATGATGAATTATATCAGAAAGTGCTAAGCAGATATATACACATATATATATATATACACATATATATATATACACATATATATATATACATATATATATATATACATATATATAACTTCTTCCATTATGATAATGGTTTTCATTACTTGTTATGGCATCTAATTATGGAATATGACTACAATATTGTTACATGACTTCTAATTTGGATATATTGAAAGACAATTAAAATTATCTTGTGATAAAATATCATCGTTATTATATCATGCTTAAAGAAAAAGTTTAGGATGATTAAGTGTCTAAAGTGCACATTGACAAAAATTTCATAGTTATAGATCTACTCACTGAAGATTTATCATTTGAAGATTTGTCAATAAGTATGCATTTGTGAATTCTTTCGGCATAAACATGTTTTTTATAGAATAAGATTTATGATTAATTTTGCCTCTGAAATTATTATATGGGGATTTCTGTAAAGAGTAAAGTAGAACCAAAAGAAAATCATCATGCATAAATCACTTTCATGTGATTTTTATGGTGCATATTTCATAATAATTTATGTCATTTACTTGAATAAATAATAGTGATCATTGATGTGTTTGGTTGTCAATGATATAACGAAAAACCACTTTTATTCAATATATTAATATAACTCATGGACGAGATAGTGATATGTCCAAGGTTTACCATGGTGAATTTTTTGAGTTAATTTTCACACATATCTATTATCTTTATTTTGAATAAGAAAAGAAAAGGTTGTTGGAATTATAAAACTAGACACTCTACATCTGTGATATCTATACAAAGTAGAGGTTTTTTTTGTTGTAAAATTGATGAATTGCTAAAATTACTAAACTAGATACTCTTCGTTTGTAATAAGTGACCAAAGAAGAAGAGATTTTTGACGAATGACTTTTTCACTTCTTAAATCTCTACTCAAAATATAGCTTATTTATCATATTTTTTTCCAAATTTTGTTCAACAAATCTTCTTCTTCAACCTAAACCAACTCACATGTATCTTATTCTATTCTTTTCATTTTTGCTTTATCATTTCCAAATGTCAAACCAACTCACATGTATGATTTTCTGCTATTTTCATTTTTACTTCATCATTATCATAGCTAAATTTGTGCATTCTATTAGTATATGTCAACATATTGATAGTTACTACTTTGAAGTATGTTTTTCATTTTTACTTCATCATTCTCATAACTATTTCTCTGTTTTGTTTTACAATTTTTGTTCCCCAAATCTATAATCTTCACCAACTCACAAGTATGATTTTATGTTTTTTTTCATTTTTTACTTCATGATTCTCATAACTAAATTAGTGCATTCTATTGGTATATGTCAACATCTTAGTACTTGCTACTTAGTAGTAATCTTTTCATTTTTACTTCATCCATCTCATAACTATTTCATCTTTTTTTTTCAATTTTTATTCAACAAATCTGTCATCTTCAAATGTTAAACCAACTCACAAGTATAATTTTATGTTTTTTTTTTCATTTTACTAATTTGTGCATTCTATTGGTATTTGTCAACATATTGGTAGTTACTATTTAATAATATACTTTTCATTTTTACTTCATTATTCTCATAACTATTTCTCCTTGATAATGGTAGTTACTATTTGTCAACATGATTCGTGCATTCTAAAGAATCATGTTCCAATGCTAAGTTGGAAATAATTTATAATATTTATTGTGTCATGCATGCCTATGATGATGAGCATGTTTGTTGTCTTTATGTTGATCATTTTCATTTCTTCAGTTCTACTTTTATTTCCTCAGTCCTTACACAAATCACTGTGTAACACATATGTTCTAGATAGTACTATATATATTTATTGTTGTTATTATACATTTATTCATTCCTTTACTTTTATTATCTTTCTGTCGTGGTTCATAATCTAATTTGATAAATATCTTACTATGGTTGATTATTCTAATGTGCACATCAATCTAAACTCGTTAGTTTTGGTGGAGAAATTTTGTGGGATAAATAAATGTTTTAGATTGTTTTATATTATCTAATGTGTAAATATACAGATTACAAAAAGGAAAGTTCTTATATATGATAATCCATTTCATCTTTTATTGAAAATATCTCATACCAGACACCATTATATTCTTACATAATGTTTTATTTCCCAATATAATGCATTTGATGTTTGTAACGTTGTAAAAATATAACTAGCAGAAGTTACATTCACTATCCAAGTGTAAAAAAATATAGTCTTTATTTTTATTATGTATTTATCCTTATTCATTTTCAACTTAAAAGTGTTCTGAATTTTGTGCAATGAAGATTTTGTCATTCCTAGAAAAAAAAAATGGTTAGTTCACTTATAGCTTGTACATTTGCGCAGTAGGTAGTTGCACTTTAAAAGCCAAAATTATTAGGCATCATTATCATTGAATGTATTTTATTCCATTTTCTAAAAATTAAACAGTTGTTTCCCACAATTTTTTTTTATTTTTTATTTTTTTTTTAAGCAAGGATGCTAAGGCACCCGAAATTTATTGAAGTAAGAAAGAACCATTACAAGTTAGTGAACCTATAGTTTGGTAAATCCAACCAATTTCTATTACAATCCAAGAAGATTATAGATGGCATAGAATCCCACCAAGTAAAAGTTCTTGATCTCAATCCATGATTAGCAAGTAAATCCGCGCAAGAATTCTCTTCCCTGCAAATATGAGAAACCTTTCAAGACATAGAAGACAATAAGTTTTTACAAATGCTCCACCTTGAAGATAGACTCCAAGGAGGAAGAATAATGCTTTTGAAAATTCCCACCACTAAGGTTGAATCACTTTCAATCCATAAATATGATTTGATCGATGATTGTGTTTTGAGATTGAATTAGCAGCCTATCCCTACTAATGTTATTTTTATTTTGCAAGCATATTATTCTTCTACCTATATTTATGGTTTAAGAAAAAAAACAATATCTTCGATTTGATTTGATTATGATAATAAATTGATTTGATTTATATATAATTTTAAGTTATTCATTATTCACTATGCATTACTCATTATGAATATAAATTTTTAGGATTATAACTAATAAATTTACAAAATATTAATAATTAGTTTCATTTATATTTTATTTTGTTTAAACCCCTTAAATAATATAAGGCATGATTTATAATGCATGAAGAAATAGAATAATCTGAATATTTTAGATCAGTTACAAAAATGAAATATAAATTTGCAAAATTATAACTAATAAATTTATAGAATATTAATTGAGTTATATTTGTTTTTGTCTTTTATGAAGCCATATTCATTGTAATGCAATAAAGGTATATGACTATAGGCTGGGATGAAATTAAATTCTTCAACATTTTGTGTCATTAATATTTTATATCATTCTCGGTATATCAGTTTTAATATTGTCGAGTTGAAATTTTTTTTGACTTGTTAGTTTCTTGCAACAATTAATAAGTGTGAACATATAATTAATTTTTTTATATTTAGAACCACTAAGCTATAATTAATCTTGATTTATTGAACATATTACATATTTACTTTAACATTGAAAATTTAATGCGCAGTTATAATTATATTGACAAAGAAATAGAATAGTTCTAAAAATATTTTAAAACATTAAATGTAATATTTAATAATTATACATTTAAATATATCTAAAAAAATTCTCAATTAATATCATTTAATGATTTTCTAAAACTTAAAGATAATGAATCCAATTAATATCATTTTTGAGTGATGAAATGATCATCACAATTTATTAGGGAGAGAAATTTACTCTCTATTACTACCTATGTTTTGATATAATATTTACTCTATTGAAAATATGATTCTTATATAAGTATAATCCCTCTCCATTTTTATAGGAAACAATTTTTCTATCATCCATTTTAGAATACGTAATTTAAACTGTCTAATACAGTAATTAGTTTTTAAACAAAATACACTTATAGAAAGTTATTGAGTTAAAATAGAAAGATAAGATCACATATAATTAGAAATATAATTGTAGGAAGTTTTGGTAATTTGAATTCTCTATTAATAATCTTATTTTTTATTTTATTTATTTTCTAAATTGCTAATTGATTAATGAATAGTAAATATAGATATTTGAGAATTTTAATAATTATCTCACTTATTTAACTTATTATTTAGATTAACTAATAATTAATATGAATTTTCAAGTGGGTCATGTAAAAAATAATTAGAGGGATAATATTCTCAAAAAATATTTTTGCATTCAATAACTCGTGGGAGAATGTTCTTAAAAAAATATTTTTACATTTTTATTATAGAAAACGTGTTATTTTATCTTGTAATGCATAAAAGCTATATGTTAGGTAATAGTGTCGGAATACACCTAGAAGGGGATTGAATAGGTGTGGCGGAACTCAATTTCCACTTTTCTGGTTTTTACACACATGCTGAAAGATGCCCAGTTAATCGATTAACAATTGATCTTAATCGATTAACCAGTAAGAGAAACAGAATGACCGGTTCAGCAACTTGCATAGTTATTAACCAACACACAAACAGATATACAACAAATACTTTCATGCAAGATTAACAAGAACATAGCAAGGAACAAGTATGCAAAATATTAGTTCCAAATTCGCATTAAAACAACTTGAAACATAAAAGAGAAAATGATAGAAAAGATTGCGCAGGGATTTTATCCTAGTTCGTTTTGCTATCCACTGCAAAACTACATCCAGTCCTCCCCTTTGATTTGGGAGATTTTCTTTCTTCACTATGGAACACAATGTACGTTACGTACAAGCTTCCAATTACAAAACTTGAACGCTCAAGAAAACCTTTCCCAAAACCGCCTCCCAAGAAAACCTTTCTTATGCGATTCGGCCCCAGCCAAGGTATCACTTTTTATCTCAAGACCTCCAAGTCTTTGTGTGAAGAACACCTTATCTAACCGCAGCTAGGATTTTCCCAATCCTTGAATAACAATGCTTTGAGTTATGAATGAGTACTTAATACTCGGATATTACAATAAGAATCAAAGCCTAAAACCTAAGCAAGAACTCACAAGACGTCCTAGTCTAATATGAATGTTCATGCATGAGGTTTCTGAAAATATGCAATCTTTGAAGAACTATATTTTTCTTTTCAAGAAACAAAAGAATAATGCAAGAAAGCTTTTGAAAGAATCATGCTATATGAATATGAAAACTAAAGCCTTAGCATGATCTAATCTTTCTTCTAATTCAACACTTTCTAATAGATTCTAACAATGATGATCTATATCATTTCTCTATGTATTTCTCTCTTTTTCTACACTGTCGTTTATGCAATTAAGCCAGTATTTATACAAAACAGAATTTGACTCACAAAAACATTTTTTCAGTTATGTTGTTAAAACAGCAGAAAACACTTACGTTAATCGATTAACGGATTACCTTAATCGATTAACCAGTGTAAAAATTCACTTGTTAATGTATGGTAAACTCCATATATGATACATGCTCATGCAATACATGATTTCCAAAATATAATACCTTTAATGCATAAAATCAATGTATTCAAATGCATGGACCTACTTATCATATATTTCTAGATGATGTCTCATTTTAGTGGATTAATTACTTTATTAAGTCTTGTGAGACTCACACCTAGGTTTACCTAACCTAGACTCAATATCTATGGCAAGCATCTTAGACTTCTAAAAAGATAATAAAGAATTATAACCTAAGTCTAATAAGTCACCACTTGAGCATCAAAACATAGGCAAACGTTGCTAATGCAATCCTTAACGCTTTGCACTCTCACTATAATCGAAAAACAATACAGAGCAAATGCGAACATACACGTATACATATGAAAAAACTATCTTCTTCCCATTCAACCATGATGATCAAAAAATAAAACCAATACATTGCAATTATTTTACCCTTCATAGCTAAATCTAAGGATAAATAAAAAAAATTACAATATTATCTACCATAAATCATAAATAAATTATTTCTATTCTATAATCGCACAAATCTTATTCTCCTAAACCTTCTATATGTCTTTCATAATCTAAGTCATATTATCTATGCATAAAAAAGAAAATGAAAGTCTATATACCTTCTATATTAAACCATTATCTTATTAAGGAGAAAAAGTTATTTTCCAAACTTTCACTAACTTGGTGACAACAAAGTCATTCTATCTTAGTCTATTATATAACAATGTAAAGTTGTTCAATATTTTCTTTAACGAAAATAGAATTGGTGAAGAAAAAAAACAAGTACGAGACACATACTCAAAATATTGGTGTATGAAATAATCATTTTAACAATTTTAACTTTTAAGATGATATATATAATTTTTTCATGGTATAATTACTTCCTTTTGGTTATTGTCAAAAGGATATTAATGTCTAATGGTAGCTTCAAAATAAGGTTGATCACGTAAAATAACTTATTTCGAGTATTTTCCCAAATTCTCCACACTTGCTTCAGCAAAGTTAAATGACTCCATATAAGCCTACTCGCCCATATAAAAAATCATATAGATATACATTTGAAATATAATAATGGTGTACATTAGTAATGGAGTGTTGAATCCAAAATACAACATGAGTTACAAATTCATCTGAATCCATTTATATGGGAATTTATATGCAAATTATTGAACTAACATTTGTAGCATGTATATGTTGTTATCTCACTTTGTTTCCATTCACATACATCTTGAATTGATTTTTTCGGATTCAAATGTGATACTTTGTATAATGTAAACTTTGTTGGTGCATTCATTTATATTCCTTAAATTTTGTTATTTCTTTATATTGTTACTTACTTGTGAACTTTTGCACCAATATGTTATTTATTATTTTGAGTCCTCACGAGTAATGAATTAAAAACAATTATGGAGAAACAAAATTTTTGAACTCGATGGAAGATGATAAGTGAAATTTTGATTTATTGAGATTTAATATTAAAAATATTATTTATGTCGTTAAGATTTCACTTCAAATTATTGATTGAAAGTTATTTTATGTTTTTTGTTGTAAATATTTGACTTACATGACTATTTTTTGCTTCAACTCATAAAACTTTAATATTTATATTGTATTATTAATTTAACACACATCTCCATTTAAATAAAAACTTACATATTTCATTTAACCATAAATATTAAATATATTTTTCAAAGCTAAGATGGAGCGGCGCGTGCAAATGCATAGGTATACTGCTATTGTAAGATTACATATGTTACTATCGAAAGATTATTAGAAATTTTGGACAACATAGCCAATGTTTTAATGTGCTAGGACCATTGTTTTAACAAGTCAAATTAAAGTAATATATTTCAATTAAAGTTTATGCATGTGAACATAATTTTCATAAAAATTATCTTGTATATATCAAATGTCTTATTTCTAATTTTCTGATGGGTAAAACTAGAAATAAGAAAAGTATGGAGCATCAGTTTTCATGAATGAATTTGAATTCAAATGAGCATCACTCTTCATGAAGTAAATGTGCTTCAAATAAAACCAGTTTACGGTCACCTTGTCCTATGCATCAAAGAGTTTCCTATTCTAGCACCTCATTATTAGAAAGGAGAGACTAGTTTTATGTCACCATGATCAATTTTGCGTAAAAGCTTAGAAGACTAAAGAATCTACATATTCCAACATAGACATGAAGTTGGATACACGATAAATGATATATGTAAGTTCATTCATCATATTCTCTGTGAATATATTCATGTTCACTTCCACTCTATATTTGTTCGTAACGATTTAACATAAATGAATTCGAGTATATGATGATAACATTTATCTTTAACTAATTATCCGATTAAAGTTTCTTAACAATATCATATAGGTTAACACATAACCAAAGCAAAGGAACAAGATTCCTCTCCAGAACTGGGAATGTGAGAGGAGGCACTTTTTTAAAATTATTAATTTATAAAAAAGTAAAAATATGAACCATTTGATTTTTGTTATTGACATGTATCATAATCATACATATGTACTGCATGGAGCCAGACTCAAAACAAAGATTGCTTACAACAACAACAATCACTTTCAGCAAAACCACATTTAGAAACACATATACTAAAAGGAGAAAGCTATTGGTTGCAGATGAAGTGGTTCTTTCTTTGAGGTAACAAGTCCAAATATCTCACTCATATCTATATCATGTGCAGATTTATAGGTTTCAGGTAGCTTCCAATCAAACCAATAAAGGAGGGTAGCAAGCACATACTCAATAGAAATAATTCCAAAATTCAATCCAGGGCATCCCCTTCTTCCAAACCCAAATGGAACAAACTGAAAGTGCTTACCTTTAAAATCAACATCACTATTCTCAAACCTCTCAGGTAAAAACTCTTGAGGGTTTTTCCAAAGTTCAGGATCATTGTGAATTGCCCATGCATTGATATATACCATTGTTTTTGCTGGAATATCATATCCATTCAATTTCACACTAGATATTGTTTCCCTTGGAGGGATGATTTGAGTAGGTGCATGTAACCTTAGAATCTCTTTAATTACACACTTCAAGTAGAGCATTTGGCCAATATCATTTTCTTCTACTTTTGATTTATTCCCTACAACTCTCCTCACCTCTTTTTGAACTTTCTTCATTATTATAGGATTTCTCATGAGTTCTACAAAAGCCCATTCTAACACTGTTGAGGTTGTATCAGTTCCTGCCAAGAACATGTCCTGAAATTAGAGAAAATGAAAATTATTAGCCTAAAGATATCCATTTTTCTATTATGTATTGACACTGGTTTAGGAATTTTGAAAAATAAAATTTTCGAGGGAAAATTAAGTACATCACTCTTTGAACAATTTTTTTTATATTTTAATTTTTCCTTATTAAGTCAAACAATATTAAGCTGAAAAGTATTCATTTCTTCCTTTTTATAAATTAATGAGAAACACAAATTTGTGAACCCTTCAATTAGACTCAACGAAAATTATAACATTAAATTATTTTTGAATCAATAAAGTTAATTATTCGTATTAATTATTAATTATATGAATTCTATTAAAAGTATCTTGTTAAAAGTTAAGATAAAATAGAATATCAATATCTTGTTCTAGTAGTGAAAGGTTCCATTGAATCCTTAGATAGACTAAAATGTTAAAAGTTCGATTCTTGTGAGAGACACTTATTGAAATAGACAATCACACACACCTCAGAAAGAATACCGTTAGTTACACAAAAAAAACAAAGTAGAGAGGACACAATCATTGCTATTTTGTATTCTCTCAAGAGATAAACACATAAATCTATGTAATTAATATTGCCATGTAGCTATAGATGGCAAAGTGAGCAAAGCTCTCGTGCTGGCCCACATGGACTGCAAATTTTTGCGGGCAAGGCATGTAAAGTTTGTCTTTTTGTCCATTTTGCTTGGCTCATTTGCCCGTCGTACCCGTGGACATTTCTATTGGATAATGTAGACAGCCAATGAGCTTTATGTAATAAAACAGAAGAAAAATTCAAGTAAAATATGATATAATGCATTTAATGTCTTAAAAAAGTTGTAATGTAGTATGGTTTCTTCAACTTGAAATGAAATATCAATGTTTTTTTAAAAAAATTCTCTTCAACTACTTTATTTATTTTTCTATTTTATTGTATTAACTATTTATTTTTATATATCTTATCAATGCATGCGGGTCGTCTGCATGCCTGTTAGCCCTTTTTAAAACGGGCATGCCCAAGGCATACCATTTTGTCCTTTAAGACAATGCGGACATGCCCGCGCCTGCATAAAATATTGTGGGCAGGGGCGAAATAGGTCGGATGGCCCGTTTTGCTATCTCTACATATAGTTAATAAGTATTTCTGTCGCAGCAAGGCCGAGCAGGTGTAGATAGTGTTTTCCTGTTCCCAAACCGTATTATTTATGAGGTGCATGTAAAGATATCGATATTTGTTGACACCCAATAGGTTTTTAATTTTAATATATTTTGTAAAATCAATATATAAAAATTATTATTATATGAATAATAAAATATTTATATCACAAATTATCATTATAGACTGCAATTTATTATAAAATAATAATAAAATATATAATATATAATCTTAAAATAATAATAAAAATTTAATATCTATCAAAATTTAATTTATAAATATGTGGGAACTACATGACAAATATTATAAAATTATTTCCACCCGTAAATTATTATTGTGGGTATTCATTAAAGGTATTTTTACGAGCACCTATGAATCGAGTTTTTTTGTGATCTCTAACCTACCATATACCTCTCCATCAAACTTTATCAATTTTATTCCACTAACTATTGTGTTACTTCCGTCAAGGGTACATGGGCTGGTATAGCTGTAAGTGCTATACTAATAATGTTAAGGTAAAGGTTACATGTCAGTATCTCTCCTTAATTAGACTATTATGTCACAATTGTTAAACTCTGCAGCATTTATACAGGGTAGCTAGGTTTGAGTGCATCATGTTGAAGGGTGTGTTTATTTTGGAGTAACTGCCAAATGCCATATAATTTGGTATAGTTACCAATTCTGCTACATTGAAGGGAAAGACAATGCAACATTTAAATGATATTTATTTATTCTTATTAAAAAAATTTGCACGATCAATAAAGTATAAATAATGGTTAATATAGAAAATAATAATTGATGAATCATTGATCTTTTAAAATGCATAGATAAATAAAATAAAAATATTAAAATGAACTGATAAATAAAAACCGATGTAATAGTTATATGTGATGCTTTATGATGATTATGTAATTGTACCTTGGTTGAGTAATTCAATTTGTGTTATAAAATAAAATGATCTCTATGATTAATGTAGAAGTAGGAAATTAAATATAAAGATATAATTGAAATACCAGTTATTAATGTTTTCAAGCAAATATCAACAATTTCGTTTTAAAGAAACAATAATAAAAATAAAGATTTCATATCTTCATTTATTTTGATGCGCGTACACGCATGCAATGTTATAAAACTCAATTCGGACCGTCCGGTTCGATCAGTTTAACTGTGAACCGAACATCTGATTGGTCTGAGTCTCTCATCTAACTGAGTTTATATTAAAATTGGATTAACTTGGTTCGATTTGATCAATTTAAGCCTAAAATAGGTGACTTGAATGGTCGAATCATTTGGACTGCCAGAGTCAATCAAACAAATTTTTTTTTAAAAAGATAACGTCGTTTTAAGATGAAAAAAATCTTTAAAGTTATTTGTAATTATATTTGTCATTTATTAACTTATATTATAACAAAATTTTCGCTGTTTAAATAAAATTTTAAATATATATACAATTTTCTTGTAATTAAAGCATAATAGATATATTTTTTGACGACGTTTTCAACTTGTTTGTGATATTTTATAGTAATAAAAAAGTATTATTTGTTGGTTATATAATTAGGTATGGTAATACTTTTAAATGTGAAATATAGAGTTATTAAATAATGTTAATTATATTATGATTGTTTTAGAATTTTTAATGTAAATCGAGTCAATCGGTCCAAACATTAACTCATTGGTCCAACCAATAACTTATTGACTCAGTACTCTGACTGAGTCATTAACCGATTCGAGTTTAATAACACTGCAATCATGCACATGATTTTAATTAACGATATATAGGTTATATGATATTTATCACAATTGCAAATACTTTTCAAGCAAACTCATAAAAATGAAATATTATGTGATGCTATGGCAAAATAAAAGCATGGTATTTAGAGAGTGGAAGTGAATGTATATGATATGACATTTGAAGAGTGTGATAAAACATAAGAAATAAATACCATAAGAAGTGATTTGATATCATCATTAGTGAGCTCAAAGTCAAGCATATCCCTCTCTTTAAATTGGAGAAGTATATCCACAAAATCTTTCTTATTCGAGTTCTCTTCACTTTCCATTTCCACCTTCTTATGCTCTTCAATAACCTGCTCAAGTAATGCATCCATTTCTCTAAAAGTTTCTTTATATTCCTCAATTTTACCAGTGAGAACATCAACCCAACCCAGCATAGGGAAATAATCTCTGACTGTGAAAGCTGCTAGTTGAATCATTACCTTTCTTGCATGATATTTGACCTTATTGTTACCATCACCATCACTTGTATTGAACTTGCATCCAAGAGCACATTTACAAATGAGATTGTTAGCTATATGCATAAGCATCTCACTTAGATTCACAATGTATGGACCACTCAAGCTTACTTCACGTAGCTTTATAATTAATTCTTCAACTTCTTCTTCTCTTATTTGGCCAAATGATTGCACCATTTTTGAGCTGAGAAGTTGAAGGACTAAGATTTTTCTTTTGTTTCTCCAGTTTTCTCCATACATTCCAAAACCAACATCATTACATCCATACAACAATATTTTTGGAGCTGTGAATTGGGGTCTGTTTGAAAAAGCTAAGTCATGGTTTTTCATAATTTCCATGATTAAATCAGCAGATGAAACCACAAGAGTTGGACTTTTCATTTGCCCTAATTGCAATAGCATCAAATCTCCATACTTTTGTGAGAGATTTCTAAGAGATTTGTGAGGGAGTGAGCCTATAAGATGAAGGTGACCAATGATTGGTAGTTTTGGTGGAGATGGAGGTAGATTGAGATTAGTTTTAGACTTGGTTTTCCTAGCAAGTGTAAACACAAATATGATGCTTATAAAAAAGAAAAGAGATAGATTAAAGGTAGAGAAAATCACTCCTTTTATTTGCTCATATGGTTTGATGAGATCCATTTTCATGTATATGGTATTCATTGTCGATTCAAAATATATAAAGGCATAATCATGTGCTCTTGCTCAATATCAAATTAGGGGACCAACACCATATTGATGTTGGTCTATTAGTGTAAGGCCTTGTTAAATTTCAGGACGACTAAAAAATCAATTGTTCAATTCTTATGAACAAT
Source organism: Lupinus angustifolius (assembly GCF_001865875.1). Classification (NCBI taxonomy): domain Eukaryota; kingdom Viridiplantae; phylum Streptophyta; class Magnoliopsida; order Fabales; family Fabaceae; genus Lupinus; species Lupinus angustifolius. Next base: position 17,590,827 of record NC_032025.1, on the reverse strand, counting down.
ACTTGTTGGCGGAGATAATCATATACCCAAAAAGAATTAGTTCTATATTCATACGTTGAGGGGATACCCTTTTTAGTACCAAAAAATTAAGGTACCAACAAGATATTGGTCAAGTGGTATAAGACCCATTACATCCCCAATAAATTATAAGGTCTTGGGAGTGACACATGATGGAAGGAAAATCATATACTCCGACAATCATTAGTTCATTATCTATAAGGTAAATAGATACTTGATAGTACCAAAAAGATCAGGTATAATATATTATAACCTTAGGGAATTTCCGAAAAATCAGCTAACACATGCCAACACATCATTATTTAACACCGTTTGCCTTCAAGTTAGTCACATAATCACGTTACTCTCTCTCTCAACCTTGCATTCGATCCTCTTATCCTATATATGGTCCAAATAGAACCCCTTCCACCCACTTTTCTTTGATCGGTATAGACATCACCGAACATATTAAGCATGCCTTGACATTTTTGGTATCAGGACAAAATAAATAGGTGACCCTTAATATGAGTAAGGATCCTCTCCATAAGTGCATATTTTCACTTGTTTTTAATGGTAAAAGTGTGATTTTATTGTAATCAAAATGATAGAAGTGTAATTGAAAGTTGCATTTCTCTTTACTTTTTGAGGCACTTACCTCTCCATAATGGAGAGGATCCTAACTCCTTAATTTATGATACAATTTTAACTATGTGAAACTTTTTTTTATAAGAATGTATTAAAAGCAACACACGAGTGCTAACTCAGAAAGATCAATAATTAATCTTTTTATAAGATAAAATAATATAAGATTTTGGATCATTACACCAATGGGCAAAGACAAAAGAAGTTGGAGCAATTTTAGAAAGAAACCAAGTCCAATATCTAACTTGGATCAAATCTATAATGTGCGCATAGCAGGAGTAAAAGCCTTTCCACACAACACAATATCTTTCACAACTTTAACCCTTTATCACTAGGTCCATGAACGTCATGCATCAACAACAACTCACTGATAGTTGCAGGCATCTGAACAAATAGTTGTAAGCAGGAGTAAAAGTCTTTCCACACAACAGAAGAAAAATCACAAGAAAGAAAATGATGCTCAATAGATTCCACATGATTCTTGCAAATATGACACTTAATATGATCAACCCTTTAAATAACGTTCCTTTTGAATAACTCTACCTTTGATGGTAGTCTTTCTCTAATAATGAGTTTATAGACAAAACAACAAATTTTTTAGGGAACATAATTAATCCATCACTTTTTAAAGAATTAAATATGGGCGAAGGAATTTGGTCCACTTGGATGAGATAAGTGGATTTGATAACATGACTTCTAGATGCATCAAAACTCCTTCTCTAATTGTCAATGATATCCTTCTTGCAGGAGTGATGGTCGATTAAGTCATAAAAGTTTCTAACCAAAGGCCTCACTCTATTAAACAAATCTTTGCAAGCACCTCCCAAAACCAGACATCATTAGTCTAAAAATCACAATCAACTATAATCATCCTACTATTCCTAGCTAAAGAGAATAATTTTGGAAAGGCCACTTTCAATTTTGATTTTCTACTCAGATATCGCACCAAATACATGTGGGTACCCAGAATTAATAATAACTTGCATAGACTATTATCATCACATTCATATATATTCATATGTTTATTTATTAATAAATAATTATATATATTGTAATTGTTTTATTAGTTGGAGGTTTTTATATAATTTATTTTATTATTGTTTTATAATAAACTTTAGTAATTGAACTATAATCACAAATTAATTATGTACTTGTTATCATTTATCTTATAATTATATATATATAATGATGATGAGAAAAATATATAAATATATAACTAAACTTGAAGACATTTTAGATACCAATGGATGTCCACTATTAACAAGTGTACCCATAAATAGATGTGGGTATGAATAAAGATAATCACTATATGCACGCCATTGTCATCCTTAACCTACATTTAATATTTTAAAATTTAAGGAAATATATTGTAATTTTTTAGGAAATATTTTCTCGTACAAGGAGATAATTTATCTCCTTAAATTTATTCATTGTTTGATATATATCTTATTTTTTCTATATTATTATAAAATAAAGAAAGACACATGTCATAAAAAAAGATACACGTCAAACAATGAGTGATTTTAAGGAGATAAACTATCTTCTGGTACGAGAATACACTTTATTCTGTATGTATATATGTATTGATATATTCTATCTTAAATCTTGTTTAAAAATATCATCTTACCAATTAAAATGATTTTCTAAAGTCTTCACAAACAAAAACTATTATGATATTAATGTTATATTACATGTTTAGATAGAAATTGTTCCATCTTATTTTCTGTTGAACACGGGTTATGCAACTTAGAAAAAGGTAGAGCACAATTCTGACATCTCCTAAATAATTCAGACATCTCCTATATATGGTCTTTAATTTGAGTTCTTTATTCGAGAGTTGACTACGAATCGCGGAAGGTATTAACATCTCATCCGCCGTGTTAAAACGTTATCATCACTAATTTTTTGGATTTTTATATCCTTAATTTTTTTATAGAAATAACTAATAAACAAATTATTTTATTTTTATATTTATTTTTGTGTCTGACAAGAATTGATCTTTCTCCTATGTATCTCTAAGTGCAATAGAGAAATCAAGACTATCTAGTTCTAGATTGAAAATTTATTAATTGGTTTTATTAAAATATTAGAATTATTTTAATTAGTCAATTCCGAATTAACTACAGAAGAGTCAATAATGATCGTTAAATGACTTTCTACTTCAATAAATAGTAGAGAAAGTAGAAATTAGTGCAAACGGTTCTCAGCTCAAAGAAGAAAGCAAGAGACAACACCAGTAGTAATCTCGTTATTAAATAATTTATTTTAATGGAGAATTAATAGCATAAGAGTCGACATTGGTCATTAATTGACTTCCCACTTCAAGAAAAAAAAGAGGCACTAATTTTTTTTAATTAATTAGTACAAAGTTAATCATTATTTATTTAATTATAAAAAATTATTTATAAATTTATTTAATTAATTAATTATCATTTTTTAAATATAAAAAATTAATAAAATAAAAAGAGAGATAAATATACGTGCAATATATATGTGTCATAAAATAGGTAGACAATGAAAATTCCAAAAATTGACGCATCACAAAATATGTGACTGGCGGCATTCATGTGATGGAGAGTCGTGGGCGGTGCATATTTCCCATAAGGCTGACAAGCAAGAGTGACACATGTCTGAGAGTGTAAAGCGTCAATGATTGCATTAACAACGTTTGTCTATGTTTTGATGAAGACAAAAAATTAGTTAAAGTTTGAAGATGGCTCAAAAATCAACATGTTCAGGGCTCAAGTGGTGATTTATTAGACTTAAGTTATAATTCTTTATTATCTTTTTAGAAGTCTAAGATGCTTGCCATAGATATTGAGTCTAGGTTAGGTAAACCTAGGTGTGAGTCTCACAAGACTTAATAAAGTAATTAATCCACTAAAATGAGATATCATCTGTAACACCACAAATATTTTTCCAACTAATTTGCAAATAGATATATTTGTAAATAGTCAATCCCTAATTATTTGGTTAATCTTTATCATAATTATATCTCTAAGATTTTTGGATATACTAAGTGGTAATTCTTCATGAATTATATTAGCTATTTTTAGTAATTTAGGGATAAAACTGAATATTTATAGTGGGATAAAAATAACATTAGGTATTATTTTAAATTTTATTTTAATCTAATTTGTAACTATACGTTTAAGACCTAAAAGCAATCAGAAAAGAAAGAGAAAAAAAAAACTGATTGCCCACTCCTGCAAGTCTTGGTTAAGGCAGTAGATAGAAGGAAAAAAAATTGGTAAGTTCTCTCTTGTGTTCCCTTACAAACCAAAATATAAGATTTCTATACTGTGTTGATGTGTTTCAGTGTGACTTAAAGTATAGAAAATTCACTTTCCATCTTTGAAAAGTAACCGTAATTTGGGAGGCCCTCATTTTGTAAAGCTTTACAAATTTCAAGTGTGTCTCTTGTTTAATCACACAATCCTAGTATAAATATGAACTTTGATGTTTCCAATCCAAATTTTATTCATTTCATTCTTTACAAAACAGTGGGTATTAGCAATTTACCAAATCATTATATAAGATTGAAAAATCTTGAACTTCTCCCTGTTAGTAAACCAGCGTGGCTCTTAAGGAAATTTGTATCATAAATTAAGATCATACGTATCCATAACTTTCAGGGGTGAGTTTTGTTAATGTCACTCATTATTATATTTTTGGGCTCTTTAATATCAATCCTTTTTCATTACAACCCCTTTCCTTTTATGTCATCCCATCTTATGCTTAAGTGAAATGAGTTAGTAAGATAATTAACATCCCTTTTTCACAATTTTCTTCACTGGCAGTGTCATGCATTTAAGGGACTTAGTTAATATTTTTAACTTAATGACAGTAAGAACATGTAATTATAAACTTACTTGAATTAAGTGATTGTTATCAAATATAAATTATTAGTCTATATTAAATTGTTTGCTAGTTGTAGATGTAGAATATAATTTAATTTGTTGTCTTGTTTGTTGTTGGCCTGTGTATAAGAGAAGATTCTAAAGTTGGAAGGAAGCAACAGGAGAACTAGTTTATTTACTGGACAAGGAGCTTGCGTAACCCCAGGTGAGGGAGAAGCATTAGATATAGTGGTATTAGAATCTAGCATTGGGGTCTCCAATGATACTCACTAGTTGGAGGATCCTTAGACTAAAATGATTAATGAGGAGTCAATTGTCGTGATTGTTATGGACTTTCTCATTTAGTCATTTTAGTTACGAATATTAAAATATTGTGTCTTGATTGAATGATTATATGTTTGATATTGATGACTTACTGATATGATTTTATACTATTATTAGACTACTATAATTAGTATTGAATGTCTATGTTTGACTTAACATGGTGATAGTGATCATGATTAAATTCATATGTGAATGAGAATTATTTGCAGATACTTGAGAGACTATGACTATTCACACACGTGAAAGTATAATGACCTTGGGACATTACCCATGTATTTTGATCATCAAGTTATGTCTTGAGCTCATCCTGAGGATATTTGTATGATAAAAATTGTATTGGGGCTGAGACCACTAACTTAGGTGATGTTATTGGAAATTGAAATTGAGATAATATTGATAAAAAGACTTAGTGGACTAACTTTGAGCAGTGCGCATACATCATCGCATTTTTAGTTGGAGTTGGAGAAAATGGAAAGATACGATGATAGCAATATCATTGGGAATTGGATAGGGGCGGCAATGACGGTGACTCGTCAAGAAGCCTTGAGGGATTACTTAGGTGGGATGATCCAGTGAGGGTCCGGTCTTATAAACCGTATGACCAGGATAGTCTTACATGCAAACTAAGTAGTTTCTGACACCCCCTTGCGCATTTCATGATCGGTAGAGAGGAATCCTGAAACGGACTGGGCTTACCACGTAAGCACCTCTGATAGAGGTAATTGGAAAACAATTGATATTGTTACTTGCCGTTGTTAAGGATATCTGTACTCCCGGTTGCTTTCCCACTAGGGTCTTGGCCTTCGGGCAATTGATGGTGATTGGTTGGTGGAATTGCATGAGCATAACATGAGAGATTATTTAATTGTGGTGTATATATTTCAATGACTAATACACTAACATCATTCATCATTGTGCATATTTGTTATGAGTAGAGATAATAATTGTTGTGTATATTGTCTAAATACAGCATTGCAATTGTTTGTGTTGCTCTAATGTTATGATTCTTTATAAATCCACGTCGTCGCTTTTGCATGATTTAATGTCTTACTCTCTCTATGTTGTTTGTTTGTTTGTTTGTATGTATGAATGAATTGTAGGTGGAGCAGCTGAGTAGCTTATTGAAGATTTAAAGTAGTGTAGTTTACCTATGACTCTTGAAGGCCTTTAGCTTTATTTTGTTTAATTGTATTAGTACTCTTATACTCTGGTAGGATTACTTGGTGATACATCTACACTTTCTTGGTATTTTAACATGATGTTGATTTTATTGGAAAAGACAATATCTAATATTATCTTGGGAGACAATGGTTTAATATACTTAGGAATTTGACTTACTACACATTTTATGAGGATTAAGAATAATCATAAAACCTTTTT